>NC_041389.1:612311037-612470048 GCF_002162155.2 Triticum dicoccoides
GAGGGGAGGTGGGGCAAGGGGCGGCGAGGGGAGGGGGGCGACGGGGCGAGGGGAGGTGGGGCTCGACATTACTAACAAAAAAATTTTAGTTTTTTTAAACTACTAATGGCGCACTGCGGGTGCGGTGCGCCATTACAATGTCAACTAGTAATGGCGCACTATACCACGGTGCGCCATTAGTAACAAAAAAAATTATTTTTTTCAAAACTACTAATGGTGCACCACACACCAGGTGCACCATTAGTAATATATTACTAATGGCGCACCAACACATGGTGCGTCATTAGTATATAGTAATGGCGCACCACATGTCTGGTGCGCCATTAGTGGCCATATCATCTATAGCCCTTTTCCTAGTAGTGCAAGGGACACGATGTTTTTACCCAGGTTCGGGCCCTCTCGATGGAGGTAAAACCCTACTCCTGCTTGATTAATATTGATGATATGGGTAGTACAAGAGTTGATCTACCACGAGGACGGAGAGGCTAAACCCTAGAAGCTAGCCTATGGTATGATTGTTGTTCGTCCTACGGACTAAAACTCTTCGGTTTATATAGACACCGGAGAGGGCTAGGGTTACACAGTCGGTTACAATGGGAGGAGATCTACATATCATATCGCCAAGCTTGCCTTCCGCGCCAAGGAAAGTCATATCCGGACACGGGACGAAGTCTTCAATATTGTATCTTCATAGTCCGGGAGTCCGGCCAAAGGTCATAGTCCGGCCATCCGGACACCCCCTAATCCAGGACTCCCTCACCCGCCTTGATCCAGCAAGGAGGAGGGAGAGGTTGAGGAAGAGATCTCCAGCAGCAGCACGACGGCGTGGTGGTGATGGAGAGGCAGTACTCCGGCAGGGCTTCGCCAAGATTCTGCGGAGGAGGAGAGGTGTTGGGGAGGGGAGGGGTTGTGCATTGGAGGTGTGTGTGCATCCCTCCCCTGGCCCCTCTATTTATAGGGGAAGGGGGAAGGGTCCGGCCCCCTCTAGATGAGATCTAGAGGGAGGGCGGCGGCCAGGGGGGGGGGAACTTGCCCCCCAAGCAAGGGGGGCGCCCCCCTTAGGGTCCCCCCCCCAACCCTAGGTGCATGGGCCCAGGGGGATGTGCCTAGCCCACTAGGGACTGGTTCCCTTCCCTCCACGGCCCATGAGGCCCTCCGAGAGAGGTGGCCCCTCCCGGTGGACCCCCGGAACCCATCCTGTGGCCCCGGTACAATACCGGTATGACCCCGTGTAACACCCCAAAATTTTAACCAGGTTTTAGTTATTAAAATTTTGCCAAGTGTTTAAAATTTTGCCTACAAGAATATTTTTGTTGATTTCAAAACCTTTCTTTTTATATTAATGAGTATCTACCCTAGTGGATCCTTCCAAACATATTGAACTTCTATGCCATCTCATTAAAACAATTTCCAAATCAGTAGGTTTATTTATTAAATTATTTCACCCTGAGCTTTATTCATTAAAATGACTTATTTTAAGTTTTGGAGATCTTTTTGTACTACAACCATTTGATAAATTTAACTAAAAGTCCAACCAAAATTTGGAGATGTCATGTGATGCCCCTAAATCACTTTTGTGCAATAATATATTTCATTCATTGCATATTTTGAGTGCTACACATGTTTTTCTTCTCTGGTCCAGTGGACAATTTTGCACTACAACCCTTTTAAATATTTCTTTCTAGCTTCCACCAAAATTATGGGATGTCAGTAGGAGCATATGATTCCATTATATGCAAAAATCCAGGGATGTTCTTTGAAATTTTTGAGTGAATCAACCTCATCTCCATTCTGGTCCAACATGATGGTTTGTACAGCAACCATATTCCTGCTTGCTCTTTGGCCCAAGACTTTTTTCCCTACTTATAGTCCTCCATGCTAAACCTCTAAGTCCAGGAGCATGCAACCATTGGCATATTTTTGGTTCATGAAATAATGCCATTCACATCTTGTCCAGATTTGAAGTTCTGCAAAACTTGCACTAGCAAGTTTGTGCTTTTCACCAACTAACCTCACCACCCTCTTATGCACCCACAGAGACACTGATCTGGAAGAATTGGCCACTCCAAGAAAAGCCTAAGTGCCTGTGGCATTTTGTCAAACACCTGGAGTGCATGATCAGATTTGACATGAATTGTTGTTGGCATTGTGAACTTGGTCCCCTGACCAAACCACCATGTCCCTTGTTACCCTTACTAAACCTAGACTAGCCCCTGGTTCTTGCCAGCCTCAACCATGACCTCTAGGCCACCCTGGCATTTCATCGAGCACCTCCCGTGCATGCTTTGGACGCGCCCAGAGCGTGCGTATTGCACGAGCCGTGCGCCCGAGCCGCCGCATCACGCCCCGCACTCACTCCAGCCCGTGACCGACCGCACCAGCACGCCGTGTCCCCTTGCGCGCCGCACGCTCCCCCCCTCACCGCAGCGCGCCAAGCAAACCCTCGCCACGTCCCCAGCAAGCCAAGGACTAGCCGCCACGGCCGCCCGACAGCTCTGGCACGATCGGCGCCGCCAAAGCCACCCTGGCTCGCCACCTGCCCCTGGGAACAGCGCAAGCCTATCCCCTCGCTCGTCGGCTAGCTCCCGTCGTCGCCACGTCACCATTGCTACAGAAAGACGGTTCGCCATCGTCCTTATCGCCGGCCGCCTCGGAACCGACCTCCACCGCCTATATAAGGGCCCTGGAGCTCAATTGAGTCCTCGAGCAACCTCATATGATCCCCCTATAGCTATCGCGGCCAGCAGTCGAGGAGGGGAGGGCCTTCTTCCCCGAGTCCGGCCGGTTCGGTCGCCGCCAAGTTCCGGCCGATTCCGTCGCCACCAGTGCCTCTCCCTCTCCACTCTCTCCACCAAGAACTCTCCCTCCCTCTCGCGAGCACAACCCCACGCTCAATTTTGGCCGGAGACCACCGCAGCCCCAAACTCACTATCCACCCGAATGCCTTCTCCGCCGCGAAGCTCGTCGGCGGCGACTCCGTTCACATCGACGACCATGGCGGGTACCCATAGACTCGTCTCGACCCCCTGAGCACACCCATGTTCTCAGATCACCAAGGGACGCCCCCGTTTGCCGGCAAATCCTCGCCGGAGCTCCGCCTCCGTTCGGTCGGAGGGGAACGACGCGCCGTCAGTGACCCAGCGCTGGTCCACGCAGGATTAAGTGGAAGCGCACTTCCGAAGTACGCTTTCGACGTGTACACGTTTTATTTGAAACGTTTTTCTTTTCTGTTTTTTTTAATATCAGTTTTTGACCAAACTTTGACATGATGTATCTTTTTAAATACAACTCCAAATAAATTAATTCTTTTTCCTACCTCTCTATAGTATTGTCTAGTTTATCTTAAGATTTATTTGAAAAAATTTCAAAACAACTTTTTGTGCTGTTTTTATTTTGTGTGTTAATTCATTTATATTTCTAAAATAGGATTTTTGAAGAGAGGAGAAGTATTTCAAGAGTTTGAAATGCACCCTGCCTTTCCACACATTGAAGGAAAGCATTCTGAACCTCTGCACAATATTTTTGGTGTGTTTATAACACCACCTCATTTCGGAGAACTTGTTATTTCATGTGATATGATCATATGCATGGGTGCATGTTAGTGATTTCCATGCTGTTGGAAATGAACACACTTGTGATAATAATCATCCTCATGTGCCTTGCATGCATACCGTCAGGAACCCGGGAAAAACCTCTGCCTTGGGTGGGCATGAGTTTGTCACCGGTCTCCGTCGGGACGGTTATGTCTGGTATGGCATGGTAAGGTAATATGAGCGGTGACTCTGTTGGTTGAAATATATTCGTTATGCTAATCATGCAGGGAATACTTAAACCTCCTGAGTCGACCATAGATCGAGTCTTGTTCCAGTAACCCCCATACTTGCTTCATACTACCACTCGTATCTACAACAAGTAGAGTACGGTTCAGTAAGTTGTCAACCTCTTTCTAGCACACACCATACAGAGAGGCCAGGGTGGAAGATACCGATTGTAGCTGGTAGGCAGGTCATCTGGTCCGGGGGCATGGGTGTTTCCGATTGAGACCGAGAGGGGAGGCCACCCCTTAGAGCGTGCGATATAAATTTGATCCCATGCTACGCGAGGTTGTAGCCTCCCCACTTAGAGTTTGCTTGACAGGTGTCGTGGGTGATTCCAGACACGTGTGATTTAAGCTGGTGTGTGGAAGACAGGTGTGTTTTCAACAAAAAGACCGTAGACGGAATTAGTCCCGATGGACTAAAGGAATCCGTTACTCGTGGGTAAAGAGTACACCCTCTGCAGAGATTAAACCTATTCGAATAGTCGTGTCCATGGTTAAGGATTACAGTCTGGGATGGGTCAAGTGTCGGTCTTAGTGTCGGTCTTCGGAGGCGAAACTATTAAATCAGAACTGGAATTACTACTTGTGACTTGTGATAATTATGATTATTATTATTGTTGACTAACCCGTGATATTATTGTTATCATCGAGTATCTCTGGGATGGTTCTACCTCCGGGATATTCACTATGATTGTTTCTTTTATAAGCCCTTTATGTGGTGTCGCTCAGACGCCCGACTGTGGCATTTCTTTTAAAGCCCTTTATGTGGTGTCGCTCAGACGCCCGACTGTGGCATTTCTCTTAAAGACCTTTATGTGGTGTCGCTCAGATGCCCGACTGTGGCATTTCTTTTAAAGCCCTTTATGTGGTGTCGCTCAGACGCCCGACTGTGGCATTTATTTTAAAGCCCTTTAGGCGGTGTCGCTAAGACGCCCGACTGTGGCATGTTTGTAATTTATTTCATAATTTTAATATTGCTAAGTTATTGCATATTCATAATTAACATGCTTGCACGCATCAGAGTTATATTTATCTTTTGTGACTGACGTCATGAGTATAAAATATTTTCAGCACATCGTTGTTATATTATACCCGTGTTCAAAATGTTTGCGAGTACATTCAAAGTACTCACTGGCTTGTCCCTGGCTATTGTCTTGGCCAGATTTCTTTCGCGGAGAGGAGTGACTGTGATGACAGCCCCGGAACCCACACAATGGAGATAGCAGCCTCGCGAAGATAGGAGTTAACCTGGTCAGCTGTTCCCGTGGGAAATGGAGTCCCATAGACACCGATGATTCACAACCCGCTTCCGCCATCAACCACTAGAAACCATTTGTTGTACTCACATGCCAGAATGGTCTTGTACTACATATTTTGTATTTTGCTTGGAATTTCTGTATCAAGTTGGTGCCTCATCAGCTAACAGTTATCCTGGGGTTGGTGAGCACAAGGCCAGTTTCTAGGAATTTATACCCGGAGAACCGGTCGCCACACCTCGAAACTTTTCGGTGACCGTATTACAACTTCCCATATATAAATCTTTACCTCCAGACTATTCTGGAACTCCTCGTAACATCCGGGACTCCAAACAAAATTCGGTAATCACATACAAGTCTTCCTAATAACCCTAGTGTCGGTGTCAAAACCGGCGGATCTCGGGTAGGGGGTCCCGAACTATGCGTCTAGGCGGATGGTAACAGGAGACAAGGGACACGATGTTTTTACCCAGGTTCGGGCCCTCTCGATGGAGGTAAAACCCTACTCCTGCTTGATTAATATTGATGATATGGGTAGTACAAGAGTTGATCTACCACGAGATCAGAGAGGCTAAACCCTAGAAGCTAGCCTATGGTATGATTGTTGTTCGTCCTACGGACTAAAACTCTCCGATTTATATAGACACCGGAGAGGGCTAGGGTTACACAGAGTCGGTTACAATGGGAGGAGATCTTCATATCATATCGCCAAGCTTGCCTTCCACGCCAAGGAAAGTCCTATCCAGACACGGGACGAAGTCTTCAATCTTGTATCTTCATAGTCAGGGAGTCCAGCCAAAGGTCATAGTCCGGCCATCCGGACACCCCCTAATCCAGGACTCCCTCAGTATCCCCTAAACCAGGCTTCAATGACGACGAGTCCGCGCAAATTGTCTTCGGCATTGCAAGGCGGGTTCCTCCTCCGAATGCTTCATAGAAGATGTTGAACACAAGGATAGTGTCTGGCTCTGCAAAATAAGTTCCACATACCACCATAGACGTAGAGAGAATAATATCTGGACCAATCTAATTCTGCTGACGTATTCCGCAGCGTGACATCATGCCACGGCCAAGCCTTTATTCGAATTGTTTTACTGTTCCACCTCAGCGCGTTCAGCGAGGCGGTTTCCTTGGCACGTCTTGTCAAAGCAGAGATCGTGTCCCCTTATTCTGGGATTCTCATCAATACAGGCGTGGGTAACCCAACCGTGCCTTTTGGTATGACTCCCTAATTGAAAGCGAGTCCCGAACGGTTACGGGGAGGGCTCTTGGTATTCAACTCCTTTATAAAGAGACCAAGGCTCGACTCCTTTCTTTTCAATCCAATCGAATCCGCCCCTCGCCTCGAGTTCCAACAACCAAAGCTCTAGTTTTAGGCGCTTCGGATCTTCGACGATGTACGGCTCCAACCTTCAAGGCCGGTGGATGCCTTCCTCCGTTATGGAAGAAGACGTGCGAAAGCTGAGAGATGCCAGGTATCTAACCGGCGAAATCTCGCATAGGCTGCCTGCTCAAGGGCAGGACATTCCCACTCCCCAGCCCGGTGAGAGCGTGGTGTTCACATCTCACTTCCTTCGGGGGCTAGGCTTCCCAATTGATCCCTTCGTGAGGGGGCTATTGTTTTATTACGGGCTGGAATTCCACGACTTAGCTCCGGAGTCCATCCTCCAAATCTCATCATTCATTGTCGTGTGTGAGGCCTTCCTCCACATTACTCCTCACTTCGGATTGTGGCTTAGAACCTTAAAGGTGGAACTGAAGATGGTCGAGGGGCAGCACGCTGAGTGCGGAGGAGCTATCATAAGCAAGGTGGCCGACGCTCCATGGCCCGAGGGCTCTTTCCAAGAGTAGTTCGGCTTATGGCAACGGGACTGGTTTTACATCATAGCCCCAGGGGCACCAAATGGGTGGCGCCACCTGCTTTTCGCTCGGGTCCCCCACCACGGCGAGTGTCATGGGTCAATGAAGGGCTTATCTGGGGGGCATCCAAAGATGTGCCCCTACTGCAGGACCGCATTCGAGATCTCCTAGAAAGAGATATTAACTTGACCGTATGGCGCAAGTTATGCTGATTCGCCGCATACTTCCCTGCAAACGCCGCCCTCTCCGCCTGTGGGAATTTAATCCGGAGGGACCGCGAGTCCTCCAACATTTTATGGGCGCGACGCCCGTGGAGATGTACAAATTTTTCTTCGGATCAAAAGCAAGGTGTCCGGACTTGTCCGAGGACGCAGGTCTGAGCTGCAATCGCGCGGATGCTCAAGTAAGTAGCCCCGTATTTGGACACGCCATCCGTATTTTCATCATAACATTGCCCTTTAATAGAGCTATCCTTTGAACATGAGTGGATAGCGAAGGCAAAGCTTATCAGGTGTCCAGCCCCCCTGCCCGAGACCGTGCCGGATCCCGTGTTAACCAGGATGCTGGAGATTATGCTTTCGGCAGAGGGCGAAGAGCGGAACCAAGGAGCTACCGCCTCCGCAAAGCAGGCTGCCAGGAAGGGAGGAATCGAGAATTCCCCCAACCTGGGAAAGAAAAGGACTGCCTCTGAAGACCCAGAGGAAATGGCCTCGAAACGGGGGAAGAAATCTTCGCCAGAGGACCCGGCGCCGGAGAATGCCCCGGCCGCATTGCACCCTCAAGGGGATCAGCTCTCCTCCGAGCCGTAAGTAAAGAGAGGGGTTACAAAATGAGTGACATCCCTGTTTTATTTCTGGGGAAGATAACCGAAATATTAGCTTGCAGTTCGGATCTGAACCCTTCTCAGCAGAGCTCGTCTTCAGGGGATCTTCGTACGGAGATGATGGAGAGCGAAACGCCTCCCCTAGCTGCACCATCTTACGAGGCAGACGACCCCGAGGTGTCATCCCGGAGGGTTTTTCCCAGTCCGGACCCGGAAAAAGGTCATCCGGCTAGTCCGGCACCCTCTGGTGCGCGGTCGGAGGGGCTGAGGGATCTGCTCGGGTGAGCGTCCATCTCAGAAGAACACTGTATGTTGATGAACACAGTGATAGGAAGGATTTCATCCGTGGAAAGCGGATTGTACGAGGCCGCCAGGAGTTTACTGACAGGCTTTGAGGTACGTGAAAAGGTGTACCTTTTGGTAGAGCCGCATATATAAAATGTGCCCTGTATAAATGGTAGCCCCTGAGACTCTGTGTGTCGTCAAAAGTGACGGTGCATAGAGGATCATAACCCCAGGTGTAACATGTCACCTTTTTATGAAGGTGGCGAGGCGTTCAGTGGCTAGCCGGACTGATGAATCTGCCGAGCTAAAGCGGCAACTTGACGTGGCGGATGCCGACATCACGCTTGTAAATAAGCGGCTAGACGAGGCACAAGGTATGTTCCACAGACATCTGATAAGAGGGGTTCGATGCTCGTGCCTTATAAGATATGTGCTTAATGTAGATGGTGCTGCTGCCGTGGAGAACCTTCGGGCGGAACTTGCCCGAGCCAAGGAGCAAGCAAGGAAAAGTGATGCGGCTGAAGAGCTAAAAGCCGAACAAGCTGCTCACTGCCAGAGTAAGAAAGTAGTAGCCGAGATGGCTGTAAAATTGAAGGATGCTGCCGACCGCTGCTAAATTTCTTGAACAATAAGATAGGGCGGCTCAGAAGGACCTTGAGAAGATCACTGCCGAGGCCAAGGATACTCGCTCTGCAATGAGAGCTATGAAGGAGGAGCTATGTCAGGCCGGACATATCACGGCTGGAAAGCCCTATATGCTGCGAATGAAGTTTGGGGATCCTAAGTATGCTCTGTTAGACTGGCAGTGGAGTGCGGAAAACACTTATCTGGATTTGACAGCGAGTGCGGCAGACGCGACCGAACACTTCCGGGGTCGAGGTGACCATGAATTGGAAGAACTTTTTTGGTCGCAGTTCCACAATCCAGAACGCCTACTTTCGGTATCCGACCGTTTGGCCGCCTGGGCGGAGCTGAACAGGTTATCCGGACTCGCCATGAGGTATGTTGTGAGTCCTCTGTGGCTGGAAGAGCCAGAGCCGAAGAGTTATTTTAGCTTGGTGCATCAGTTCCTTGGTTCGGTGCCGCATGTTGATGCAATGAAGAGGTCGGCGTGCATAGAGGGTGCACAGATGGCTCTTGCCCGTGTCAAAACATATTGGGCGGATATGAAGGCCAGTGTTGTTGCATCCCGGGATTCGGACGAAAGCCGAGTACCTGCCAAGCACTACTTTGAGGAAGTTCTTCAGGGCGCTCGTTTAATAGAGGCGCAGTGCTCGAAGGATGTTGTGTTCGAATAGCATGTGCTATTGTAAAACAAATATTTTGATAGAATATAAAAGCTTTTTATACTTGTGCTTGCAAGGATTATAATGCCTCCTGTGCGACCGTTAATGTATATGTGTATATAACCTGAAAGATGGCAGTCGTTGGCTTCAGCCCCCGCGCATATAATGCGAGGTGTTTGCAAAAAGGCGCCTTTTCACACTTAATCCAACGTCTTGGTCCTATAAAGGAGGTGATAGCGCAGTGAACTAGGCAACTAGACTATAATGCTTTATCACTTTCACTTAGACATAGGAGTTTGACAGTGGGGATACTTAATAGCCCCTAGGGGCACCGCGCTCGCCCGAATTCGGGGCGCATGTCTTCCTGACCGGGAAGCGGCCCTTCATTAATGCGGCGGAATCCTAAAGATTCCGAGAGTCATCGAGTGGTTGACCAGTCTCTCGCTATATCATGACAGTCAGTTTTCGGCTTTCTCTACTGAGGTGCTTGCCTGGCCGAACCGGGGCACAATCGCAGTAGTTCTCCTTGTGCCGCCTTAGCTGATAGAGCGGAACGTAAGGCAGCAAAACACAGGAGCCGGGCAAACCCAACATTTTACCAAAGACATGATTCGTAGCTGATGCATATAAGGCCAAACTCGCGACGCCGAACACTCCCTAATGTATTCGGTCTTTATGAAAATGGGCCGAACAAAAGCCCTTGGTAAGAAGCCCCTGGTGCCCAGGAACGCGCAAAATTCTGGCGTGGCCACATGCCAAGACGCCAGCCTCCTGCTCGGTTATAGCGAAAACCGGGGAATGTTATCAACAAGAGACAGTAAAAAAGGTTTACGCAGGGTCTTAATCTGAAAAGAATCCTTAAAACGGGTCCCTACTGCACGTCTGCGCCTGTGTCTCCATTGTGCCGTATCCTGGACGGGCGTAGCACGGTGTTCGTCTGCGAAAGAGAGGAACTTAGTAAAAAATAATCGTGCGAGAAATTTAAAATAAACAAAATATAATACAGAGACATGAGTAAAATTGAGCCGTATTGTCTCCTGGTGTAAACATGCGGAGCCCCTTGTACAGGGTTATGCGGCTATTAAGCCTTTGTATGGACTCGCCGAGCCGTGTCTGGGGTAGTAAAGTTGGATTAGTGTGAGGCTCTCAAGGCGGCCGCACCATTATCCATGCTTCGGGGATCAATTGATATTTCCCTTTAATGAGATGATGCCTCGTGGACCGGGCATTTTGAGTGTAAGGGATGCATAATGCGGTATTGCGTTAAAGCGGGCGAAAGCTTCACATCCCAGTAGCGCTTGATAGCGACTTATGAATGGGGCGATGTGGAAGGTTAGCTTTTCGCTTCGGAAGTTGTTGGGTGAGCCGAACATGACTTCTAACGAAAGGGAACCCATAATCTGGGTACCTGGGCCCGGCGTGACTCCTTGAAAGGAAGTGTTGCCATGGCGAATTATTGCTGGGTTTACCCCCAGTTTGCAGATTGTGTCCTCATATAACAGGTTTAGGTCACTGCCGCCGTCCATTAGGACTTGTGTAAATTGGAGTCCAATAATCGGATCCAAGACCAAGGCAGTTCAGCCTGCGTTCCGGATACCTCTGGAGTAATCCTGATGATCGAAGGTGATTGGTTGTAACAACCAGTGGCGGTGCTCCTCTAGGGCAGGCCATATGGCACGTATCTTCGTAGGCGCCGTTCTGTTTTTCCCTTTTGTCACCTGAAGTGAATTTACTGTTTTGACTTCTTGTGGGAACTTCTTTTGTTCTCCGGTGTTCTGCTTGTGGGGTGCGTCGTCATCCTCGCTTGGTGTGTCGAGCCCCTTGTGTTCGGCGTTGAGTTTGCAGGACTGCTTGAAGACCCAACAATCTCTGTGGGTGTGGTTTGCAGGTCTCCCGGGAGTACTGTGGATTTGACATATTTTGTCCAAGATTTTGTTGAGGTTAGATAGCTCGTCCCTGTCATCTTTGGGGGGCGGCTTTTTCTGATTTTGCCGAGAGCTTTTGAATCTGGCGTTGACTGTCGTGCTCATCGGGTTGTTATCCTTGATCTGGCGTTGTTCTTTGTTATGGTGCGGTTTCCCGTTTCCATCTCTGAGTTCGGATGTACTCGGGTCGCTGGTGTTGCTTCTTGCCAACCAGCTATCTTCTCCTGCGCAAAAGCGGGTCATGAGGCTTGTTAATGCGGCCATTGTTCCTGGCTTTTCTTGGCCGAGGTGTCTGGCGAGCCATTCGTCTCGGACGCTATGTTTGAAAGCTGCTAGGGCCTCGCTGTCTGGACAGTCGACTATCTGATTCTTTTTAGTAAGAAATCTATTCCGGAGTTTCCGGGCTGACTCTCTGGGCTGCTGAGTTATATGACTCAGATCATCTGCATCCGGAGGTCGGACATAGGTCCCTTGAAAATTTGCCCGGAAAGCATCCTCGAGCGCTTCCCAACTTCCCATGGTGTTTTCGGGAAGGCTTTTAAGCCAATGCCGGGCTGGCCCTTTGAGATTAAGGGGTAAGTATTTTATGGCGTGAAGGTCATCTCATCTGGCCATGTGTATGTGGAGGATATAATCCTCGATCCAGACTCTAGGGTCTGTTGTTCTGTCGTATGCTTCTATATTTATGGGCTTGAATGCCATTGGAAATTCATGATCCAGTACCTCATCGGTAAAACATAGGGGATGTGTGGCACCCCTGTATGTAGGTGTGCCGCGATGTTTGGATATTTTTTGCGTTGCATTGCTCAATGGAGCTTGCTTTCTTGGCCCATAGATGGATCTGGTTGGACCGGTTCTTTGATGCGAGTCTTTGGGCGGATCACGTGCCGTATTGAGTGCGGCGGCCTTTGTCGCTTGAGATCGATCGTGAGGTCGTCTATCCCACCTGGTGGCTTCCTTGTTTTTTGACTGTGGGGGCTCTAAGGCCTCTTTGTCAAATTCTGGTAGTAATTTCCGCTTCGGATAGCTCCTTGTGTGATGACTGTTGTCGTACTTGTGTGTGGTATTGAGTACTTTTCCCCATCTGATTCTGAGTGCATCTTCCGCTGTTTTGAGCTTCCGCTTCTGCTTTTTCAGGCTACGTGCAGTGGCAACGAGCCTTTGGTGGAGGTTCTGGTGTTCCAGCAACTTGTCTGGCGTGAGGTCGTCCGGACTATTATCTTTCCCGGGGACGGCTTGTTCGGTTTGTCCGCCCTGTTTGGACGGTTGCTCGATGGCATGTTCGTCTTCCGTTGATTTGCCCTGCTCTATGGCTGGGTCTCTGTCGAGGTGGGGCTTGGCACGGCGATTACGCCGCCGCATTGATTGTTTTTCGAGGGAACGATCCCTGGTTGCGCCCTTTTGATCCTCGTCGTTGCTTCTTTTAGGTGTGTCCGCCATGTATACATCATGTGATGAGGTGATTGTTCGGTGCTCTATAGGCACTGGTTCTTGGTCGTCTCCTTCATCGGCGTCCATACCATCGATGTCTTCGGAGTCGAAGTCGAGCATGTCGGTTAAATCGTCGACAGTGGCTACAAAGTGGGTGGTGGGTGGGTTTCGAATTTCTTTGTCGTCCGCATCCCAACCATGCTGACCATAGTCCGGCCAGGGCTCTCCTGACAAAGAGAGAGACTTTAGTGAATTCAGGATATCGCTAAAGGGCGAGTGCTGAAAGACGTCCGCGGCGGTGAACTCCATGATTGGAGCCCAATCGGGTTCGATCGGAAGGGGTGCGGAAGATTCGGAGTCCGGAACAGAGTCCGGCACCTTGGACTCATGGGCCTTGCAAAGGACTAGGCTGGTATTCGGCTCTATCGCCGTAGAGATTGCGGCTCCTCGAGCGGCGTCCAACTGACCGTCCCCGACTGGCGCAGTCGGCTCCGAGCTAATGGTCGGAGCGGGCAACTGAACAGCGCTCGGGGCGCTGTCCGGCGGCAGAGCTAGATCATGCCCATCGTGACAGTGCGGCGCGCTCGGCTGTGGCTCGAATCCGTCGAAGGTCAAGTCCCCGCGGATGTCGGCCGTGTAGTTTAGGCTTCCAAACCTGACTTGATGGCCAGGGGTGTAGCTTTCGATCTGCTCCAGATGGCCAAGCGAATTGGCCCGCAGTGCGAAGCCGCCGAATACGAAGATCTGTCCGGGGAGAAAAGTCTCACCCTGGACCGCATCGTGGTTGACGATCAAAGAAGCCATCGGGCCTAAGGGTGACGACACAGAGGAACTCTCAATGAAAGCACCAATGTCGGTGTCAAAACCGGCGGATCTCTGGTAGGGGGTCCCGAACTGTGCGTCTAGGCGGATGGTAACAGGAGAGAAGGGACACTATGTTTTTACCCAGGTTCGGGCCCGCTCGATGGAGGGAAAACCCTACTCCTGCTTGATTAATATTGATGATATGGGCAGTACAAGAGTTGATCTACCACGAGATCAGAGAGGCTAAACCCTAGAAGCCAGCCTATGGTATGATTGTTGTTCGTCCTACGGACTAAAACTCTCCTGTTTATATAGACACCGGAGAGGGCTAGGGTTACACAGAGTCGGTTACAATGGGAGGAGATCTTCATATCATATTTCCAAGCTTGCCTTCCACGCCAAGGAAAGTCCTATCCGGACACGGGACGAAGTCTTCAATCTTGTATCTTCATAGTCCGGGAGTCCAGCCAAAGGTCATAGTCCGGCCATCTGGACACCCCCTAATCCAGGACTCCCTCACCTAGCGTCACCGAACCTTAAGTGTGTAGACCCTACGGGTTCGAGAATCATGCAGACATGACCGAGACAGCTCTCTGGCCAATAACCAACAGCGGGATCTGGATAACCATGTTGGTTCCCACATGTTCCACGATGATCTCATCGGATGAACCACGATGTCGAGGATTCAAGTAATCCCGTATAGAATTCCCTTTGTCAATCGGTACGTTACTTGCCCGAGATTCGATCGTCGGTATCCCAATACCTTGTTCAATCTCGTTACCGGCAAGTCACTTTACTCGTTACGTAATGCATGATCCTGTGACCAACCACTTGGTCACCTTGAGCTCATTATGATGATGCATTACCGAGTGGGCCCAGAGATACCTCTCCGTCATACGGAGTGACAAATCCCAGTCTTGATTCGTGCCAACCCGACAGACACTTTCGGAGATACCTGTAGTGTGCCTTTATAGTCACCCAGTTACGTTGTGATGTTTGGTACACCCAAAGCACTCCTATGGTATCCTGGAGTTACACAATCTCATGGTCTAAGAAACTGATACTTGACATTAGAAAAGCTTTAGCAAACGAACTACACGATCTTGTGCTATGCTTAGGATTGGGTCTTGTCCATCACATCATTCTCCTAATGATGTGATCCCGTTATCAACGACATCCAATGTCCATAGACAGGAAACCATGACTATCTGTTGATCAACGAGCTAGTCAACTAGAGGCTCACTAGGGACATGTTGTGGTCTATGTATTCATACATGTATCACTATTTTTGGTTAATACAATTATAGCATGAACAATAGACAATTATCATGAACAAGGAAATATAATAATAATCATTTTAGTATTGCCTCTAGGGCATATTTCCAACAGATAAACCGTAGGTCATCCACTTGAGGGAAATTTGCTACTGTCCTATAAACCTCTGCACTTGGAGGCCCAACAACGTCTACAAGAAGAAGGTTGTGTAGTAGACATCAGTACTCCCCATGCTTAGGCTTTTGGCCTAACTTTGTAATCTCCATCAGTAGCTTGCATAATGGTCGGAGTGATAGCTCACGGAGGCTCGGGGTGCAGACACCTCAACTCGCCATGCAGCCACAACCGCTGCGTTATACGCTCGGGCCTCGCTCTCAAGAACATAATATCTTCCCTTGCTGTGAACATCAAAGAGAGCAGGTGCAGGCAAAAAGGTGTCGACAATAGACCTTTTATTGAACAACAGGTTATAAGTAAAATTATGGGGTTCACCACTAAGGATCTTATGACATTTCATAGTGTCGAAGTCAAGGTACTGCGTGGGTAGGATGGGTTCATAAGGCCAAGGTGAAACACCAAGCTCTCTTGTTGAGCGTGTGGAATAAATTCCACCATAAAAATATCAAATACCAGTATTGTGTTGCAACCTACGTGCCACTATCACTCCAAGGTCATAAAATTTGTCACCAGGTAGGGCGGTGCAGATAAGGCTCAAGTCTGGAGCACAAAGTGTACTACAATCTTGTTTGCCTACAGTGCATTTTCCATTAAATAGTGCAAAGTATTGGATTGAGGGAAATGAATGCTCTTTATTCTACCTTGAGTCACTCCTCTAGTCTCACCATAGCAAAGGCTAGTCAAAAGTATCTCAAACTCCGACCTTGTTGGTTCATCCAATGAACCCCAAAATGGAATTTTGCAGTTATTAGAAAATGTCTCCAGAGGTATATAAATGAATTGTCATATAGTTTAAATGATACTCTGGACTCACGAGGATGGAATTTAAATTCTTTGGTAAATGATTCAGTGAGGCTGAGGTGTTGGTTGCACTTATCTGCAATGTAGGGACCGAGCTTAGCATTGTGAACATATTGATCAAATTCTTCTTTAATGCCCACACGCACCATATAATTGTTGCATGGCCATAAACATGATTTGGTGGTGGCATCTCGAATGGAATTTTCACTTGGTTCAACATAGGACCGACGAAAGGATCTGCTACTAGAAGATGCCTCCGAGGACCCCCGCCTCGAAGAACTCCTTCCAAAGAGGTTCATCATATTCGCGTACAATTTTTTGAAAAAAAATTGGGTCACAAATTTTTGTCAACAAAACTTTACAAGAATGATAGCAACTACTCATGGGGATGCATAGAGGCCTTATCAAGCATTCAAACTTCTTAGAACTCTAAGAATTTAACATGCAAGCTCATCTACAGAAGCACCAAGAGCAACTAATTATTCTAAATATAAACCACTAAAGCAAAAACTAATTGAACCAACGGAGGAGTCACATACCAAGCAACAATCCCCCAAAACAGTTTTGGAAACTGAGCTTTGAGCAAAGAGATCGAAATCCGCGTGTTTGAGAGCAAGAACAAGAGAGAGAGAGAGAGAGAGAGAGAGAGGAATGGTGATTTTTTTCTGGAGGTAGGTGGTGATATGAGATGAAGAGATAAGTGAGGGGGCACGTGGGGACCACAACCCACCAAGGCGCGCGTGGGGGTGCTGGCGCGCCCAGGCGGGTTGTGCCCACCTGGAACACCTCCCTCTGATGTTATTTGCACTAAAAACTCATAAATATTCAGGAAAAAATCATATTAAATTTTTAGAGCATTCTGGGAACTTTTATTTTTGGGTCATTTTTTATTGCACGGAAAACTCAAAAAACAGGCAGGGCATGGCATTTTATTTTATTTAACTAAAAAACAGAAAACAAAGGGTAAGGACAAAAGGTAGTGCTTACTAAATTCATCAACTTCATACTTCTAAAAAATGATCCATTAATAAGGTTGATCAAGTCTTATTAACAACCACTTCCGATTAGCATGAAACCGAAGAACTTTTGTAAAACACTAAGTTACCTCAATGGGGATATGAATGTCACCAACAATAAGCATTTTATATTTCTCTTTGGCAGTACATAGAGGTAGTTGAGAACTTCCAATAGTGATTGTCGGAGATTTTTCAATAACATTAATACCATTCACTTGGAATTGTTTCTTCAAAAAGTGCACCATATGCTCATTACCATTGATATGAATGTTGGGGAACGCGGTAATTTCAAAAAAAAATATCCTACGATCACGCGAGATCTATCTAGGTGATGCATAGCAACGAGAGGGGAGAGTGTTGTCTATGTATCCTCGTAGACCGAAAGCGGAAGCGTTATGACAACGCGGTTGATGTAGTCGTACGTCTTCACGATCCAACTGATCTTAGCACCGAACGTACGACACCTCCGTGATCAGCACACGTTCAGCTCGGGGACGTCCCTCGTACGCTTGATCCAGTTGAGGCCGAGGGAGAGTTTCGTCAGCACGACGGCGTGGTGACGGTGATGATGAAGTTACCAGCGCAGGGCTTCGCCTAAGCACTACGACGATATGACCGAGGTGTGTAACTGTGGAAGGGGGCACCGCACACGGCTCAACAATGTCAACATGTGTGTCTATGGGGTGCCCCCTGGACACATATATAAAGGATGGAGGGAGGAGGAGGCCGGCCCTCATAGGGTGCGTCCAAAGTGTGGAGTCCTACTAGGACTCCCTAGTACTAGTAGGATTCCACCTTCCACATGGAATAGGAAAACGGGAAGGGAGAAGGAGAAGGAACGAAGGGGCCGGACCTCTTCCCTAGTCCAATTCATACCAGTCCATGGGGAAGGGGCACAGCCACCCTTTCCCGTATGGCCCATTAAGGCCCAATACGAATTCCCATAACTCTCAAGTACTCCGAAAAATACCCAAATCACTCGGAACCTTTCCGATGTCCGAATATAGCCTTCCAATATATTGGTCTTTACGTCTCGATCATTTCGAGACTCCTCATCATGTCCATGATCTCATCCGGGACTCCGAACTACCTTAGGTACATCAAATCACATAACTCATAATACAAATCGTCATCAAACATTAAGCGTGTGGACCCTACGGGTTTGAGAAATATGTAGACATGACCAAGACTCATCTTCGGTCAATAACCAACAGTGGAACCTGGTTGCTCATATTGGCTCCCACATATTCTACGAGGATCTTTATCGGTCAAACAGCATAACAACATATGTTGTTCCCTTTGTCATTGGTATATTACTTGCCCGAGATTTGATCGTCGGTATCATCATACCTAGTTCAATCTCATTACCGGCAAGTCTATTTACTTGTTCTGTAACACTTCATCTTGCAACTAACTCATTAGTCACATTGCTTGCAAGGCTTATAGTGATGAGCATTACCGTGAGGGCCCAGAGATACCTCTCCAAAACACGAAGTGACAAATCCTAATCTTGACCTATGCCAACCCAACAAACACCTTTGGAGACACCTGTAGAGCACCTTTATAATCACCCATTTACATTGTGATGTTTGGTAGCACACAAAGTGTTCCTCCAGTATTCGGGAGTTGCATAATCATGTATAAGTCATGAAGAAAGCAGTAGCAATGAAACTAACATGATCATAATGCTAAGTTAATGGATGGGTCATGTACATCACATCATTCTCCTAATGATGCGATCCCGTTCATCAAATGACAACACATGTCTATGGTTAGGAAACTTAACCATCTTTGATTAACGAGCTAGTCAAGTAGAGGCATACTAGGGACTATATGTTTTGTCTATGTATTCACATATGTACTAAATTTCCGGTTAATAAAATTCTAGCATGAATAATAAACATTTATCATGAATTAAGGAAATAAATAATAACTTTATTATTGCCTCTAGGGTATATTTCCTTGAATGAAAAGTGACCTTGCTTTTATTGCAATCAATAACAGCCCCTGTAGTATTCAAGAAGGGTCTACCAAGGATAATCGACATGTTGTCGTCCTCAGGCATCTCAAGTATAACAAAGTCAGTTAAGATAGTAATGTTTGCAACAACATCGGGCACATCCTTGAAAATACCAATAGGTATGGCAGTTGATTTGTCAGCCATTTGCAAATATATTTCAGTAGGTGTGAGTTTATTCAAACCAAGTCTTTTATATAAAGAGAAAGGAATAACACTAACACCAGCTCCTAGATCACATAAAGCAGTTTTCATGTAATTTCTTTTGATGGAGCAAGGTATAGTTGGTATTCCTGGATCTCCAAGTTTTTTAGGTACTCCACCCTTAAAAGTATAATTAGCAAGCATGGTGGAGATTTCAGCTTCAAGTATTTTTTTTCTCTTATTTGTGATGATGCCTTTCATGTACTTTGCATAAGGAGGCATTTTTAAGATATCAGTCAAGCGAGTACGCAAAAATACTGGCCTCAGCATTTCAGCAAAGCGTTCAAATTCTTCATCATCTTTCCTTTTGGTTGACTTAGGTGGAAAGGGCATAGGTTTTGAACCCATGGTTCTCTTTCCTTACCATGTTTTCTAGCAACAAAGCCCTTTCATCATATCTTTTATTCTTGGGTTGTGGGTTATCAAGATCAACTACTGGTTCTATTTCAACATCATTGTCTGGTTCTTTATTATTTGTTTGAGTATCTTCATGATCCTCATCATTGTCTTTTTCATCATCAGTAGGTGAGTGTACATTACCAAATTGAGTTTCAACATCAGAAATTGAGACTTCATTATTGTTATTAGGAGGTTTTTCTACATCAGGTTCACTAGAGGCATGCAAAGTCCTATCGTTTTTCTTCTTCTTTTTCTTTTTAGAAGGACCAGGTGCATTAGTGTTAACTCTTTGAGAGTCTTGTTTAATTCTTTATGGGTGTCCCTTAGGATAAAGTGGTTCCTGAGTCATTCTACCTCCTCTAGTCACTACTCTAACATCATGATCATTGATATTATTATTCATTTCATCTAACAACTCTCTTTGAGATTTAGCAACTTGTTCTAAATGTGTTTGAACCATAGAGGCATGTTTCCCTACACCTCTAACATCATTTTAGATTCTAAATAACAAGTCACTCAAGCGAACAATCATCATAATTATATTTCAATTGTTTCACAACATTTGCATTGAAGTATCTTGCTTTCTAATGTAATTATCAAACTCATAAAGGTATTGAATAGGATGTTTATTATAAGGAATATCACCTTCATCAAACTTTAGTAAAGAATTTACCTCTACCACCTTAGGTGGTGATGGTGTTTCAAGCCCATGTATTTCTTCGATAGGTGGTAAATTTTTAACATCCTCTGCTTTAATACCTTTTTCCTTCATAGATTTCTTTGCCTCTTGCATATCTTCAGGACTGAGATATAAGATACCCCTCTTCTTTTGAGTAGGTTTAAGTGGTGGTTCAGGAAGGATCCAATCATCATAATTTTTCAATATGTTATTCAATAATTCTTAAGCTTGTTCAACAGTTCATTCCCTAAAATCACAATTAGCACAACTATCTAGGAAATCCCTAGAAGCATTGATTAGTCCATTATAGAAGATATCAAGTATTTCATTTTTCTTAAGAGGATGATCAGGCAAAGCATTAAGCAATTGGAAGCCTCCCCCAAGCTTGTGGGAGACTCTCTTCTTCAATTTGCGCAAAGTTAAATATTTCCTGTAAGGCAACTTGTTTCTTATGAGCAGGAAAATATTATTCAGAGAAGTAATAAATCATATCCTAGGGACTACGCGCACAACTAGGAGCAAGAGTATTATACCAAGACTTAGCATCACCCTTTAATGAGAACAGAAATAATATGAGAATATAATAATAACGAATCTTCTCATCATGAGCAAAAAGGGTGGCTATGTCATTCAACTTACTAAGATGTGCCACAACAGTTTTAGTTTCATAACCATGGAAAGGATCAGATTCAACCAAAATAATTAACTCTTGGTCGACAGAGAATTCATAATCCTTATAATTCACAAAAATAGGTGAAGTAGCAAACTGAGGATCACATTTAATTTTAGCATTCAGAGTCTTTTATTTATACTTGCATAATAGTTTTTCCAAATCATCTATATCCTTACAAGCAAGAATGTCTCTAGTTATCTCCTCATCCATAACATAACCTTCCGGTACCTTTGTCAATTCATATCTAGGAGAACTAGGTGTAACAGGTGTTTCAAGATTTTTAGTTTCAAGCTCTTCATCAGTTTCAACAATCTCATTCTGTCTTACTCTAGCAATTTGTTCATCAAGAAATTCACCTAGTGGCACATTATCATCAAGCAAGGTACTAGCATCATCATGAGTAGCATTCATAGCAGAAGTAGCATCATCAATAACTTGCGACATATTAGAATTGATAACAAGTGGTGGTGTTGCAAGTCTACTTATAACAGAAGGTGAATCTAAAGCAGAGTTGGATGGCAGTTCCTTACCTCCCCTCGTCTTGGCGGGAAAAATCTTAGTCTTAGTATCTGAGGGAGTCCTGGATAAGTGGGTATCCGGACAGTCGGACTATATACTTTGGCCGGACTGTTGGACTATGAAGATACAAGACAGAAGACTCCGTCTCGTGTCCGGATGGGACTCTCCTTGGCGTAGAAGGCAAGCTTGGTGTTTTGGATGTAGATCTCCTCCTCTGTAAACCGACTTTGTGTAACCCTAGCTTCCTCCGATGTCTATATAAACCGAAGGGTTTAGTCCGTAGGAAACAACAACAATCATACCATAGGCTAGCTTCTAGGGTTTAGCCTCTCTGATCTCGTGGTAGATCAACTCTTGTAATACTCATATCATCAAGATCAATCAAGAAGGAAGTAGGGTATTACCTCCATCGAGAGGGCCCGAACCTGGGTAAACATCGTGTCCCCAGTCTCCTGTTACCATTACCCTTAGACGCACAGTTCGGGACCCCCAGCCCGAGATCCGCCGGTTTTGACACCGACATTGGTGCTTTCATTGGGAGTTCCACTGTGTCGTCGCGATAAGGCTTGATGGATCATCTCGTTGTCAAAGACAACATCACCTTCGATGGGGCCCTGGCTCTAGGCCAAACTCTCCGACCGGGCGGCTTCGTTATGACTGCCCGATCGGCTGTCGCGCCGACAATGACTTCTTAGGTCATTAAAAATAGCCTCCATATTGATTCAGAATTTTCCGAACAGATGGACCCAATGGAGCTCTTCTCCCTCAATGAGCTCTTGGATCGCATCGCCGCCCTATGCGTTGCTACGGACTATGACCGGATCAGGCTTAAACCTGACCAAAGGGAGATTCACTCTCCACCGGCCACCCATGAGATAGCGGTAGTGGAAGAGCATCATCCCAATTCTCCCTCTACTTTGAGGACGAACTATGTCCGGATTTCCGAGCTATCCGAGCCGGACACTCGCTCGCGGGAGGACATGACCCCGGCCCCGGACTCAGGATCAGGGGGCGGGCCAAAGAAATCGGGCAACGCCCCAAAACCCGAGCCGTTAAGCTCGGAAGCCTTTTTGCCCCTGGGTCCCGGATCGGGTCGGAATTCAAATTCAAATCCACCCACCACCCAGATTTATCCAACCTTTCCCATATCAGACAAGAGCCCCAAGAAACAGTACATCATTACTGGGCCAGATTCCTCCTTGTGATAAACAGGGCCAAGGACTGTCGCGAGGCAGACGCAATCTCCCTCTTTTGCAAAAATTGCACGGACAAAGGGATTCTCAATGCTATAAGTCGCCATGACATAATACACTTCGCTGACTTAGCGGCCATAGCGCAAAAATACTGCGTGATGGAAAGCGCCTGGAAAACCCAAACAAGTTTTTGGGACAATCTGGCTCTAGCCAAATCCTCTGTCCGAACTAAAAGGGTAAACTCTCGTAAGTCACCCGATTCAAGTACCAAAAAAATAAAGCCCGCCGCAAGGCGCGGAACCGTATTGGAAGAATGGCTAAACGGTCCGTGCAAGATTCACAGCGCACCGGATACTATGCCAACGCATAGCCTTAGAGCATGTTGGATACTTCGGCAGGTAGCAAAGAGCGGCGTGGATCTCCTCATAAAACATACAGCAGAGCAACATCCCGCCGGAGACAATAATACGGTATTTACAGTCTTTGAGACTTTCGCCTCAAATAATAGGCGCAAGCGAGCTCAGCGCAGCCTCGCAGAAGTTTGCCATGTGGCAACATAAACCCATGGAACGACACGGCTATAACTTACAATGCCAGTGACGAACCTCAATTCCGAACAGTCTGAGCACCAGCCGCCTTGGTCCTTAGCCCAATCATGGATGGCTTCAGGCTCACCAAAGTGCTCATGGACGGCAGAAGCAGACTAAACCTCATCTATGAGCAAACCCTTAACAAGATGGAAATTGACAAGAGCCGCATTGAATGAAGCAGCACGACCTTCACGGGCATCATCCCTAGTCGGGAGGCACAATGCGCGGGAAAAATCACACTGGATGTGGTATTCGGCACACCGGAGAATTACAGGTCCGAAGAAATTACATTCCAAGTGGCCCCGTTCAGCAGCGGATTCCATGCCCTCTTGGGGCGGCACGCATTCACGAGCTTTCAGGCTATACCCCATTACGGGTACATGAAGCTCAAAATGCCCGGGCCCAATGGAATCATCACTCTAGCTAGCGATCCGGACGTCACACTCCACGCCGAAAATAAAACCGCCGCCCTCACCCTGGAGGCATTATCAGAAGCCCTCGCGGCCAAAGAACTGACAAGACTGCCAGCAACAGTGGACAGAGACGACGTGATACTCAACAAGCGACCTAAATCCACCTCCTTTAAACCAGTGGATGAGATAGTCAAATTCCAGGTCCACCCAACAGACCCTTAGAAGACAGCTTCCATCGGGACAGAGCTGAACCCCACAATAGACGCCGCACTGCGAGACTTCCTGCGTGAAAATTGGGATATTTTCGCCTCGCATCCTTCAGACATGCCGGGCATCCCACGCAAGCTAGCCGAACACAGCCTCAATATACTAAAAGGATACAAGCCGGTCAAGCAGACTCTTAGACGCTTCTCAGAGCCTAAGCGGCAAGCCATGGGGGAAGAGCTAGCCAAGCTGGTCGAGGCCGGATTCATAAGAGACATCAAACATCCGGATTGGCTAGCAAACTTGGTAATGGTACCAAAAAAGGACAAATCCTGGCGCTTGTGTGTCATTTTCAAAGACCTCAATAAAGCTTGCCCTAAGGATCCCTTCCCCCTCCCCCGCATTGATCAAATAATCGATGCCACCGCAGGACACGACTCATTGTGTTTCCTCGATGCATACTCCGGATACCATCAAATAAAGATGGCGGAGTCTGACCAGGCCGCAACGGCCTTCATCACTCTGTTCGACCCTTTCTGTTTCAACACCATGCCCTTTGGGCTCAAAAACGCCGGCGCAACCTATCAACGCATGATTCAGACATGCCTGGAAAAACAAATCGGCAAGACAGTAGAATCCTACATAGACGACGTGGTCATCAAAACAAGACATGTCAAAACTATAATAGATGACTTGAGGCTTACATTCGATAATCTCCGAACATACGACATCAAGATCAACTCGGAGAAGTGTGTCTTCGGAGGACCCTCCGAAAAATTGCTCGGCTTCATCGTTTCCAATAGAGGAATTGAAGCCAATCCAGCAAAATCCGAGCTCTGTCACAGTTGGCTATCCCAACGGACCTCAAGCAGATCCAGAAACTAACTAGATGTGTGGCTGCCTTAAGCCGCTTCATCTCCCGCTTAGCAGAAAAGGCACTACCCCTGTATCGCCTTCTTTGACGCACCGAACACTTCGAGTGGACGGATGCGGCCACGGCCGAACTGGAAGAAATAAAGGCACTCTTGGCCACCAACCCAGTCCTGACTGTACCAAACATTGGCGAACCCATGCTATTATACATAGCCGCAACAAACCAAGTTGTGAGCGCAGTGCTCGTCGTCGAACAAGAGGCAGACGGACACAAGTTCCCGCTCCAAAAGCCGGTATATTACGTGTCCACTGTCCTCACTCCATGCAAATCTCGGTACCCGCACTGTCAAAAGATAGCGTATGCGGTCTTCATGGCATCCCGGAAACTATGACACTACTTTCAAGAGTGTTCGATCATGGTGGCCTCCGAAGTACCACTCAATGACATAATAAATAACCATGATGCAACAGGCCGGATTGCTAAATGGGCTATTGAGCTCCTGCCGTTCGACATAACATACAAACCACGGCAGGCCATTAAGTCGCAAGTATTGGCGGACTTCGTCGCCGAATGGACAGAGGCCAAACTCCCTAAAGAGTACGACGCGTACTCAAATTGGATCATGCATTTCGACAGCTCTAAAATGCTGGCCGGATTGGGAGCAGGTGTCGTCCTGACATCCCCCACCGGAGACACGGTGCAGTACGTCCTCCAAATATTATACACAGACTCCAACAATGCATCCGAATACGAGGCTCTGTTGCATGGTCTTCGAATGGCAGTCTCCATGGGCATTAATGCCTCGAAGTGCGCGGGGACTCGAACCTCGCAATATCTCAGGTAAATGGAGACTTTGATGCCAAGGACCTGAAAATGGCGGCTTATCGCAATGCCGTCCTCAAAATGTCAGCTCGGTTCGAGGGGCTCGGAATTCCACCATGTGGTCAGAGAAAATAACCAAGCGGCTGATATCCTTGCCCACATCTGCACTAGACGCGACCCCGTCCCACCTAATATCTTCTTAGAAAGGTTGTTCAAGTCGTCCGTGGCATGGGAAGGGGAGTCCGGCACTATTAGTCCGGCTCCGAACACAACCCCAGATTCTGAACCTTCTGACATAATCGGAGGCTCTGCCACCGAAATAACGGATGTCATCGCCCCGTGGACCGAGCCCTTCTTGGCCTACCTTAATAGGCAAGAGCTCCCCGAGGACCAAAATGAGGCACGTTGTGCAAATGGTCTTATTATGAGCGGCATCAAACCCAGACTAGTGCGATCCTTGAAGGAATCAGACACGCATTGGGTCGAGGAACTCGACTTCGTACTCTGGGGGCTACGGACCATGCCGAATCGCACCACCGGATACACACCATTTTTTATGGTGTACGGCGCAGAAGCAGTGCTGCCCTGCGGCATAATTCATGACTCACCTTGCGTGCGCATGTATGAAGAGAAGGAAGCCGAGCTAGACCGGCAGGACAACTAAGATGCTTTGGAGGAGGAGCATGATGTTGCTAAAGCCTGTTCCGCATTCTATCAGCAACAGGCTCAAAGGTATCAAAGCAGAGAAGTACGGGCCAAAACTTATATCATTGACAAACTCGTTCTACGCCTACCTGAGAAGAAGAAGGACAATATCAAACCCAAGTGGGAGGGTCCCTTCATCATTGATAAAGTTCTCACTGGAGGAGCGTACCATCTGCGCTGCACATCTGATAACAGACTCGAGCCGAACCCATGAAACGCGGCTAGACTCCGGAGATTCTACGCCTAGCGCCGAACCCAGTGTTCGTCTCCTTCACTCCGCTTCTTCAATTATGTTCCCTTTCCTCCTTTCTATCCCCTTTTTCCTTTTTTTACAGCCATAAAACTATACGCATGCCCTGAGCACTCCGGCCGCATTATGCATGCACACTATACCTGGGGGCTTCCTATTCGGAAGCTAAATATAACCACTTTAATGGCTTCTTGCCAGCCACATATGCATTTTCTTTCAATATGTGACTTTTCTTCACCATTATATGCATCGATATGACTTAAGTTTTGGCCATGCCGGGTTGCTTGGCTCTTGTATTTATGCCCTACGTTCCCGTTAATTCGGCTAGGACATAAGGGGAGCACCTCTGCGATTGTTACTGCCGGTTGAGCCGCATGTGTACCTCAGACTGGGTGAAGCCGAAAGCTAGCGTTCTTAAGGGAATATTCGGTCGGTGAACAAAAGATGTGTTGGAAATATGCCCTAGAGGAAATAATAAATTAGTTATTATTATTATATTTCCTTGTTCATGATAATCATTTATTATCCATGCTATAATTGTATTGATAGGAAACTCAGATACATGTGTGGGTACATAGACAACACCATGTCCCTAGTAAGCCTCTAGTTGACTAGCTCGTTGATCAATAGATGGTTACGGTTTCCTGACCATGGACATTGGATGTCGTTGATAACGCAATCACATCATTAGGAGAATGATGTGATGGACAAGACCCAATCCTAAGCCTAGCACAAAGATTGTGTAGTTCGTATGCTAGAGCTTTTCTAATGTCAAGTATCATTTCCTTGGACCATGAGATTGTGCAACTCCCGAATACCGTAGGAATGCTTTCAGTGTACCAAACGTCACAACATAACTGGGTGGCTATAAAGGTGCACTACGGGTATCTCCGAAAGTGTCTGTTGGGTTGGCACGAATCGAGACTGGGATTTGTCACTCCGTGTAACGGAGAGGTATCTCTGGGCCCACTCGGTAGGACATCATCATAATGTGCACAATGTGACCAAGGGGTTGATCACGGGATGATGTGTTACAGAAAGAGTAAAGAGACTTGCCGGTAACGAATTGAACAAGGTATCGGGATACCGACGATCGAATCTCGGGCAAGTACAATACCGCCAGACAAAGGGAATTGTATACGGGATTGATTGAGTCCTTGACATCGTGGTTCATCCGATGAGATCATCGTGGAACATGTGGGAGCCAACATGGGTATCCAGATCCCGTTGTTGGTTATTGACTGGAGAATGTCTCGGTCATGTCTGCATGGTTCCCGAACCCGTAGGGTCTACACACTTAAGGTTCGATGACGCTAGGGTTATAGGGAATAGATATATGTGGTTACCGAATGTTGTTCGGAGTCCCGAATGAGACCCCGGACATCAAGAGGAGTTCTGGAATGGTCCGAAGGTAAAGATTTATTTGTGGGAAGTCCTGTTTTGGTCTCCGAAAAAGTTTCGGGTGTTATCGGTAATGTACCAGGACCACCGGGAGGGTCCCGGGGGTCCACCAAGTGGGGCCACCGGCCCCAGAGGGCAGCATGGGCCAAGTGTGGGAGGGGACCAGCCCCAGGTGGGCTGGTGCGCCCCCCCACAAGGGCCCAAGGCGCCTAGGGTTTGGGGAGGGGGCGCACCCACCTTACTTGGGGGGCAAGTTTCCCCTCTCCCCCCCCCCCTTGGCCGCCACCCTAGATGGGTTTTTGGGGCAGCCACACCCCTTGGGGTGGGAACCCTAAAGGGGTCACAGCCCCCTCCCTCTCCCCTATATATACTTGAGGTTTTGGGGCTGCCACATAAGATTTTCCACCTCTCCCTGGCACAGCCCTACCTCTCTTTCTCCTTGTCTCTCGCGGTGCTTGGCAAAGCCCTGCTAGATTACCACACTCCTCCATCACCACCATGCCGTTGTGCTGCTGCTGGACGGAGTCTTCCTCAACCTCTCCCTCTCTCCTTGCTGGATCAAGGCATGGGAGACGTCACCGGGCTGCACGTGTGTTGAACGCGGAGGTGCCGTCCGTTCGGCACTAGGATCTCCGGTGATTTGGATCACGATGAGTACGACTCCTTCAACCCCGTTCTCTTGAACGCTTCCGCTTAGCGATCTACAAGGATATGTAGATGCACTCCCCTCTCTGTCATTGCTAGTCTCTCCATAGATAGATCTTGCTGACTCGTAGGAAAATGTTGAATTTCTGCTACGTTCCCCAACTGTGGCATCATGAGCTAGGTCTATTGCATAGATTCTTTGCACGAGTAGAACACAAAGTAGTTGTGGGCATTGATTTTGTTCAATATGCTTACCGTTACTAGTCCAATCTTGATTCAGCGGCATTGTGGGATGAAGCGGCCCAGACCGACCTTACACGTACACTTACGTGAGACAGGTTCCACCGACTGACATGCACTTGTTGCATAAGGTGGCTAGCGGGTGCCAGTCTCTCCCACTTTAGTCGGATCGGATTCGATGAAAAAGGTCCTTATGAAGGGTAAATAGCAATTGACATATCACGTTGTGGTTTTTGCGTAGGTAAGAAACGTTCTTGCTAGAAACCCATAGCAGCTACGTAAAACATGCAAACAACAATTAGAGGACGTCTAACTTGTTTTTGCAGGGTATGCTATGTGATGTGATATGGCCAAGAAGAATGTGATGAATGATATGTGATGTATGAGATTGATCATGTTCTTGTAATAGGAATCACGACTTGCATGTCAATGAGTATGAAAACCGGCAGGAGCCATAGGAGTTATCTTAATTTATTGTATGACCTGCGTGTCATTGAACAACGCCATGTAATTACTTTACTTTATTGCTAACCGGTAGCCATAGTAGTAGAAGTAATAGTTGGCGAGACAACTTCATGAAGACACGATGATGGAGATCATGGTGTCATGCCGGTGACGATGATGATCGTGGAGCCCCGAAGATGGAGATCAAAAGGAGCAAAATGATATGGGCCATATCATGTCACTTTTTGATTGCATGTGATGTTTATCATGTTTATGCATCTTATTTGCTTAGAACGACGATAGTAAATAAGATGATCCCTCATTAAAATTTCAAGAAACTGTTCCCCCTAACTGTGCACCGTTGCGAAAGTTCATTGTTTCGAAGCACCACGTGATGATAGGGTGTGATAGATTCTAACGTTCACATACAACGGGTGTAAGCCAGATTTACACACGCGAAACACTTAGGTTGACTTGACGAGCCTAGCATCTACAGACATGGCCTCGGAACACAAGAGACCGAAAGGTCGAGCATGAGTCGTATAGTAGACACGATCAACATGAAGATGTTCACCGATGATGACTAGTCCGTCTCACGTGATGATCGGACACGGCCTAGTTGACTCGGATCGTGTAATCACTTAGATGACTAGAGGGATGTCTATCTGAGTGGGAGTTCATAAGATGAACTTAATTATCCCGAACATAGTCAAAAAGGTTTTCACAAATTATGTCGTTGCATACGCTTTAGTTCTACTATTTAGATATGTTCCTAGAGAAAATTTAGTTGAAAGTTAATAGTAGCAATTATGCGGACTGGGTCCGTAAACTGAGGATTGTCCTCATTGCTTCGTAGAAGGCTTGTGTCCTTAATGCACCGCTCAGTGTGCTAAACCTCGAACATCATCTGTGGATGTTGCAAACATCTGGCATACACGTTTTGATAACTACGTGATAGTTCAGTTAAACGGTTTAGAGATGAGGCACCAAAGACGATCTCGAAACGTCGCGGAACATGTGAGATGTTTTGAGGGCTGAAATTGGGATTTCAGGCTCGTGCCCACGTCAAGAGGTATAAGACCTCCGACGATTTTCTTAGCCTGCAAACTAAGGGAGAAAAGCTCAATCGTTGAGCTTGTGCTCAGATTGCCTGAGTACAGCAATCACTTGAATCGAGTGGGAGTTGATCTTCCAGATGAGATAGTGATGTTTCTCCAAAGTCATTGCCACCAAGCAGCTAGAGCTTCGTGATGAATTGTAACATATCAGGGATAGATATGACGATCCTTGAGATATTCGTGATGTTTGACACCGCAAAAGTAGAAATAAAGAAGGAGCATCAATTATTGATGGTTGGTGAAACCACTAGTTTCAAGAAGGGCAAGGGCAAGAAGGGATACTTCATGAAACGGCAAAGCAGCTGCTGCTCTAGTGAAGAAACCCAAGGTTGAACCCAAACCCGAGACTAAGTGCTTCTGTAATAAGGGGAACAGCCACTGGAACAGAATTACCCTAGATACTTGGTAGATAAGAAGGCAGGCAAGGTCGACGGAAGTATATTGGATATACATTATGTTAATGTGTACTTTACTAGTACTCCTAGTAGCACCAGGGTATTAGATACCAGTTCGGTTGCTAAGTGTTAGTAACTCGAAATAAAAGCTATAGAATAAAAGGAGACTAGCTAAAGGTGAGCTGACGATATGTGTCGGAATTTTTTCCAAGGTTGATACGATCAAGCATTGCACGCTCCCTCTACCATCGAGATTGGTGTTTGGTGTTTGCGTTGAGCATAGACATGATTGGATTATGTCCATCGCAATACGGTTATTCATTTAAGGAGAATAATGGTTACTCTGTTTATTTGAATAATACCTTCAATGGTCTTGCATCTAAAATGAATGGTTTATTGAATCTCGATCATAGTGATACACATGTTCATGCCAAAAGATATAAGATAGTAATGATAGTACCACCTACTTGTGGCACTGCTATGTAAGTCATATTGGTATAAAACGCATGAACAAGCTCCATGTTTTGGACTCACTCGTTTTTGAAAAGTTTGAGACATGCGAACCATGTCTATTGGTGTATATGCATGAAGAAACTCCATGGAAATGGACTGTTTGGACTCACTTGATTTTGAATCACTTGAGACATGCAAATCATACCACATGCGCAAGATGACTAAAAGCCTCGTTTTCAGTAAAATGGAACAAGAAAGCAACCTGTTGGAAGTAATACATTTTGCTGTGTGCGGTCCAATGAGTGCCGAGGCATGCAGTGAATATCGTTATGTTCTTACTTCATAGATGATTTGAGTAGATGTTGAGTATATTTACTTGATGAAACACAAGTCTGAATTATTGAATGGTTCAAGTAATTTCAGAGTGAAGTTGAAGATCATCGTGACAAGAGGATAAAATGTCTATGATATGATCATAGAGATGAGTATCTGAGTTACGAGCTTTGGCACGTAATTAAGACATTGTGGAAATTGTTTCACAATTAATACCGCCTGGAACACCATAGTGTGATGGTGTGTCCGAACATCATAGTTGCACCCTATTGGATATGGTGTGTACCATGATGTCTCTTATCGAATTACCACTATCGTTCATGGGTTAGGCATTAGAGACAACCGCGTTCACTTTAAATAGGGCACCACGTAATTCCGTTGAGATGACACCGTGTGAACTATGGTTTAGAGAAACCTAAGCTGTCGTTTCTTGAGAGTTTGGGGCTGCGACGCTTATGTGAAAAAGTTTCATCCTGATAAGCTCGAACCCAAAGCGGATAAATACATCTTCATAGGACACCCAAAAACAGTTGGATATACCTCCTAATTCAGATCCGAAAGAAATAGGGATTATTTCTTGAATCAGATCCTTTCTCGAGGAAAAGTTTGTCTCGAAAGAATTGAGGCAGAGGATGGTGGAGACTTGATGAGGTTATTGAACCGTCACTTCAACTAGTGTGTAGCAGGGCACAGGAAGTTGTTCCTGTGGCGCCTACACCAATTGATGTAGAAGCTTATGATAGTAATCATGAAGTATCGGATCAAGTCACTGTCGTACCTGGTAGGGTGACAAGGATGCGTACTACTTCAGAGTGGTACAGTAATCCTGTCTTGAAGGTCATGCTGCTATACAACAATGAACCTACGAGATATGGAGAAGCAATGGTGGGCCCATATTCCGACAAATGGTTAGAGGCCATGAAATCCGAGATAGGATCCATGTATCAGAACAAAGCATGGACTTTGGTGGACTTGCCCAATGATCGGCAAGCCATTGAGATAAATGGATCTTTAAGAAGAAGACGGACATGGACGGTAATGTCACCGTCTGTGAAGCTCGACTTGTGGCGAAGAGTTTTTCACAAGTTCAAGGAAGTTGACTACGATGAGATTTTCTCATTTGTAGCGATGCTTAAGTCCGTCAGAATCATGTTAGCATTAGCTGCATTTATGAAATCTGCCAAATGGATGTCAAAACGAGTTTCCTTACCAGTTTTTGTAAGGAAAGGTTCTATGCGATACAATCAGAAAAGTTTGTTGATCCTAAGGATGCTAAAAGGTATGCTAGCTCTAGCGATCCTTCTAAGGACTGGAGTAAGCATCTCGGAGTTGGAATGTACACTTTGATGAGATGATCAAAGATTTTGGGTTTATACAAAGTTTATGAGAAATTTGTATTTCCAAATAAGTGAGTGGGAGCACTATAGAATTTCTGATAAGTATATGTTGTTGACATATTGTTGATCAGAAATGATGTAGAATTTCTGGAAAGCATATAGGGTTATTTGAAAGGTGTTTTTCAATAGAAAACCTGGAATAAGCTGCTTGAACATTGAGCATCAAGATCTATGAGGATATATCAAAAACGCTAAATGGTACTTTCAAATGAGCACATACCTTGACATGATCTTGAAGGTGTTCAAGATGGATCAGTCAAAGAAGGAGTTCTTGTCTGAGTTGTAAGGTATGAAGATAAGAGTTAAAGCTCAACCACGACAGAAGAGAGAGAAAGGACGAAGGTTGTCCCCTATGCTACAGATGTAGGCTCTATAGTATGCTATGTTGTGTACCGCACCGGAAGTGTGCCTTGCCATGAGTCAGTCAAGGGGTACAAGAATGATCCAGGAATGGATCATTGGACAGCGGTCAAAATTGTCCTTTGAGTAAATAAAGGACATGTTTCTCGATTATGGAGGTGATAAAGAGTTCAGCGGAAAGGGTTACGTCGATGCAAGCTTTAACACCTATCTGAATGACTCTGAGTAGCAAACCGGATACGTATAGTGGAGCAACCATTTGGAATAGCTCCATGTGGAGCGTGGAAGCAACATTTACAATATGACATAGAGAATTGTGAAATACATACGGATCTGAATGTTGCAGGCCCGTTGACTAAAACCTCTCTCACAAACAAAACATGATCAAACCCTAGAACTCATTGAGTCTCAATCACATGGTGATGTGAACTAGTTTAGTGACACTAGTAAACTCTTTGGATGTTGGTCACATGGCGATGTGACTTGTCAATGTTAATCACATGGCGATGTGAACTAGATTATTGACTCTAGTGCAAGTGGCAGACTGTCGGAAATATGCCCTAGAGGCAATAATAAATTAGTTATTATTATTATATTTCCTTGTTCATGATAATCGTTTATTATCCATGCTATAATTGTATTGATAGGAAACTCAGATACATGTGTGGGTACATAGACAACACCATGTCCCTAGTAATCCTCTAGTTGACTAGCTCGTTGATCAATAGATGGTTACGGTTTCCTGACCATGGACATTGGATGTCGTTGATAACGCGATCACATCATTAGGAGAATGATGTGATGGACAAGACCCAATCCTAAGCCTAGCACAAAGATCGTGTAGTTCGTATGCTTGAGCTTTTCTAATGTCAAGTATCATTTCCTTGGACCATGAGATTGTGCAACTCCCGGATACCGTAGGAATGCTTTCGGTGTACCAAACGTCACAACGTAACTGGGTGGCTATAAAGGTGCACTACGGGTATCTCCGAAAGTGTCTGTTGGGTTGGCACGAATCGAGACTGGGATTTATCACTCTGTGTAACGGAGAGGTATCTCTGGGCCCACTCGGTAGGACATCATCATAATGTGCACAATGTGACCAAGGGGTTGATCACGGGATGATGTGTTACGGGACGAGTAAAGAGACTTGCCGGTAACGAGATTAAACAAGGTATCGGGATACCGACGATCGAATCTCGGGCAAGTACAATACCGCTAGACAAAGGGAATTGTATACGGGATTGATTGTGTCCTTGACATCGTGGTTCATCCGATGAGATCATCGTGGAACATGTGGGAGCCAACATGGGTATCCAGATCCCGTTGTTGGTTATTGACCAGAGAATGTCTTGGTCATGTCTGCATGGTTCCCGAACCCATAGGGTTTACACATTTAAGGTTCGATGATGCTACGGTTATAGGGAATAGATATACGTGGTTACTGAATGTTGTTCAGAGTCCCGGATGAGATCCCGGACATCACAAGGAGTTCCAGAATGGTCCAGAGGTAAATATTTATATATGGGACGTCCTGTTTTGGTCACCGGAAAAGTTTCGGGTGTTATCGGTAATGTACTAGGACCACCGGGAGGGTCCCGGGGGTCCACCAAGTGGGGCCACCGGCCCCAGAGGACATCATGGGCCAAGTGTGGGAGGGGACCAGCCCCAGGTGGGCTGGTGCACCCCCCCCCACAAGGGCCCAAGGCACCTAGGGTTTGGGGAGGGGGCGCACCCACCTTACTTGGGGGGCAAGTTTCCCCTCTCCCCCCCCCCTTGGCCGCCACCCTAGATGGGTTTTGGGGCAGCCGCACCCCTTGGGGTGGGAACCCTAAAGGGGGCGCAGCCCCCTCCCTCTCCCCTATATATACTTGAGGTTTTTGGGCTGCCACACATAAGGTTTTCCACCTCTCCCTGGCACAGCCCTACCTCTCTTTCTCCTTGTCTCTCGCGGTGCTTGGCGAAGCCCTGCTAGATTACCACGCTCCTCCATCACCACCATGCCGTTGTGCTGCTGCTGGACGGAGTCTTCCTCAACCTCTCCCTCTCTCCTTGTTGGATCAAGGCATGGGAGACGTCACCGGGCTGCACGTGTGTTGAACGCGGAGGTGTTGTCCGTTCGGCACTAGAATCTGCGGTGATTTGGATCACGATGAGTACGACTCCTTCAACCCTGTTCTCTTGAACGCTTCCGCTTAGTGATCTACAAGGATATGTAGATGCACTCCCCTCTCTCTCGTTGCTAGTCTCTCCATAGATAGATCTTGGTGACTCATAGGAAAACTTTGAATTTCTGCTACGTTCCCCAACAAGATGTTCTCGTTCATAACAACGAAAATACCCAGATGTTTTGTTTCCTGCGCTTCTGTTCGCAGTTTGGACATGCACATCGATGCATGCGTACCCAGAGAAAGGAACCCCTAACGAAACTATTCTCTCTGGAAGATGTTTCTTACAACCATGTAATATAACATAACTAGTTGGGTACTTGTCTGTTCAAGGACTTATGACCCCTACGCCTGGTTTCCACGCATACCCCGGTTTTTCATAACTGTGTGGGTATTCGGATACACCCCGGACTGACGGATCCGGGGGCTGAAGCGAAAAGGTCCGCCATGACAAGTGATTTTCAATCCGTCTAGGGAGTACATGAGCCCGTTCAAATTACATAATCATATCGACTTGTTGTACTCTTCCTCTATACCATCCAACAGGCTGTCTAGCTTAAAAACCTGCTGGGAATACTTTGCAGCTAACACTACTTGATCATATACCAAACTAATGGGTATCTCTTGTCCATCTGGCCCAGCTGGTCCGACTTCAGCCATATGGTTCGGGTCAGCCTTGGCGTATCGCGTCTTCACCATGGCCCAAGCTTCTCTCGCACGTTGCCGGCAAGCTGATATCTTCCATAATCAGAAGTGCCGCCGTGCTCCTTTGAGCATCTCTACAAGTTCGCTCATGCCTCCTGGCAGGGAAGCGGACGGCCACAAAGCCTGGGCAATACCCTGCATCACTTTCCGAGCTTGTTCGTGCAGTTGTGAAAGCTCTTGCAGCATATCGCCTGCGGAACTGGGCATCTCCTCTTCAGGGTGTCCCGTCAATATACCTACAGACATAACTCTGTTAATACGCCTCCTCGCCGAACTATACTACAGTTCATTCAAGCACTTACTATAAATGCCACGTCGAAGCCTCCGGTTCTCCTTCATGGAGTCCGCGAGTTGAGCCCGAACATCTTTCAATTCGACGCTCAGTCGGAGATTAGCATCTTGCAGCTTATTCTTCTCCTGAATGGATTGCGTCAGCACGCGTTCACCCGCCTTCAGCTGACTTCGCAGATGCAGCTCATTATCGCCAACATTCTCCGGATTTCCTCCGGGATTGTCTGCCGAATTCTTCGTCAGATATACAAACCATGCCGAACACACAAACTGGAAGAAGGAAATTATTACCAGAAGAAGCCTTTTTGGATTCTGCTTGTTCGGCTACATTGGCCTCCATCTGGGCCTTACACTCCTCCAGCTCTTGAGACAACTGGGTATTCTTCTCTACAAGAACCTATGCATTTAATGATCCTTAAATTAGTTGTGCCAACTGTTTCAAGTCTCAGGGGCTACTACTACACATACTTATGAAAATTCTCTTACTCGTATATCCTTCACATACTGGTATGTTGCTCTGGCAAGTCCATCTTGAGCAGTGCGGATATATGCGTATCCGAAATTGAAGGCATTGAACGCCTCTTCAAAAAAAATACCACCGCGCAGTACGGCCGTCGGTGCCGGTGGTTCATGGCGCTCTCCACTTCTGAATTCGTGGCGGAAGGCATATCCGTATCCTCCGCAGGAGGACAGTTTGGCACTGTCCCCGCATCAGCCTCCGCCCGTGAATCCGGTCCAGGAATCCGGCTGCTGGAGGCGTGGCCGTTAGGGTCCCCGGACACAGTTCGGCGTTTCCTGTCAGGACATAATTAAAACCATAACGCCTCGACAAAAAGACCAAATAAACCACGGGGCAAGCTTAATGAATACCTCTGTGCCTGTGTATCGCCCCTAACCGCCTTCCTTTTAAGCCTACCTTGTCTAAGCGCCTCTTGCTGGGAGTCCCCCGCGGGTTCCGCACGGCGTCCCGACTGCCGTTTCTATAAAAGTATGGCATGTGATTATAAGGTACGGCAAAGCGAAGGAATCCTTTCGGAAGGTTGGAACCCCGACATTACTTACATGCAACACGGGAAGCAGTCCGGGATAATCCGCGATGATGGCCATTAAAGAGCTGCCACTGCTTGCCTGATAGAAAGTCCCGTCGACAAATTCCACGGATATGTCCGGATCTTCTTCAAATCCGGGGTCGAGAGCCCGGCCGGAATCCTCTGGCTGCGGAGAGGGGCTGTTGAACTCTTTCACGGCCTTCCTTAGTTCCTATTTTGAAATAACAAGGTAAATAATTGTGGCAAAGAAGGTAAGAACGAATAGAGTTGAGTAAAAGATGACAACTTACCCAGCTTCGGGGGTTGTACATGGAAAATCCATCTCACGGTTTATTGCGGAGGAACTCCTCTTCTTCTCCTTTGTACAATTCGGATAGTATCCTCGCCAAAGATGTGGCGGAGTCTGGAACTTTGCGACCATAGCGGGAGGCATCGTCTTCTCCATTGAAGTGCCACATGGGTTTCCCCCTATATTGAAGTGGCTGCACTCCCCTTATTATGCATATTGACATAACTTGGATTATTATCAATCCTGATTTGGCCAGGGTTTGTATCTGGCTCATCAGTTAGAAGACTTCCCTATTTTCTTCCTCCTTGGGGGCTTCGAGGGTGCCGGCTTTGGCGTTTCTTCGGCGGAGTATTGGTAAACTCAGGAAGGCCCATCCGGACTGGGTCCGGAAGGGGAACGTTATCAACATAAAACTACTCCGAGAGCTAGTCTTCGGACGCCTTCTTGGGAGTACCGGACAGGTATCCGGTCTGGGTGATGCGCCATATTTAAGCTCCGCCCACTTGATATATAGATCCCTCCTGGTTGCGGGGGACGAGGCAAAATAACCTCTTCCATAGCTCGAAATGAGCTTCGCAGCCCAGGAACAGCTCGCAGAGGGCAACGTAGCCCGCAATGTGCAGTATGGAGGCGGGGGTAAGATTATGCAATTGGAGACCATAGAACTCAAGGAGCCCGCGGAGGAATGGGTGGATTGGAAACCCGACGCCTCTTAGCAGATATGGGACAAGGCATACCCGCTCCCCCCGAGATGGGTTAGGGAATCTCTCCGCTTCCTCCCTGCCATTATAGGTGGCTAGTCCGGATCGGACGGGGACCATGTATGCGGGCGGAAGGAACCCTTTGTTCTGTAGCTCTATTAGGCGGCTGTGAGGGATGGAACACTTTTCCCAATCTCCTAGCTTCGAGCTGGGGGAGCGGCGAGCAGGGCTGCGGTGACCGGTCATGATGGGATGGCCTCTTTTGGGCACGCTCTACGGAATGCTTGCTTGGGGGAATATGGTGTGATTTGGATCTAAAGATCCCCATCTCCTCAAATAGACGGCTCACCTACGGGATTAGGGTGGCAAATGCAAAAATGCCCCGGACCCTCGTCTTAGATCGACACGTGGAGGTGGCCATTATTGAAGCACAGAAGCCGAGGAGTACAACCTTACTGGGAGGCCGGACACTATTCGCTACGATGGGTGCACCAGATTTGGAGAAGAACCCACCTTGTAATGCTGAAGATAATCTGCGCACCGGACTCATCGTCATTGAAGCCTAGTTCGGGGGCTACTGAGGGAGTCCTGGATAAAGGGGTATCCGGACAGCTGGACTATATACTTTGGCCGGACTGTTGGACTATGAAGATACAAGATAGAAGACTCCGTCCCGTGTCCGGATGGGACTCTCCTTGGCGTGGAAGGCAAGCTTGGCGATTCGGATGTAGATCTCCTCCTCTGTAAACCGACTCTGTGTAACCCTAGCCCCCTCCGGTGTCTATATAAACCGGAGGGTTTAGTCTGTAGGAAACAACAACAATCATACCATAGGCTAGCTTCTAGGGTTTAGCCTCTCTGATCTCGTGGTAGATCAACTATTTTAATACTCATATCATCAAGATCAATCAAGCAGGAAGTAGGGTATTACCTCCATCGAGAGGGCCCGAACCTGGTTAAACATTGTGTCCCCAGTCCCCTGTTACCATTAGCCTTAGACGCACAGTTCGGGACCCCCTACCCGAGATCCGCCAGTTTTGACACCGACAGTATCCTTCAAATTCTTCATAGTGATAATTTGATAATAATCCCAAGTTAGTCAACAAATATAGCTATGCTCCCCGGCAACGGTGCCTGAAAAAGATCTTGATAACCCACAAGTATAGGGGATCGCAACAATTTTCGAGCGTAGAGTATTCAAACCAAATTTATTGATTCGACACAAGGGGAGCCAAAGAATATTTGCAAGTATTAGCAGCTGAGTTTTCAATTCAACCACACCTGGAGATTAATTATCTGCAGCAAAGTGATCAGTAGCAAAGTAGTATGATAGTTTTGATAGTAGTAGCAACAACAATAGTGATGGTAACAGTGATGGCAATGATTTTGTAGCAATTTCAATAGTAACAATAGCAGTAGTAACTTAGCAGGAACAATATGAGAGAAATTCGTAGGCATTGGATCGGTGAATTCATTGGATGATATTCATCATATAACAATCATAACCTAGGGCAATACAGCACTAGCTCCAGTTCATAAATATAATGTAGGCTTGTATTCCTGTCACACCCTAGCTAGTCATGCATTAGAGTGTTGCATCATGTTTACTCCTTCATCAGAAACTTGAAATGGGGATCTGTGAAACCCTCAGAATCATTTTGAAAATGATCCAAACAAAAATTTCTCCAAAAGGGTCCAAGAAAATGCTCATGTGGCTCTCTGAAAATATTGGACAGAGATAAAAATCAAACCAATATTTTTAAGAGCTCATAGGTATTTCTTTTGGGCATTTGGAATTAATGCATAAATATTTGCTTTGGAAATATATTAATTATATATATTAATATATGTCCAAATATTATGCCATTTATAAAGGAGCTCTGAAATAATATATCTAGCCCCTGCAAAAATTGGCATAAGTTAAATAAATGATTTAATATATTATTTAAATCAAAACAAATGTCAGAAATTAGAAAAACAGAAAAAAATAAAAGGGAGAAGCTTACCTGGGCTCCTCCCTGTGCAGCCCAGCCAGCTGGCCGGCCCAGCCAGCAGCCGGCCCAGCCCACCTCCCTCCTCTGTCGTCTTCGTCCTCGACAGAGGGAGGGGAGTGTGGCCGGCGCGCGCGCGCCACCGCGCCACGCCACCTCTCTCCCTGCTTGCCTGCCCTCCCCTCCTCGCTCGATGCCCCGGACGACGCCACGCCTCCCCCCTGCTCTCTCTCACTCGCCCTCGGCTCTTCCCTCCTCTCCCTCGCTCTCTCCCTCACACGGCCGAACACCACCGTCACCGCCGTTCGCCATAGCAGCCATCTCCGGCCACCCCTCGCTCCCCCGACTAGCTCAGAAGCTCCGCCTCGACCCCCTCTTCCTCCCCACCGCTCCACGGGCCTCCGGAAGCCCTGCATCGCCGCCACGTCGCCGTTCCCCTCTTCGGGCTCCAACCATCATCGCCGTCAAATTCGCCGTCTCCAGCGCGTCTCCGAGTCCGCTTCGACGCCCACTGCAACCGCGGTGAGCCCCCGAGTCGTTTCCCCCTTCTCCCCTGGTCTCTTTCGACCTCTAGGCCTTAGCCCCACCTTGGCCGAGAGCTCCACGCCGCCGGCGATGTCGCCGTCGTGGCCACTGTCACCGTAGCGCCCAACCGAGCACACTATCGTGCTCCACGCCTCACTAGGAGCACGCAGCACGCACCAACGCCTCCCCAAACACCCTGCAACGCCGACTCCGACCGCACCCGAACTCCGGCCGCCGCTCACGAGCTCGCCGTCGACGGTACCGGCCACCCCAGGCTCGGCCACCACCACCGTTCGACGCGCGGGAGCAAGAGCTCTCCAACGAGCCCAAGAACGGCCTTGCCCGTGCCCTGTAGCGCGATCCCGCATCGCGCCGCCGTCTCGGGCCTCGCCGGCGTCACGTCGCCGGTGGGTTTGACCCACTTTGACCACGGCAGGACCCCCCCCCTGAGTCCCTGACAGGTGGGCCCAGCCCTGTAGCTAATTAGGATTAGCGCTAACCACTGTTAGTTAACCCCCTGACACTGACCAGTGGGCCCCAGCGCCACTAACCCCTAATTAGGATTAAACTAACCCTGTTTAACCCCCCTGTCACTGACGTGTGGGCCCCACACGTCAGGTTTGACCCCAGCCAGCCGCAGTTGACCACTGACGTCATGCTGACGTCATGCTGGCGCAATATTATAATTTCTGGATTTAATTTAAATTAGGAAATTCCAGAATATTATTTAAACTTCAAAAATTCATAACTTTTATTCTGTAACTCCAAATTGGACAAATTATATACGAAAAATGATCAGAAAAATCCAATCTATCCATCTGTACTATTTTCATGCATGATCAAACAAGTTAAATTGATGTTTTAAGCAGAACAAGGAAAAGCACTTTAAAAGGCCATATTTGAATTTGAAATTTGAATCCTTGATTCAAATTTGTTCAAACCCTTCTGGTTTTAGTTGCATTAGCCCAACACACTCATATTGCTATGTTTCATGCATGCATCATATTGTTGCACATTGTTTGGTGATGGTTGTGTATCGGTGTCCTTTGCGACAGGTTCTGCCTCCGAGGAGTACCGTGATTACCCTAACGAAGAACCGTATCAGTGCATCGAACCATCAGGCAAGCAACCAACCATTTGATCATATCGATACAATCCCATGTTCTCGCTCCTGCTCTCTTTTACTGCATTAAGACAATGCGATTCAAACTGCTGTGTGCTACGGTAGTTGAACCCATTTCCTCTGCATGACCTGTCATTGCCACGGTAACTAGATGAAACCCACTAGCATGTGTAGGAGTTGATTGAGCCCTATGTATGTGTTGTTCCTACCTTGCTATGCCTGCTATGCTTAGAGTCGTGTCAGGTTTGGTTCATCTGGGTGATGGGCTAGAGTGAAATGATTATGTCGGTAATGAGAGTGGTGTGGTGAACACGATTTGGTAAAGGTATCGATGAGAGGCCATGTAGGAGTACATGGTGGGTTGTTTCATTGAAGCCGACCTTAAGCACTGAGATCTGTATGTGTGATTTAAGACACAGCTACTACCATGCATTGGGCCCTGAAATATGACCCCGCTCGACTTCTTATTCACCCTAGCTCTCTGTCCAGGAGTTGCAAGTAGTTTCTGGTGTTTGTAGCCTACTGGAGGCCGTGGACAGCGCTGACCGTAGGGGTGGGCTGTGATGCGGTAGGTACGTGGCCGGGTGTACCGAATACCCGTTAGGTATCTCGGGAACCCTGTTCACATCGTTCGGGGCCGTATGGGAAACCTCGACCGGACTCCCTGCGGATGGAACCTGAATAGGCGATAAACCTGGACTAGAGGCTTAAGTGTTTAGGTAGGTCGTGGTCTACACCCACGTCGGCTTTCGCTTGAAGTCTGCCGAGCACATGTCGTGTGCAGACGCTAAGTGGTGGAAACATGTATGAAGAAGTACACCCCTGCAGGGTTATCATAATCTATTCGAATAGCCGCGTCCGCGGTAAAGGACTACTTGGTTGCCTATACAGTTCATAGACAAGTAAATGGAAACTGCTAAAAGCCTCAAGATAAGTGTGAGTGCCGAGGATGGCTCTTCCGTAGGAAGACGGAGGTGGATCCTCGGTAGTGTATTGAATTGGTGAGTAGTGGACTCGTGTGCGCAAAACCATTTCAAGTTGGAGTATCGTAGGATAGTCTAGCCAAGAGTCAAAGCTGGCATGCTGCAATAACTCCACCAACCCTTCTTGATAATATGCATGTATGTAGGATCTGATGTAAGTCTTGCTGAGTACCTTTGTACTCATGTTGCTATAATTTACATTTTTACAGAAGACGCTGCAACCCCTTCTGATGGGTTCTATGTAGACGTTGACATCAACGAGTAGGCTAAAGACCCAGGTGGTGACCCTGAGCTTGTGAAGGACCACGTAGTATAGTTAGGCTTTCCAAGCCTCTTTTATTTTACTAGTTGTCTGTACTCAGACAAGTTACTTCCGCTGCTGGTTTGTATGACTGTATGACTTGTATGTTGGGTCGTGAGACCCGTACCTTTGTGTATGTTATGTATGGCTCCCTGAACCTTAAATAAGGTACTTGTGTCGTAGAGTCATGTTGTGATGCTTCGTTGTATTTGCACATATCGAGCATATTGTGTGTATGATTGAAATGCTTGGTATGTGTGGGATCTGACTATCTAGTTGTTTATCTTTAGTAGCCTCTCTTACCGGGAAATGTCTCCTAGTGTTACCGCTGAGCCATGGTAGCTTGCTACTGCTCTGGAACACTTAGGCTGGCCGGCATGTGTCCTTCTTCGTTCCTGTGTCTGTCCCTTCGGGGAAATGTCACGCTTTGAGTACCGGAGTCCTGTTAGCCCGCTACAGCCCGGTTTACCGGAGTCCTGCTAGCCCAGTGCTACAGCCCGGACCCACTTGCTGATGACCGACACGTTCGAAGCTGGGTCATGGATGCCTGTCCCTGTAAGTCTGTGCCACTTTAGGTTTACGACTAGTCATGTCAGCCCGGGCTCCTTATCATATGGATGCTAGCGACACTATCATATATGTGAGCCAAAAGGCGCAAACGGTCCCGGGCAAAGGTAAGGCGACACCCGTGGGGATACCGTGCGTGAGGCCGCAAAGTGATATGAGGTGTTACCGGCTAGATCGATGTGACATCGAGTCGGGGTCCTGACAGCGTTGGCATCAGAGCCGGACTGCCTGTAGGTTCTCCAAGCCAAACTGGTCGATGTTGAGTCTAGAAATTCTTTAGTTATATGTAGGGGAATTGTTTGTGGGTTGGAACGTAAGGCTCTTTTTACTCCTTTATCTTATGACATTCTGATCTGAGTCAGTCCATTCTTCCACCGGGGGTTAAGGAATTAGGATCTATTCTCTCTATCAGGATCACGTGTTACTAATCAGTAGTACCTTATAAGTTTGATGGATACAAGCCTAGTTCAGTTCTACTACCACATTATGTTGTTAGAATGGTTTCAGAACTTTGATATGATGATGTTGAGTGTGTACGAAATCCTTTGTCAAATGTCTCAAAATCCTTTTTGAGCATTTACAGCTGTTATGCTGCCGAAATTTTGCTAGAAATTCTAATGCCTTTGCATTATGATTGTGCTTTCAGATGGCCACTCGCGACCTCAATCAAGTGGTTCGCCTGACTCGATGCCTAGATGTACCCGGCCATACTGCCAAGTTGGTCAGGGTAATGACTGAGGCTGGATACCGCTGGTATCCTGAGTACACGGTCGAAGAGCAATTCCGAGACTTTAATCAAAGCCAGTATCTCTGCACTGTCAGGATATTTCCATCTTATCCTGGATCCACTGAGCCTCTTCACTGCTCCTATGGACTCGGGGTTACTATTGAGATGGCTGTGCAGGACGCCGCCTACTCTATGATGACCATTATGCGAGTCAGATCTGGTCTATTTCGGGACTCTGATTTCCGGTATATGCCAGGATCACTTCCGGGAGCACAAGGGTATCTCCAGGCTATCTATGCTGACCCCACCCAGGAGGATTCACGGACTCGCACCACTGCTGAGATGCTCGAGGATAAGGACCGTGAAAATCGGGCTTGAGGTTAGAGCTCTTCAATACCCGTGCTGACCATTGGGCCACATTGACTCGGTTCGCACCGGCGGTGCAAGCTGGATGTTCAGATATGCGCGATCTCTATCCTATGAGATCTGCTCTGCCAGACGTGATGGTTTGGCGTGATGTAGGAGGCATCACCCCACCTCGCGGGCCTCGCAGGCCACCGTCTGTTGGTCCAAGACCTCATCCTAGCCCCTATGGTCCACAAGCTCCGCGAGATCGTCTGTTTCCGGATGATCATGTTGAGCTTCCAGGCTATGGAGGTGACTTCTACGAGGACTACTACGGATCGGTCTGAGTTAGTGGTAGTATCACTAGTTCGCACTAGCTGTGTCGTCTATCGTCCCGCGTGACTCGTGGGATATGACCTAGTTTGTACTCCTTCCGGAGGTGTAGAAAAATAATGTATAGGAGCTTGGAATGCCTCCAATGAGATGTAATCCTCTTTCACCGTAATAGTACTTTGTTTGGTCTTGTACTAAACCCTGTATGGTGTGTATGACGATGGAATAAAGAAGCAGTTTCTGTATTTACCATGTCATACGGATGATCATCTTGCATTCCGAATTATTCCTTACATTCTATATCCTATGTCGGAATTTTATCATTCTGACTAAATCATTGTCTTGTTTACCTAGGATGGTCAACACGCGCGCTAACCCTGCTTCTCAAGAGCAGGCCGAAGGCAGTGAAGCCAGGGATGCAAATCTGCCTCATCCTCCTTCACTAGCCGAGGTTATGATGGAAGCTGAGAGAAACAAGCGGGAGACCAACCGTTTGTTAGAGCGTATTGAACAGAACACGACACACCATCAGAGGACTAACGTGGTGTCACTCAGTGATTTCATCAAATTACATCCACCCACGTTCCACCACTCCGTCGAGCCTCTCGACGCTGATGACTGGCTTCGCAGTATTGCTCACAAACTGCGTTCCGCGCTGGTAGCGGAGGCTGACAAGGTCACCTTTGCTGCATATCATCTTGAAGGCCCCGCCAGTCTATGGTGGGAGAATTATGGAGCTATGCGCCCGGCGGGCCATGTCACTACTTGGGCTGAATTCAGCGAGGCTTTCCGTGAACATCACATTCCGGAGGGTCTCATGGACCGTAAACGTGAAGAATTTTGCAGTTTCACCCAAGGCCGACTTTCTGTGGATGTTTACAGCAGGGAGTTCGGTAATCTCGCACGATATGCAACCGAGGAAGTTTCTACTGACGCCAAGAAGCAAGCAAGGTTCCGTAAGGGCCTTAGTCCTGAGCTTCACCGTGACCTCCGTCTGCATGAGTGCACATCTTTTCAGAAACTTGTCAACAAAGCCATCAGTGCTGAAACTGGTCAGACTGACTATGACGCAACACGCAAGCATGGCCGTGACATGGGTTCCTCATCCGGTGCTGGTCCTCAGAAGCGCCGCATGTGGGTACCCAACACCGCCCTGCCACCCAGGTTCACACCGAGGCCATCTTTCCAGGCGCCTCGCCCTGTTCAACAGTCTGCCCCGGCCAAGCCCTATGGGGGTCCAACCAACAATGCTCCTCCACGTACCAGTTCCGTGACTTGTTTCAAGTGTGGGGAATCTGGTCACTATATGCGTGAGTGTCCCCAGACCAACCCCAATCAATCTGCTAAAGTTGTTGGCCGTGGCAAGCCGACAGGAAAAATATTCCACGCCAAGCCGGTCACCGCTTCACGTGGCCATGTCAACTGTATCTCTGCCGAAGAAGCTCAAGAGGATCCCAACGTCGTTCTTGGTACGCTTCTTGTTAATTGCCACCCGGCATCTGTTCTTTTCGATACAGGAGCCTCTCATTCTTTTATATCCGAAAGTTATGCTCGTTTGCATAACGTTGCATTCTGTGACATGCCATCCACCATGGAAATTTCTACCCCTGGTTCTAGATGGCAGACCTCTAGGGTAAGTTATGGAAATGAAATCCAAGTCGACAGACTTGTTTTCCTCGCGTCTTTGATAGCCCTTAAATCTTCAGATATTAATATCATTCTGGGTATGGACTGGATGTCGGCTCATCATGCCCAAATCGATTGCTTCTCTAGGACTGTTCAACTCACCCATCCTTCGGGAAAGATAGTCAATGTCTTGACCCGAATAGCCAAGCGACAATTATATTCTCTTAACGCCAGCCCTTTGCCAGACCTTGAGGACGTTTCGGTAGTCCGTGACTTCCCGGATGTCTTTCCAGAGGAATTGCCAGGTGTCCCACCTGACAGGGAAGTTGAGTTCGTAATAGACCTCATTCCAGGAACCGTTCCGATTGCTAGAAGACCTTATAAGATGGCACCCCTAGAACTAGCCGAGCTTAAGAAACAACTCGATGAGTCCTTGAAAAAGGGTTTCATCCGACCTAGCTCATCTCCGTGGGCTTGCCCCGTCCTATTCGTCAAGAAGAAGGATGGTACGGACCGGATGGTTGTAGATTACCGACCTGTCAATCTGGTCACAATCAAGAACAAATATCCGCTTCCCAGGATCAACGACCTGTATGATCAGCTCGCTGGATCCTCAGTCTTCTCCAAGATGGATTTGAGGTTGGGCTACCATCAAATCAAAATCAGAAACGGGGACATTCCTAAAATGGCCTTTGTTACTCATTATGGCCAATACGAGTACACCGTCATGTCCTTCGGTTTAACCAACGCTCCAGCCACCTTTTCTCGGTTAATGAACTCAATCTTCATGGAGTATTTGGAAAAATTCGTCGTAGTTTACCTCGATGATATACTCATCTACTCCAAGAACGAGGAAGAACATGCCGAACATCTAAGGCTAGTGTTGCAGAAACTTCGAGAGCATCGCCTTTATGCCAAATTTTCTAAATGTGAATTCTGGTTGCCAGAAGTGACCTATCTGGGTCATGTAATATCTGGTAAAGGTATTGCTGTTAACCCTGAGCGAGTTCAAGCCGTCCTTAATTGGACTCCACCTGAATCGGTCAAGCAAGTTCGGAGCTTTCTGGGCTTAGCGAGCTATTGTCGTCGCCTTGTCGAGAACTTCTCCAAAGTTGCTAAACCTCTAACCGAACTCCTCAAGAAAGATAAGAAGTTCGAGTGGACTCCACAATGTGAGCACAGCTTTCAGGAACTGAAAAGACGCCTGACTTCTGCTCCCGTACTGGTACCGCCAGACTTCTCCAAGTACTTTGTTATCTACTGCGACGCCTCGCGACAAGGACTAGGTTGCATTCTCATGCAAGATCGACACGTAATTGCCTACGCTTCACGGCAATTGCACCCACATGAGGAGAATTATCCTACTCATGATCTAGAGCTTGCAGCCGTAGTCTATGCACTTAAAACCTGGCGACATTACCTCCTCGGTAATCGTTGCGAAATATTCACTGATCACCAAAGTCTGAAGTACATCTTCACCCAACCGGATTTGAATCTCAGGCAAAGACGTTGGGTCGAGTTGATCACAGATTTCGACTTAGGAATAACCTACACCCCAGGGAAAGCCAACGTCATGGCTGATGCGCTAAGTCGTAAATCTTATTGTAACAATCTGATGTTACAACAAAGTCAACCGCTTCTCCATGAGGAATTTCGGAAGCTTAACCTTCACATTGTTCCTCAAGGATTTCTCTCCACCTTGGTGGCGAAACCTACTCTTACGGATCAAATCATTGCTGCCCAGAAGCGAGATAAGGGAATAGCTAAGATCAAGGAGAACATTGCTAGCGGAGGTGCTAGTTGTTTCTCCACAAATGATCATGGTGTTGTGTACTTTGAGAACCGTCTAGTGGTTCCCAAGAACCAGCATCTACGGCAGTTGATCCTTAAGGAGGCTCATGAATCTCCTCTCACTATTCATCCTGGTAGTACTAAGATGTATCAGGACCTACGCCAGAGGTTCTGGTGGACTAGGATGAAGAGAGAAATTGCTCAGTATATTGCTAATTGCGACGTCTGTCGTCGTGTAAAAGCAGAGCATCAACGGCCTGCTGGCACCCTTCAACCCCTAGCTATTCCTGAATGGAAATGGGATAAAATTGGTATGGATTTCATTACCGGTTTTCCCAGGACCAAGAGAGGGAATAATGCTATTTTCGTCGTGGTCGATCGCCTTTCCAAAGTAGCCCATTTCTTACCTGTTCGTGAGAGTATAACCGCTAGTCAGCTGGCAGACTTATACATCTCCCGAATAGTGTCCCTCCATGGTGTTCCTTTGGAAATTAACTCGGATCGAGGAAGTCTTTTCACCTCTCGATTTTGGGAAAGTTTCCAAAATGCTATGGGAACTCGTCTCTCCTTTAGCACCGCCTTCCACCCTCAGTCGAGTGGTCAAGTGGAACGCGTCAACCAGATTCTAGAAGACATGCTTCGAGCCTCTGTTATCTCATTCGGAATGGACTGGGAGAAGTGCCTTCCATTTGCCGAATTCGCTTATAACAACAGCTATCAATCTAGCTTGGGTAAAGCCCCTTTTGAAGTTCTCTATGGACGACGGTGTCGAACACCCCTTAACTGGTCAGAGACCGGGGAAAGACAATTCTTTGGCCCGGATATGATTCAGGAAGCAGAAGAAAAAGTTCGTATCGTTCGTGAAAAGTTGAAAACAGCCCAATCCCGTCAAAAGAGTCAATATGACCGAAAGCATAAGGCTATGACTTTCGAGGTTGACGAGAAGGCTTATCTTCGGGTCACCCCTCTGAAGGGAACCCATCGTTTCGGTATCAAAGGCAAATTGGCTCCTCGTTACATTGGACCTTTTCGCATTCTCGCCAAACGAGGAGAAGTTGCCTACCAGCTGGAACTACCTCCGCATCTCTCCAGAGTCCACGATGTCTTCCATGTTTCTCAACTCAGGCGTTGCTTCTCGGATCCTATCCGTGAAGTGGACCACGAAACGCTTGATCTCCAAGATAATCTTACATATCGAGAGTACCCCGTTCGTATCCTCGATCAGGCCGAACGTATCACCCGACGTCAGAACATCAAGTTCCTCAAAGTACAATGGTCGCACCATTCTGAGGATGAAGCAACTTGGGAAAGGGAGGATCGTCTTCGACTCGAGTACCCCGCCTTCTTCCCGGAGGAACCCAAATCTCGGGACGAGATTCTTTTGAGTGGGGGTGAGTTGTCACACCCTAGCTAGTCATGCATTAGAGTGTTGCATCATGTTTACTCCTTCATCAGAAACTTGAAATGGGGATCTGTGAAACCCTCAGAATCATTTTGAAAATGATCCAAATAAAAATTTCTCCAAAAGGGTCCAAGAAAATGCTCATGTGGCTCTCTGAAAATATTGGACAGAGATAAAAATCAAACCAATATTTTTAAGAGCTCATAGGTATTTATTTTGGGCATTTGGAATTAATGCATAAATATTTGCTTTGGATATATATTAATTATATATATTAATATATGTCCAAATATTATGCCATTTATAAAGGAGCTCTGAAATAATATATCTAGCCCCTGCAAAAATTGGCATAAGTTAAATAAATGATTTAATATATTATTTAAATCAAAACAAATGTCAGAAATTAGAAAAACAGAAAAAAATAAAAGGGAGAAGCTTACCTGGGCTCCTCCCTGTGCAGCCCAGCCAGCTGGCCGGCCCAGCCAGCAGCCGGCCCAGCCCACCTCCCTCCTCTGTCGTCTTCGTCCTCGACAGAGGGAGGGGAGTGTGGCCGGCGCGCGCGCGCGCCACCGCGCCACGCCACCTCTCTCCCTGCTTGCCTGCCCTCCCCTCCTCGCTCGATGCCCCGGACGACGCCACGCCTCCCCCCTGCTCTCTCTCACTCGCCCTCGGCTCTTCCCTCCTCTCCCTCGCTCTCTCCCTCACACGGCCGAACACCACTGTCACCGCCGTTCGCCATAGCAGCCGTCTCCGGCCACCCCTCGCTCCCCCGACTAGCTCAGAAGCTCCGCCTCGACCCCCTCTTCCTCCCCACCGCTCCACGGGCCTCCGGAAGCCCTGCATCGCCGCCACGTCGCCGTTCCCCTCTCCGGGCTCCGACCATCATCGCCGTCGAATTCGCCGTCTCCAGCGCGTCTCCGAGTCCGCTTCGACGCCCACTGCAACCGCGGTGAGCCCCCGAGTCGTTTCCCCCTTCTCCCCTGGTCTCTTTCGACCTCTAGGCCTTAGCCCCACCTTGGCCGAGAGCTCCACGCCGCCGGCGATGTCGCCGTCGTGGCCACGGTCACCGTAGCGCCCAACCGAGCACACTATCGTGCTCCACGCCTCACTAGGAGCACGCAGCACGCACCAACGCCTCCCCAAACACCCTGCAACGCCGACTCCGACCGCACCCGAACTCCGGCCGCCACTCACGAGCTCGCCGTCGACGGTACCGGCCACCCCAGGCTCGGCCACCACCACCGTTCGACGCGCGGGAGCAAGAGCTCTCCAACGAGCCCAAGAACGGCCTCGCCCGTGCCCTGTAGCGCGATCCCGCATTGCGCCGCCGTCTCGGGCCTCGCCGGCGTCACGTCGCCGGTGGGTTTGACCCACTTTGACCACGGCAGGACCCCCCCCCCTGAGTCCCTGACAGGTGGGCCCAGCCCTGTAGCTAATTAGGATTAGCGCTAACCACTGTTAGTTAACCCCCTGACACTGACCAGTGGGCCCCAGCGCCACTAACCCCTAATTAGGATTAAACTAACCCTGTTTAACCCCCCTGTCACTGACGTGTGGGCCCCACACGTCAGGTTTGACCCCAGCCAGCCGCAGTTGACCACTAACGTCATGCTGACGTCATGCTGGCGCAATATTATAATTTCTGGATTTAATTTAAATCAGGAAATTCCAGAATATTATTTAAACTTCAAAAATTCATAACTTTTATTCTGTAACTCCAAATTGGACAAATTATATATGAAAAATGATCAGAAAAATCCAATCTATCCATCTGTACTATTTTCATGCATGATCAAACAAGTTAAATTGATGTTTTAAGCAGAACAAGGAAAAGCACTTTAAAAGGCCATATTTGAATTTGAAATTTGAATCCTTGATTCAAATTTGTTCAAACCCTTCTGGTTTTAGTTGCATTAGCCCAACACACTCATATTGCTATGTTTCATGCATGCATCATATTGTTGCACATTGTTTGGTGATGGTTGTGTATCGGTGTCCTTTGCGACAGGTTCTGCCTCCGAGGAGTACCGTGATTACCCTAACGAAGAACCGTATCAGTGCATCGAACCATCAGGCAAGCAACCAACCATTTGATCATATCGATACAATCCCATGTTCTCGCTCCTGCTCTCTTTTACTGCATTAAGACAACGCGATTCAGACTGCTGTGTGCTACGGTAGTTGAACCCATTTCCTCTGCATGACCTGTCATTGCCACAGTAACTAGATGAAACCCACTAGCATGTGTAGGAGTTGATTGAGCCCTATGTATGTGTTGTTCCTACCTTGCTATGCCTGCTATGCTTAGAGTCGTGTCAGGTCTGGTTCATCTGGGTGATGGGCTAGAGTGAAATGATTATGTCGGTAATGAGAGTGGTGTGGTGAACACGATTTGGTAAAGGTATCGATGAGAGGCCATGTAGGAGTACATGGTGGGTTGTTTCATTGAAGCCGACCTTAAGCACTGAGATCTGTATGTGTGATTTAAGACACAGCTACTACCATGCATTGGGCCCTGAAATATGACCCCGCTCGACTTCTTATTCACCCTAGCTCTCTGTCCAGGAGTTGCAAGTAGTTTCTGGTGTTTGTAGCCTACTGGAGGCCGTGGACAGCGCTGACCGTAGGGGTGGGCTGTGATGCGGTAGGTACGTGGCCGGGTGTACCGAATACCCGTTAGGTATCTCGGGAACCCTGTTCACATCGTTTGGGGCCGTATGGGAAACCTCGGCCGGACTCCCTGTGGATGGAACCTGAATAGGCGATAAACCTGGACTAGAGGCTTAAGTGTTTAGGTAGGTCGTGGTCTACACCCACGTCGGCTTTCGCTTGAAGTCTGCCGAGCACATGTCGTGTGCAGACGCTAAGTGGTGGAAACATGTATGAAGAAGTACACCCCTGCAGGGTTATCATAATCTATTCGAATAGCCGCGTCCGCGGTAAAGGACTACTTGGTTGCCTATACAGTTCATAGACAAGTAAATGGAAACTGCTAAAAGCCTCAAGATAAGTGTGAGTGCCGAGGATGGCTCTTCCGTAGGAAGACGGAGGCGGATCCTCGGTAGTGTATTGAATTGGTGAGTAGTGGACTCGTGTGCGCAAAACCATTTCAAGTTGAAGTATCGTAGGATAGTCTAGCCAAGAGTCAAAGCTGGCTTGCTGCAATAACTCCACCAACCCTTCTTGAGAACATGCATGTATGTAGGATCTGATGTAAGTCTTGCTGAGTACCTTTGTACTCATGTTGCTATAATCTACATTTTTACAGAAGACGCTGCAACCCCTTCTGATGGGTTCTATGTAGACGTTGACATCAACGAGTAGGCTAAAGACCCAGGTGGTGACCCTGAGCTTGTGAAGGACCACGTAGTATAGTTAGGCTTTCCAAGCCTCTTTTATTTTACTAGTTGTCTGTACTCAGACAAGTTACTTCCGCTGCTGGTTTGTATGACTGTATGACTTGTATGTTGGGTCGTGAGACCCGTACCTTTGTGTATGTTATGTATGGCTCCCTGAGCCTTAAATAAAGTACTTGTGTCGTAGAGTCATGTTGTGATGCTTCGTTGTATTTGCACATATCGGGCATATTGTGTGTATGATTGAAATGCTTGGTATGTGTGGGATCTGACTATCTAGTTGTTTATCTTTAGTAGCCTCTCTTACCGGGAAATGTCTCCTAGTGTTACCGCTGAGCCATGGTAGCTTGCTACTGCTCTGGAACACCTAGGCTGGCCGGCATGTGTCCTTCTTCGTTCCTGTGTCTGTCCCTTCGGGGAAATGTCACGCTTTGAGTACCGGAGTCCTGTTAGCCCGCTACAGCCCGGTTTACCGGAGTCCTGCTAGCCCAGTGCTACAGCCCGGACCCACTTGCTGATGACCGACACGTTCGAAGCTGGGTCATGGATGCATGTCCCTGTAAGTCTGTGCCACTTTGGGTTTACGACTAGTCATGTCAGCCCGGGCTCTTTATCATATGGATGCTAGCGACACTATCATATACGTGAGCCAAAAGGCGCAAACGGTCCCGGGCAAAGGTAAGGCGACACCCGTGGGGATACCGTGCGTGAGGCCGCAAAGTGATATGAGGTGTTACCGGCTAGATCGATGTGACATCGAGTCGGGGTCCTGACAATTCCGCAAATATTCATACGTGCTTATGGAAAGAAATTGCATGACATCTTTTGTCCTATCCTCCCGAGACAGCGGGGTTGAGGGTAAAACATAAAAGACACCCTGGCTTTTCACATTCGCGCGACGCGTGGAAGAAGGCCATTATTGGGCGTGGACGCCAAGACGCGCAACATTGATGAGGAAGCCGGACACTGTTCGGCAGGTACGTAGAACTTGAAGGAGAACCCGCCTTGCAACGCCGAAGACTACACACATGCTGGACTTATCGTCATTGAAGCCTGGTTCGGGGGCTACTGAGGGAGTCCCGGATTAGGGGGTGTCCGGATAGCCGGACTACCATCATTGGCCGAACTATCATCGGCCGGACTATCATCATCGACCGGACTCCAAGACTATGAAGATACAAGATTGAAGACTTCGTCCCGTGTCCGGATGGCACTTTCCTTGGCGTGGAAGGCAAGCTTGGCGATACGGATATGTAGATCTCCTACCATTGTAACCAACTCTATGTAACCCTAGCCCTCTCCGGTGTCTATATAAACCGGATGGCTCTAGTCCGTAGGACACAACAACAACAACCATTACAATCATACCATAGGCTAGCTTCTAGGGTTTAGCCTCCTTGATCTCGTGGTAGATCCACTCTTGTAAACATCCACAATATCAATATCAATCAAGCAGGACGTAGGGTTTTACCTCCACCAAGAGGGCCCGAACCTGGGTAAAACATCGTGTCCCTTGTCTCCTGTTACCATCCGCCTAGACGCACAGTTCGGGACCCCCTACCCGAGATCCGCCGGTTTTGACACCGACATTGGTGCTTTCATTGAGAGTTCCTCTGTGCTGTCACCGATAGGAAGGATGCCTCCTCCCGTCTTCAAGGACGGTATTTTCGCCAAAGGACCCTTGGCCACAAGCCAAACTATCCGGCTACGTGGTTTTCTTATGACCACCTGTCCGGCCACCGCTTCGACAATGACCTCTCAAGTCGTCAAAAGCAATCTTCACGTCCGCTCGGAATTCGCCGAGCGGCTGGATCCAATAGAGCTCTCGTCCGTAAACGAGCTCTTGGATCGCATCGCTGCCCTGGGAGTCGCTACAGACTACAGTCAGATTGGGCTTAAAACCGATCTGAGAGAGATTAACTCCCCCCAGGTCACCCACCACGTTGCAGTGGTAGAGGAACAATGCGGCGACTCTTCTCCTGTATTGAAAACTAGTCAGGTCCGGGATCCCGAACCCCCCATGCCGGATTCCCGCAGAGGGACGGACTTCGATCAAGCACTGAACTTAAAGTCAGGCATCGGACCAGACTCGTTGGACAACGTCCAGCAATCCAGGCTTCCAAATTTGGAAACTTCTCGGCCTTCGAGCCTTGAGATGGGTAGGGTTCCGGACTTAATTCCACCCACCCGCCTAGACATATGCGATCTATCTCTAATCCGGGAAGAGCCCGCGGAGACAGTACATCACTACTGGGCCAGATTCCTCCTGGTTATGGACAGGATAAAGGACTGCCGAGAGGAAAACGCAATCTCAATTTTTTGCAATAATTGCACGGGCGAGGGAATCTTGAACGCCATCAGCCGTCGTGAAATTACACGCTTCGCTGACCTGGCGTCCATAGTACGAAAGTACTGTGCGATGGAGAGTTTCTGGACAACTGAAAATAAGTTTTGGGACAATCCGGCCCCGAATACAACCCTAGTCCGCAACAAAAGGGTGCATTACACTCAGGCACCAGATACAAAAAACAAAAAGCAAAAACCCCATAAAGGGCACGGAACCGTACTGGAGGGATGGCTTAACGGACCCTGTAAAATTCACAATACAGAAGGCGCCGTCCCAACACATAGCCTTCGAGCATGTTGGATATTACGGCAGGTGGCCAAAAGTGGAGAGGAGCTTCTAGCCCCGGAAAACCACTCCAACAACATCGGTACGGTATCAACAGTCTTCGAGACTTTCGCATCAAATAATATGCGGAAACAAACAATCCGCAGCCTCGCCGAAGTCTACCAAGTAGCAACAACCAATCCATGGAGCGACACAGCCATCACCTTCAACGCCAGCGACGAACCTAAATTCCGAACAGCCCGAGCTCCAGCCGCACTGGTACTTAGTCCAATAGTGGACGGCTTTCGACTTACAAAAGTCCTCATGGATGGCGGCAGCGGATTAAACCTCATCTACAAGGAAACCCTTCAAAAAATGGAAATAGACTGGAGCCGCATTGAGCGAAGCAGCACAACCTTTAGAGGAATAATCCCTAGCCGGGAGGCGCGCTGCACAGGACAAATCACACTCGATGTGGTATTCGGCTCGCCGGACAATTACAGATCCGAAGAAGTCACGTTCCAAGTGGCCCCGTTCAACAGCGGATATCACGCTATATTAGGACGAGAGGCATTCACAATTTATCAAGCCGTACCCCATTACGGGTACAAGAAGCTCAAGATGCCTGGGCCCGGCGGAATAATCACTCTCGTTAGTGATCCGGACATAGCACTCCGCGCCGAAAACAAGACAGCCGCATTAGCCTTAGAGGCACTATCCGAAGCCCTAGCGGCAGAGGAACTCACCGCGCTGCGCTCTATGGTGAATAGGGACGATGTGATACTCGATAAGAGATCCAAGTCCACCTCCTTTAAACCAGCAGATGAAATAGTAAAATTCCAGGTCCACCCAACGGACCCGACAAAGATGGCCTCCATCGGGGCACGATTGAACCCTGATGTAGACGCCGCACTGCGAGAATTCCTTCGGGAAAATTGGGACATTTTTGCCTGGCACCCCTCGGATATGCCCGGAATCCCACGCAGATTGGCAGAACACAGCCTAAACATCCTAAAAGGATTCAAGCTAGTCAAACAGGCTCTTCGACGATTTTCCGAACCCAAAAGACAGGCAATGGGAGAAGAGCTAGCCAAACTATTGGAAGCCGGATTCATCAGAGACATCAAACATCCGGATTGGCTAGCAAACCTGGTAATGGTACCAAAGAAGGATAAATCCTGGCGCCTATGTGTCGATTTCAAAGACCTAAAGAAAGCCCGCCCAAAGGATCCCTTCCCCCTCCCCCGCATCGACCAAATCATCGATGCCACTGCAGGGCACGACTCATTGTGCTTCCTGGACGTATACTCCGGCTATCATCAAATCAAGATGGCAGAAGCGGATCAAGCCGCAACGGCATTCATCACTCCATATGGACCATTCTGCTTCAACACGATGCCCTTCGGACTTAAAAACACCGGCGCAACATATCAGCGCATGATTCAGACATGTCTGGCTACCCAGATCGGCAAAACAGTAGAGGCATACGTCGACGACGTAGTCGTCAAAACTAAACACGTCGAAACTCTAGTAGACGACTTGAGGCTCACATTCGACAACCTCAGAGCATATGACATCAAGCTGAATCCGTAAAAATGCGTTTTCGGCGTACCAGCTGGAAAGCTGCTGGGCTTCATCGTATCCGGTAGAGGAATTGAAGCAAACCCAGCCAAGATCCGAGCTCTGTCATAGCTAGATATCCCAAAAGACCTCAAGCAAATACAAAAATTGACTGGATGCGTGGCGGCTCTAAGCCGCTTTATCTCCCGTCTAGGAGAAAAGGCATTGCCCCTCTATCGCCTCCTTAGGCGCACCGAACACTTCGAGTGGACGGATGCTGCCACCGCCGGACTCGAAGAAATAAAGGCCATATTGGCAACAAATCCGGTCCTGGCTGCGCCCAACCTGGGCGAACCAATGTTGTTATACATCGCAGCAACACATCAAGTTGTAAGCGCGGTACTCGTCGTCGAACAAGAGACAGAAGGGCATAAATTCCCTCTTCAAAAACCAGTATACTACGTATCCACTGTGTTAACCCCCTGCAAGTCCCGTTACCCGCACTATCAGAAGATAGCATACGCGGTGTTCATGGCATCCCAGAAGCTCTGACAGTACTTTCAAGAGTGTTCGATAACAGTGGCCTCTGAAGTACCACTTAACGGCATTATAAACAACCGCGATGCGACGGGCAGGATTGCAAAATGGGCCATTGAGCTCTTACCATTTGATATAACTTACAAACCTCGGCGAGCTATAAAGTCACAAGTTTTGGCTGACTTTGTCGCTGAATGGACCGAAGCCGAACTCCCTAAAGATTACGACGCATACTCCAATTGGATTATGCACTTCAACGGCTCTAAAATGTTAGCCGGATTGGGGGCTGGCGTCGTATTGATGTCCCCGACCGGCGACGCAGTCCAATACGTACTTCAGATAATGTACACGGACTCCAACAACGCAGCCGAATACGAGGCCCTTTTACATGGTCTCCGGATGGCAATCTACATGGGCATTCAACGCCTAGAGGTGCGCGGGGATTCAAACCTCGCAATTTCCCAAATAAATGGAGACTTTGACGCCAAAAATCCGAAAATGGCAGCATACCGCAACGCTGTCCTAAAAATGTCAGCCCGGTTTGAAGGACTTGAATTCCATCACATAGCCCGGGATAATAACCAAGCAGCCGACGTACTGGCACGCATCGGTGCAAAACGCGACGCTGTCCCTCCTAACATCTTCCTGGAACGGCTCTTCAAGCCATCCGTACTATGGGAAGAGGAGTCTAGAAATAACAAACCGGAACCAGCCGCACCAACCGGCGATTCAGCCGATGACATAACACCTTCAGCCCACGACATAATGGCAGTAATTGCCCCGTGGACAGAACCATTCCTCGCCTACTTGCTTAGACAGGAACTCCCCGACGACCATAATGAGGCCCGCTGCATAGTCCGGCGATCTAAAGCCTACAAGGTCCATGAGGGAGAACTCTATAAGAAAAGCACAACCGGAGTCCTTCAAAGGTGTATCTCCGAAGAGGAAGGGTGAGACCTCCTGGCTGAAATTCATGCCGGACTAGGCGGACACCACGCCGCAGCTCGGGCCCTTGTAGGAAAGGCATTCCGTACAGGATTTTATTGGCCAACGGCCCGAGCAGATGCTCAGGACTTAGTCCAAAGATGCGTCGGTTGTCAGCTCTTTGCTAATCAGAGCCATATGCCACCCACCGCCCTCAAAACTATACCCATTACCTAGCCGTTCGCGGTCTGGGGGCTTGACATGGTTGGACCACTAAAAGGGGGAACCCACAAGCAAAGGTACCTATTGGTCATGGTGGATAAATTCACCAAATGGATAGAGGCCAAGCCAGTTAAAACGGCAGAGTCCAGACCAGTGATAGACTTTATATCCAGGGTAGTACACCATTATGGTGTCCCCCACAGCATCATCACCGATAACGGCACAAACTTCACGGCCGAAGAGGTTAAATCATGGTGCAAGAATATGGGCATCAAGCTCGATTACGCTTCAGTCTATCATCCTCAAACCAACGGTCAAGTGGAACGAGCAAATGGTTTAATAATGAGCGGCATCAAACCCAGACTAGTGCGGTCCCTTACGAAATCTGACACGCACTGGGTAGAAGAGCTCGACTCCGTACTCTGGGGGCTGCGGACAACGCCTAACCGTACTACCGGATTCACACCATTTTTTATGGTATACGGCGCAGAAGCAGTTTTGTACTGCGACATAATTCATGACTCACCTAGAGTGTGCATGTACGAAGAAAGAGAAGCCGAGTTGGATCGGCAGGACAGCTTGGACGCATTGGAGGAAGAACGCGACGTCGCCAAGGCTCGTTCCGCATTCTATCAGCAGCAGGCTCGAAGATATCAAAGCAGAGAAGTACGGGCCAAGACTTACAACATTGGCGAACTGGTTCTACGCCTGCCGGACAAGAAAAAGGACAAGCTCAAGATCAAGTCCTGACCGGCGGAGCGTACCGTCTATGAAATGCATCGGATAACCGACTCGAGCCGAACCCATGGAACGCAGCCCGCCTCCAAAGATTCTATGCCTAGTGCCGGACTAAGAGTTCGTCCCTTTCCCCCGTCCAAAAATCTTTTTTTTAATTCAGCTGCCTTTTGTTTATCCTTTTCTTCTCAACCCTATTCATCCAAGCCTTAAAGGGCCTACTTGCGCAATGTTCGCGCGCAATTGATGTGCTATCCGCACTCATTATACCTGGGGGCTTCTTTACCAGAAGCTTAATTATAAGGGCTTCATGCCCAGCACATGTGTCAAGCCTCCACATGTACCTTTTATTCACCATTATATGCATCGATATGACTTAAGTTTTGGCCAAGCTGGGTTGCCTGGCTCCTGTGCTTACCCCTATGTTCCCGATTGTTCGGCTAGGAGGTAAAGGGAGCACCTCTGCGATTGTTACTGTCGGGTCAGCCGGATGTGTACCTCAGACTGGGTGAAGCCGAAAGCTAGCGTTCTTAAGGGAATATTCGGTCGGTGACTTAAAAGATGATTTTTTATCCACTTATTTATCTGCCCCCAGATGTTTTTCTGCTTTTTTCGCAGTCCGAACATGCACTTTAGGGCATGCCACCCCCAGAGGAAAGGAACCCTTAACGGAACTATTCTCCTTGGAAGATGTTTCTTACTACCCATGTAATATAACATAACTAGTTGGGCACTTGTCTGATAAAGCACTAATGACCCCTACGCCTGGTCTCCATGCATACCCCGGTTGTTTCATAACCAAGAAGGTATTCGGACACACTCCGGACTCTAGGGTCCCGAGGTCAAAGCGAAAAGGTCGGCAAAGACAAACGATCTACAATCCGGCTAGAAGGCATTTTATATGTCATTTTATAATACATCGTCAAATCGACTGATTGTATTCTTCCTCAATCCCATCTAACAGGTTGTCTAATTTACAGTCCTGTTGGGAAAATTTAGCGGCCAGCTCTACTTGGCCGTATACTAAACTCACAGTGATCTCCTACCCATCGGGCCCCACAGGTCTGACTTCGGCCATGTGGTTGGGATCCGCCTTCTTGTACCGCGTCTTTACCATGGCCCAGGCCTCCCTGGCACCTTGGCGGCAGGCCGAAATCTTCCATAAATGGAAGCGCTGCCGCACTCCCTGCAGCTTCTCCGCAAGCTCCCCAAGACCCTCGGGTAAGGACAAGGCTGGCCATAAAGCCTGGATGACGCCGCTCATTGCCTGCCGAACTCGTTTGATCAGTTGCAACAATTCAGGAAGTTGATCACCCGTTGATACGGGCATCTCCTCCGCAGGGCGACCTGTGAGCATACCTGCAGACATATTCTTTCAAATTGACTTCCTCGCCGAACTCTTCTTTTCAAAGGAGTTCGCTCAAGCACTTACTATAGATGCCGTGACGAAGCCGCTGATTCTCCTTAACGGAGCCCGATAGCTCGGCCCGAACGCCTTTCAGCTCTTCTCCAAGCTGGGCATGGGCATCCTGGAGCTTGTTCCTTTCATGCTGCACCTTATGCAGCACCCTCTCGCCGGCCTTTAGTTGGGGCAGAAGTTCTTGTCTGTCCGGCAGCACCTGCAACGTCATTTTTTAGACTTGCGCAAAGGCCAAACGCTACTTATTTTCTAAAATAATGCGTTACCAGGAGAGGTCCCTGCGTTTCCTCCTGCGCCAGAGAGTGCGGCCTCAAGTTGGGCCTTGCACTCTTGCAGCTCCTGGGACAGTTGGGTATTCTTCTCGGTAAGATCCTACGTTTCATATGATCCTTAAATCAGTTAATATAACTACTTTAAGTCTCGAGGGCTACTGGCATATACAACTATTAAATTCTTTTACCCGTATGTCTTTTACATACTGCTCCGTGGCTCTGGTAAAACCATCTTGAGCAGCACGAAGGTGCGCGTCCCCCGCATTAAAGGCATTCAATGCCTCGGGGGAGAAGCACGCGTCACGAAATACTGTCCGGCGGCGCCTGTGATTCAGGGCACTCTCCACCTCAGACTTGGTGGCGGACAGTCTGTCGGCATCCTCCGCCGGAGGAATGTCCGGCTCGCGCCTTGCGCTCGCCTCCCCCTCCAGACCAGGTGCTGGAGCCTGGCTGGTAGAGGTTGGATCGGCAACCTCCACGCCCGCAGTTCGGCGGACGCTTTTTTCCCTACAAAAGTCATGAGCACTCAAACGCTTCCTAGGAACGTTGCCCTAATTAATGAATTGTGAGCTACACCTTTGCGGCGACGTTTCAGTCCGCGCCACGCTCCTCTTCTGCCTACTGGTCCGGACTGGCCTTTGTTGGCCAGCCACCGCGGGCTCGGCTTCTCGCCCTAGGGGCGCCTCCTGCACAGCGCCATCGTATACGGTGGTCAGAAATAAGCAAGGATGGAATGACGGTGTCAGGACTTCGGTCGCAATCACATGGGAAGCCGGATACAGTCCGGGATAGTCGGCCGTGATGGCGACTAAAGCATTGTCCATGCTGAGCTGGTGGAACACCCTGTCGATTAGCTCCACCATTATGTCCGGATCCTCTTCGGAGGCCGGATCCCGGGATCTCTCTGGATCCTCGGGTTGCGGAGCTAGACTTAGCATGTCCTCCATGATCCGGCGCAGCTCCTGCGTCGAAAGAAGAACACAATATAAGAAACTTAAGTTTCAAAAAGCATGGGTCGGGCACGCAGAGTGTTCGCTTACCCAAGGCCGGGGATTATTCATGGAGAACCCATTTAACGGGTTCGTCCGAAGGAAATCCTCCTTCTCCCCCTTATACAGGCCGGACAGGATCGTCACCAGATCTTCGACCGAATCCGGCCCTTTGCGGCCATGATGGGTGGCATCGTCCTCCCCATTGAAATCCCACATGGGATGGCCCCTATATTGTAGTGGCTGCACCCCCCGCATAATGCATGTTGCCATGACTCCAATCATGGTCAACCTGGCATGGGCCAGTAACCTTATTCGGCCCATCAAATAATGGACGCTCTTGTCTTCCTCCAGTTGGGGGCTCCGCGGACGCCAACTAAGGCGTTTCTTCAGAGGAGCATTACTGAACTCCGGGAGGCCGATCCGAACAGCGTCCGGCAGCGGAGCGTCTTCTATATAAAACCATTCCGAAGGCCAGTCTTCGGACGCCTTCTTAGGGGTTCCGGATGGATATCCGGTCCCAGCAATGCGCCATATTTCGGCGCCGCCCACTTGATATATGGACCCCTCGTGAGAGCGGGGTACAAGGCAGAACAACCTCTTCCACAGCGCGAAGTGGGGCTCGACGCCCAGGAATAGCTCGCAAAGAGCTACGTAACCCGCAATATGCAGGATTGAGGCGGGCGTGAGGTGATGAAGCTGGAGTCCATAGAACTCCAGGAGCCCGCGGAGGAATGGGTGTATAGGAAATCCGAGCCCCCTTATCAGATAGGGGACGAAGCATACCCGCTCCCCGTTGTTGGGATTTGGGGTAACCTCCGCTTGCTTCCCACCTTTGTAGGTGGCCAGCCCGTCTCGAACCGGAACCATGAAGGCCGGAGGGAGATATCCCCCCGCTTGGAGCTTCACCAGCTCGTTGTGCGGAACAGAGCATCTCCTCCAATCTCCTGGCAAAGGGCTGGGAGCGCGAGAAGAGGAGCCGCGTTGATGGTCCATGATGGAATGGATTCTTGGTCGAAAGCGCTCCGATGAGTATTTGCGGGAGGAAGATGGTGATTTGGATCTGGATTCTTGCCTCCCTTATAGGCAGATTATTCGCACAACTAGGGGGTAAAACATAAAAGACACCCTGGCTTTTCACATTCGCGCGACGCATGGAAGAAGGCCATTATTGGGCGTGGACGCCAAGACGCGCAACATTGATGAGGAAGCCGGACACTGTTCGGCAGGTATGTAGAACTTGAAGGAGAACCTGCCTTGCAACGCCGAAGACTACACACATGCTGGACTTATCGTCATTGAAGCCTGGTTCGAGGGCTACTGAGGGAGTCCCGGATTAGGGGGTGTCCGGATAGCCGGACTACCATCATTGGCCGAACTATCATCGGCCGGACTATCATCATCGACCGGACTCCAAGACTATGAAGATACAAGATTGAAGACTTCGTCTCGTGTCCGGATGGGACTTTCCTTGGCGTGGAAGGCAAGCTTGGCGATACGGATATGTAGATCTCCTACCATTGTAACCGACTCTATGTAACCCTAGCCCTCTCCGGTGTCTATATAAACCGGATGGCTCTAGTCCGTAGGACACAACAACAACAACCATTACAATCATACCATAGGCTAGCTTCTAGGGTTTAGCCTCCTTGATCTCGTGGTAGATCCACTCTTGTAAACATCCACAATATCAATATCAATCAAGCAGGACGTAGGGTTTTACCTCCACCAAGAGGGCCCGAACCTGGGTAAAACATCGTGTCCCTTGTCTCCTGTTACCATCCGCCTAGACGCACAGTTCGGGACCCCCTACCCGAGATCCGCCGGTTTTGACACCGATAGGGGTCCTATTGGAAACTAAGGGATATTAAGGCCTCCTTTTAATAGAGAACCGGAACAAAGCATTAACACACAGTGAATACATGAACTCCTCAAACTACGGTCTGAAGGATATATGCCCTAGAGGCAATAATAAAGTTATTATTTATTTCCTTATTTCATGATAAATGTTTATTATTCATGCTAGAATTGTATTAACTGGAAACTTAGTACATGTGTGAATACATAGACAAACATAATGTCACTAGTATGCCTCTACTTGACTAGCTCGTTGAATCAAAGATGGTTGTGTTTCCTAACCATAGACATGAGTTGTCATTTGATTAACGGGATCACATCATTAGGAGAATGATGTGATTGACTTGACCCATTCTGTTAGCTTAGCACTTGATCGTTTAGTATGTTGCTATTGCTTTCTTCATGACTTATACATGTTCCTATGACTATGAGATTATGCAACTCCCGTTTACCGTAGGAACACTTTGTGTGCTACCAAATGTCACAACGTAACTGGGTGATTATAAAGGTGCTCTAGAGGTGTCTCCAAAGGTACTTGTTGGGTTGGCATATTTCGAGATTAGGATTTGTCACTCCGATTGTCGGAGAGGTATCTCTGGGCCCTCTCGTTAATGCACATCACTATAAGCCTTGCAAGCAATGTGACTAATGAGTTAGTTGCGAGATGATGTATTACATAACGAGTAAAGAGACTTGCCAGTAACGAGATTGAACTAGGTATTGAGATATCGACGATCGAATGTCGGGCAAGTAACATACCGATGACAAAGGGAACAACGTATGTTATTATGCGGTTTGACCGATAAAGATCTGCGTAGAATATGTGGGAGCCAATATGAGCATCCAGGTTCCGCTATTGGTTATTGACCGAAGACGTGTCTCGGTCTACATAGTTCTCGAACCCGTAGGGTCCGCACGCTTAAAGTTCAGTGACGATTTATATTATGAGTTATGTGTTTTGATGTACCGAAGGTAGTTCGGAGTCCCGTATGAGATCAGGGACATGACGGGGAGACTCGAAATGGTCAAGACATAAAGATCGATATATTGGACGACTATATTCGAACATCGGAAAGGTTCCGAGTGATTCGGGTATTTATCGGAGTACCGGAGAGTTACGGGAATTCGCCGGGGAGTATATGGGCCTTATTGGGCTTTAGGGGAAAGAGAGAGGGAAGGCTGCGCGCCCCCCAAGGCTTAGTCCGGATTGGACTAGGGGGAGGGGCGGCGCCCCCTCCTTCCTTCTCTTCTTTTTTCCCTTTCCTTCTCTCCTACTCCTACTACTTGGAAGGGCTCCTAGTTCTACTAGGAAAGGAGGAATCCTACTCCCGATGGGAGTAGGACTCCCCAAGGGCGCACCATAGAGAGGGTCGGCCCTCCCCCTCCTCCACTCCTTTATATACGGGGGAGGGGGCACCCCATAGACACAACAATTGATCATTGATCTCTTAGCCATGTGCGGTGCCCCCCCCCCACCTCCACCATATTCCACCTCGGTAATATCGTAGCGGTGCTTAGGCGAAGCCCTGCGTCGGTAGCATCATCAACACCTTCATCACGCCATCGTGCTGACGGAACTCTCCTGCAAAGCTCTGCTGGATCAGAGTTCGTGGGACGTCATCGAGCTGAATGTGTGCTGAACTCGGAGGTGCCGTATGTTTGGTACTTGGATCGGTCGGATCGTGAAGATGTACGACTACATCAACCATGTTGTGCTAGCGCTTCCGCTTTCGGTCTATGAGGGTATGTGGACTCACTCTCCCCGCTTGTTGCAATGCATCACCATGATCTTGCGTGTGCGTAGGAATTTTTTTGAAATTACTATGTTCCCCAACAGTGGTATCAGAGTCAGGTTTATGCGTAGATGTTATATGCATGAGTAGAACACAAGTGAGTTGTGGGCAATACAAGTCATACTGCTTACCAACATGTCATACTTTTGTTCGGCGGTATTGTTGGATGAAGCAGCTCGGGCCGACATTACACGTACGCTTATGTGAGACTGGTTCTACCGACGTGCTTTGCACACAGGTGGCTGGTGGGTGTCTCTTTCTCCAACTTTATTTGAACCGAGTGTGGCTACGCCCGGTCCTTGTGAAGGTTAAAACAACACTAACTTGACGAAATATCATTGTGGTTTTGATGTGTAGGTAAGAACGGTTCTTGCTCAGCCCGTAGCAGCCATGTAAAACTTGCAACAACAAAGTAGAGGACGTCTAACTTGTTTTTGCAGGGCATGTTGTGATGTGATATGGTCAAGACGTGATGAGATATAAGTTGTTGTATGAGATGATCATGTTTTGTTATCGGCAACTGGCAGAAGCCTTATGGTTGTCTCTTTATTGCATAAGATGCAAGCGCCAAATAATTGCTTTACTTTATCGCTATGCGATAGCAATAGTTGCAGGAGCAATAGTTGGCGAGATGGCCATGTGACAACACATTGATATAGATCAAGATGATGGAGATCATGGTGTCATGCCGGTGAAGATGGAGATCATGACGATGCTTTGGAGATGGAGATCAAAGGCACAAGATGATGATGGCCATATCATGTCACATATTTTGATTGCATGTGATGTTTATCTTTTATACATCTTATTTTGCTTTGATTGACGGTAGCATTATAAGATGACCTATCACTAAATTTCAAGGTAAAAGTGTTCTCCCTGAGTATGCACCGTTGCCAAAGTTCGTCGTGCCGAGACACCACATGATGATCGGGTGTGATAAGCTCTATGTTCATTTTAAGCCAGTTTTGCACACGCGGAATACTCGGGTTAAACTTGACGAGCCTAGCATATGCAGATATGGCCTCGGAACACTGGAGACCGAAAGGTCGAGCGTGAATCATATAGTAGATATGATCAACATAGTGATGTTCACCATTGAAAACTACTCCATCTCACGTGATGATCGGATATGGTTTAGTTGATTTGGATCACGTGATCACTTAGATGATTAGAGGGAAGTCTATCTAAGTGGGAGTTCTTAAGTAATATGATTAATTGAACTTCAATTTATCATGAACTTAGTCCTGATAGTATTTTGGAAATTATGTTGTAGATCAATAGCTCGCGTTATAGCTTCCCTATGTTTTTATATGTTCCTAGAGAAAAAACTATGTTGAAAGATGTTAGTAGCAATGATGCGAACTTGGTCCGTGATCTGAGGTTTATCCTCATTGCTGCATAGAAGAATTATGTCCTTGATGCACCGCTAGGTGACAGAACTATTGCAGGAGCAGATACAGACATTATGAACGTTTGGCTTGCTCAATATGATGACTACTTCATAGTTGTGTGCAGCTTTATGGCTTAGAACCGGGACTAGAAAAACATTTTTGAAATGTCATGGAACATATGAGATGTTTCAAGAGATGAAATTGGTATTTCAGATTCATGCCCGTGTCAGAGGTATGAGACCTCTGACAAATACTTCACCTAAAAGATGGAGGAGAATTGCTCAACTAGTGATCAAGTGCTTAGATTGTCTGAGTACTACAATCACTTTAATCAAGTGGGAGTTAATCTTCCAGATAAGATAGTGATTGACAGAGTTATCTAGTCACCATCACCAAGTTACTGGAACTTCGTGATGAACTATAGTATGCAAGGGATGACGAAAACGATTCTCGAGCTCTTCGTGATGCAGAAATCAACGAAGGTAGAAATCAAGAAAGAGCATCAAGTGTTGATGATTGATGAGACCACTAGTTTCAAGAAAAGGGCAAAGGGAAAGAAAGGGAACTTCAAGTAGAATGGCAAGCAAGTTGTCACTCCCGTGAAGAAGCCCAAAGCCGGACCAAAGCCTGAAATTGAGCGATTCTACTTCAAAGGAAATGGTCACTGGAAGTGGAAATACCCTGAATATTTGGTAGATAAGGAGGATGGCAAAGTGAACAAGGGTATATTTGATATACAGGTTATTGATGTGTACCTTACTAGTGTTTATAGTAACCCCTGGGTATTTGATACTTGTTCGGTTGCTAAGATTAGTAACTCGAAACATGACTTACAGAATAAACAGAGACTAGTTGAGTGTGAAGTAACGATGTGTGTTGGAAGTGGTTCTAAGATTGATATGATCATCATCGCACACTCGCTATATTTTCGAGATTAGTGTTGAACCTAAATAAATGTTATTTGGTGTTTGCGTTGAGCATAAATATGATTAGATCATGTTTATTGTGAAACGATTATTCATCTAAGACAGAGAATAAATTGTTATTCTGTTTACATGAATAAAACCTTCTATGGTCATACACCCAATGTTGATGGTTTATTGAATCTTGATCATGGTGATACACATATTCATAATATTGATGCCAAAAGATGCAAAGTTGATAATGATAGTGCAACATATTTGTGGCACTGCCGTTTGGGTCATATCAGTGTAAAGCGCATGAAGAAACTCCATAAAGATGGACTTTTGGAATCACTTGATTATGAATCATTTGATGCTTGCGAACCGTGCCTTATGGGCAAGATGACTAAAACTCCATTCTTCGGAACAACCGAACGAGCTAGTGACTTATTTGAAATAATACATACCGATGTATGCGGTCCAATGAGTGTTGATGCTCGTGGCAGGTATCGCTATTTTCAGACCTTCACAGATGATTTAAGCAGATATGGGTATATCTACTTAAATAAAACACAAGTCTGAAACATTTGAAAAGTTCAAAGAATTTCAGAGTGTAGTGGAGAATCATCGTAACAAGAAAATAAAAGTTTCTACGATCTGATCATGGAGGAGAATATTTGAGTTAGGAGTTTGGCCTTCATATAAAACAATGTGGAATAGTTTCACAGCTCACGCCACCTGGAACACCACAGTGTTATGGTGTGTCCGAACGTCGTAACCGCACTTTATTGGATATGGTGCAATCTATGATGTATCTTACCGATTTACCACTATCGTTTTGGGGTTATGCATTAGAGGCAGCTGCATTCACTTTAAATAGGTCACCATCAAAATCCATTGAGACGACACCTTATGAACTGTGGTTTGGCAAGAAACCAAAGTTGTCGTTTCTTAAAGTTTGGGGCTACGGCGCTTATGTGAAAGAGTTTCAACCTGATAAGCTCAAACCCAAATTGGAGAAGTGCGTCTTCATAGAATACCCAAAGAAAATTGTTGGGTACACCTTCTATCACAGATCCAAAGGCAAGATATTCGTTGCTAAGATGGATCCTTTCTAGAGAAGGAGTTTCTCTTGAAAGAAGTGAGTGGGAGGAAAGTAGAGCTTGATAAGGTAATTGTACCTTCTCCCGAATTGGAAAGTAGTTCATCAAAGAAATCAGTTCCAATGATTCCTACACCAATTAGTGAGGAAGCTAATGATGATGATCATGAAACTTCAAATTAAGTTACTACAGAACCTCGTAGGTCTTCCAAAGTACAGTCCGGACTAGAGTGGTACGGTAATCCTGTTCTGGAAGTCATGTTACTAGACCATGATGAACCTACGAACTATGAGGAAGCGATGATGAGCCCAGATTCCGTGAAATGGCTTGAGGCCATGAAATCTGAGATGGGATCCATGTATGAGAACAAAGTGTGGACTTTGGTGGAGTTTCCCGATGATCGGCAAGCCATATTGTATAAATGGATCTTCAAGAGGAAGACAGACGTTGATAGTAGTGTTACTATCTACAAAGCTCGACTTGTTGCAAAAAGTTTTTCGACAAGTTCAAGGTGTTGAATACGATGAGATTTTCTCACTCGTATCGATGCTTAAGTATGTCCGAATCATGTTAGCAATTGCCACATTTTATGAAATTTGGCAAATGAATGTCAAAACTGCATTCCTTAATGGATTTATTAAAGAAGAGTTGTATATGATGCAACTAGAAGGTTTTTTCAATCCTAAAGGTGCTAACAAAGTGTGCAAGCTCTAGTGATCCATCTATGGACTGGTGCAAGCCTCTCGGAGTTGGAATAAACGTTTTGATAGTGTGATCAAAGCATATGTTTTATACAGACTTTTGGAGAAGCCTGTATTTACAAGAAAGTGAGTGGGAGCTCTGTAGCATTTCTAAATACTATATGTAGATGACATATTGTTGATTGGAAATGATATAGAATTTCTGAATAGCATAAAAGGATACTTGAATAAGAGTTTTTCAAAGAAAGACCTCGGTAAAGCTGCTTACACATTGAGCATCAAGATCTATAGAGATAGATCAAGACGCTTGATAAGATTTTTCAATGAGTACATACCTTGATAAGATTTTGAAGTAGTTCAAAATGGAACAGTCAAAGAAGGATTTCTTGCCTGTGTTGCAAGGTGTGAAGTTGAGTAAGACTCAAAACCCGACCATGGCAGAAAATAAAAAGAGAATGAAAAGTCATTCCCTATTCCTCGGTCATAGGTTCTATAAAGTATGCTATGTTGTGTACGAGACCTATTGTCTACCCTTCTCTGAGTTTTGCAAGGGAGTGAAATTTTTGATCTAAAAGTAGATCACTGGACAACGGTCAAGAATATCCTTAGTAAGGACTAAGGAAATATTTCTCGGTTATAGAGGTGATAAAGAGTTCGTCGTAAAGAGTTACGTCGATGCAAGCTTTTACACCGATCCAGATGACTCTAAGTCTCAATATGGATACATATTGAAAGTGGGAGCAATTTGCTAGAGTAGCTCCATGCAGAGCATTGTACACATAGAATATTTGCAAAATACATACGGCTCTGAATGTGACAGAACCATTGACTAAACTTCTCTGACGAGCAAAACATGATCATACCTTAGTACTCTTTGGGTGTTAATCACATAGCGATGTGAACTATATTATTGACCCTAGTAAACCCTTTGGGTGTTGGTCACATGACGATGTGAACTATGGGTGTTAATCACATACAAGATGTGAATATTGGTGTTAAATCACATGATGATGTGAACTAGATTATTGACTCTAGTGCAAGTGGGAGACTGAAGGAAATATGCCCTAGAGGCAATAATAAAGTTATTATTTATTTCCTTATTTCATGATAAATTTTTATTATTCATGCTAGAATTGTATAAACCAGAAACTTAGTACATGTGTGAATACATAAACAAACATAATGTCACTAGTATGCCTCTACTTGACTAGCTCGTTGAATCAAAGATGGTTGTGTTTCCTAACCATAGACATGAGTTGTCATTTGATTAACGGGATCACATCATTAGGAGAATGATGTGATTGACTTGACCCATTCCATTAGCTTAGCACTTGATCGTTTAGTATGTTGCTATTGCTTTCTTCATGACTTATACATGTTCCTATGACTATGAGATTATGCAACTCCCGTTTATCGGAGGAACACTTTGTGTGCTACCAAACATCACAACGTAACTGGGTGATTATAAAGGTGCTCTACAGGTGTCTCCAAAGGTACTTGTTGGGTTGGCGTATTTCGAGATTAGGATTTGTCACTCCGATTGTCGGAGAGGTATCTCTGGGCCCTCTCGGTAATGCACATCACTATAAGCCTTGCAAGCAATGTGACTAATGAGTTAGTTGCGAGATGATGTATTACATAACGAGTAAAGAGACATGCCGGTAACGAGATTGAACTAGGTATTGAGATACCGACGATCGAATCTCGGGCAAGTAACATACCGATGACAAAGGGAACAACGTATGTTGTTATGCGGTTTGACCGATAAAGATCTTCGTAGAATATGTGGGAGCCAATATGAGCATCCAGGTTCCACTATTGGTTATTGACCGGAGACGTGTCTCGGTCATGTCTACATAGTTCTCGAACCCATAGGGTCCGCACGCTTAAAGTTCGGTGACGATTTATATTATGAGTTATGTGTTTTGATGTACCGATGATAGTTCGGAGTCCCGGATGAGATCATGGACATGACGAGGAGTCTCAAAATGGTCGAGACATAAAGATCGATATATTGGACGACTATATTAGAACATCGGAAAGGTTCCAAGTGATTCGGGTATTTATCGGAGTACCGGAGAGTTACGGGAATTTGCCGGGGAGTATATGGGCCTTATTGGGCTTTAGGGGAAAGAGAGAGGGGAGGCTGCGCGCCCCCCAAGGCTTAGTCCGAATTGGACTAGGGGAGAGGGGGCGCCCCTCCTTCCTTCTCTTCTTTTTTTCCCTTTCCTTCTCTCCTACTCCTACTACTTGGAAGGGCTCCTAGTTCTACTAGGAAAGGAGGAATCCTACTCCCGGAGGGAGTAGGACTCCCCTAGGGCGCGCCATAGAGAGGGTCGGCCCTCCCCCTCCTCCACTCCTTTATATACGGGGGAGGGGGCACCCCATAGACACAACAATTGATCATTGATCTCTTAGCCATGTGCGGTGCCCCCCCACCTCCACCATATTCCACCTCGGTAATATTGTAGCGGTGCTTAGGCGAAGCCCTGCGTCGGTAGCATCATCAACACCTTCATCACGCCATCGTGCTGACGGAACTCTCCCGCAAAGCTCTGCTGGATCGGAGTTCGTGGGACGTCATCGAGATGAATGTGTGCTGAACTCGGAGGTGCCGTACGTTTGATACTTGGATCGGTCGGATCGTGAAGACGTACGACTACATCAACCATGTTGTGCTAGCGCTTCCGCTTTCGGTCTATGAGGGTATGTGGACTCACTCTCCCCGCTTGTTGCAATGCATCACCATGATCTTGTGTGTGCGTAGGATTTTTTTTGAAATTACTACGTTTCCCAACACGGTCATCACCAGGAAGTGTCCCGACTTCTGTCACTCCGGGTTTGCCGGATCATAACACGTATTAGGTGACTATAACTTGCAAGATCAGATCTAGAACATAGATATAATGGTGATAACATAAACGGTTCAGATATGAAATCATGGCACCCGGGCCCAAAGTGACAAGCATTAAGCATGGCAAAGTCATAGCAACATAATCTTAGAACATAATGGCAGGGGTGGATCTACAGGGTGGCCAGGGTGGGCCGCGGCCCACCCTGGGATTTTGGATCACCTTTTATATACCTATGCATCTATCCGTGCCGGAGAGAAAAAAAGCCCAATAATGCATCAATCGAGTAACACAACCACGGCATGTCTGTCCAGATAGAGCAGAATGAGTCGTCCCCCTTGCGCACAGCCGCCTCGCCATTCCCCTGCTCCACCCCGACACCCAGCCACCGTGCTGTTCCTCTCGTCCTCGCCGGTCTTCGGTAGGCCAAAGCCCGGAGCCCAGCCGCCCAGGAGGCTCCCCGTTCCCGCCTCCCCTTCCCGGCTACCCACCCGCCCAGTCCAGGGCTCCAAGCGTTTGGCTCGATTTTCTGTAATAACCTGTCTATGTTTGCTCCATCTTATGGCCTCACCTTTAGCAACTCTAGGCAGAATCTGACCATAGCTATGCATGGTTTGTTGCTGTGTGGATCTGGGATCTCAATGTGCAACGTAGTAAGTTGCTGTGTGATACTCCATGTACCTATGATGGTCTAATGGATCATGGTTGTCTCATCACGTAGATGTAGATGCGCAGAGAGCAAATCCTTCTGCTTTTACTGTCTTCTGTATAGTTGTGTGGCTGAGTGGAAGCACTTCTTATAGGAAATAAAAAATCTTGAGTTTTCTTTATCTGGTACCGGCATATTGCGTTTCAATTTGTTTGATTTACTCTATGAGGAAGATAGTTTATATAACATATAAACTATAAAACATGGAATTCTGGCAGCTATGTTTGTCCAGTTACAGTTTCGGACCATGATGGAGTACCCATCTGTTCCAGGGACTGATCTGTTCCTTCCCTTTTGACTGCAAATTTTTTGTACATGAATGATCAGATACATAATTTTGTACATTATTTCTGCCTCAATTAGCTTTATTGATAGAAAGTAATTTTTGTTACAGAATTGTTGAGGAATGAAGAGGGCCGGACGAGACATTGTTTCTCTTTTTCAGAGAGAAACTATTAAGATAGGGAAGAAGAAGAAGGCAGGGAATATGTCGGATGTGGCCGAAGAGCAAACCGGAGAACTTGTGTGTATGCCAGAAACATAGTCTTTTTGAACTTCTCAAGGTATGTACTATGGTCTGTGTAATATATAATATGTAGGCTTTTTTATGCAAGGCAGAGATTTAATTGAGAATTTTAGTGTTTTTGCAAGACCATATTGTGATATTGATCTATTTCTTTGTGATATTGGTAATTAGTTAGAACTTTCACATGTCATATTGATTATCAAAAAAAAATTAAGGCGGACCACCCTGGTGTCAAATGCTAGCTCCGCCACTGCATAATGGATACTAGGGATCAATCCCTAACAAAACTAACTCGATTACATGATGAATCTCATCCAACTCATCACCAACCAGTGAGCCTATGAAGGAATTACTCACTCCCGGTGGGGAGCATCATGGAATTGGCTATGGAGAAGAGTTAGTGATGACGAAGGTCGAAGATCCCCCTCTCCGGAGCCCCAAACGGACTCTAGATCTGGCCTCCTGATGAAGAACAGGAGGTGGCGGCGGCTCCTTCTTGTGAAACGTGATAATTCTTTCTCCCTGATTTTTTCTCCAAATATCTAATTTTTATAGTATTAGGGTTGGAGTCTGCGGGGCCACCAGATGGGGAAAACCCACCTGGGCGCGCCTGGAGGGGGGCGTCCTGGTGGGTTGTGCCCACCCAGGTGCCCCCCGGTGGTTCTTGGCTCCAGACGTTCTCTTTTATTGTATAAAAATTCCTCGCAAAGTTTTGTTCCAATCCGAGAACCTTTATTTCTGCACAAAAATCAACACCATGGTAGTTCTGCTGAAAACATCATCAATCCGGGTTAGTTTCATTCAAATCATGCAAATTAGAGTCCAAAACAAAAGGAAAAGTATTAGGAAAAGTAGATACGACAAAGATGTATCAGGCGGCGGCCGTCGGCGTTGTGGCGCCCCCTCACCGATGCGTTGTTGGTGGCGGCGAGCTGCTCCTCGTGGCGGCGCTGGAAGTACGCCGCCCAGCTTGTGTGATTGTCGGCGGTGTACTTCGGGCGTCCGCGCACCTCCTCCAGCAGGGAGGCCCGGACGTGCACAATCTCACCGTGGAATTGGTCGGGGTGGTCGGCGTCGGGCAACGGGGGGACTGGGACGCCTCTGATGCTGAGCCTCCACCGCCCCGGCGCGCGCATGTCAGGCGGCGTCGGGTAGTTGGCCTCGTGAAGGAGGTATGCCTCCAATTCGTGCAGGGTGCGGCCGCCGAAGCCGTTGGCCGCCTTACCGTCGCCAGGGAAAGGTTCACCAATCGGAGGCTGGTGGCGGGGGAGAGAAAGAGAGAGAGACGAGATGGGGCGCCGGAGACGGGAGAAAGAGGGACTGCGTCCATCGGCAAGGAGGGATGGCTTTTATAGCCGTCCGGGAGGGGGGGGCAGACGTGTGTGTACGCGTGGCGGGGGGACGGCGAGTCGCCGTGCCATCACTGCGTCGCCCGTGGGGAATCAGCGGAAGGCTGACCGGCGGTAGCCTTGGCATTGATTCCCTGCGGTAAAACGAGGCGACGAGGACGACGATGCGTCGTGTGTCGCTGACTCGGCGGTCCCACCGGGCTTTCGCGCCAAAAACGCTTTCCCTGGCGCCCCCGAGCGACCCTAGCACCCCGGGTTCGGCCTGGGCCCGCCGACGCCGATTTCGGACCGAACCGGCGGAGCTTCTAGTGGCGTGACCGGACCAACGCCGACGCTAAAAAAGGACCTTGGGATCTTGAGGGGCCTGTTAGGGACGAGATGCTTTAAACGGTGGAAGCACGGGGCGAGGCAATGAGGCGTTGCGCAGGTAGTGCCAGCTGGCCTTTGGGTTCGCGAGCAGGCGGTAAGGTAAAACAACAGCTTCGGCTTCACCATTGGATGGATATCCAACGGTTCAAAAGAATCGACTCAAACTGATTTTTTTCAATCACCTGTATACCTTGGGGGAGTGGTTGGTGGAGTAGACTTTTGCTACAGTACTCTTCTCGTCAGCCATGGCACGGAAGCAGCCCCTCCTCCATGGCGCGGTGGTCGATGCCGTCGACCTCCTCGCACCGGCGCAGCCCGAATAGTCCACCGCCTTCTTCCATCTGCCCCGCCTGCTCTCCCAAGCCCCATAGCTTGGTTGTGGGCCGGTAGCCATGGAGGCTGCCGCGGCGAGCGCGTTGACCAAGGAGGTGGTGCTGAAGCTGGTCGCGCTGCTGAGCGAGAAGCACAAGCTGTCCAAGCGGCTCAAGGATGACCTCCGCTTCATCCGCACCGAGCTCGACATGATCTCCAGCGCCAGGGACAGCCACCACATGATGGCGGGGGACCCGAGTTCCTCCTCGCGGCGGCCGCAGGCCGTCGTGTCCATGGAGGAGATGCGCGACCTCGCGCACGACATCGAGGATTGCATCGACCGGTTCCTGCCCTGCGTCGCATGCGAGGGGGAGGCGGCGGCGTCCTCGGTCCTCCGCCGCGTGAAGACGGCGGTCACCAGCACCAGATCCCGGTTCGCGGCGGAGATCCGGAAGCTCAGGGGCAGGCTCAGGGACGCCCACGAGCGGAGGGCCAACTACGACGTCCAGGCCGGCGGCGGGCCGTCCTTCTCGGCCGCTGCCACCGGAGCAGGTTCTCCTCCCGCAGCCGCCGATGGCGACCTCGTGGGCATCGACAAGCCGAGGCAGGAGCTCGTGGAGCTCTTGCTGGAGAGCGAGCCGGGGAGGTCGGGCGTGATCTCCATCGTGGGATTCGGCGGCTCCGGGAAGACCACGCTCGCGAGGGCGGTGTTCGACTGCCCCGCCGTCGTCCGGAGGTTCCCCTGCCGCGCCTGGGCCGCCGCGCCGGAGCACAGGGACGCCGAGGGGCTCCTCGCGGCCATACTCCGGCAGTTCCACACGGCCCAAAACTCCATCCATGGCTTCCTGCGGACTACAGAGTGAGGATCTTCTGCGTTTCTGCACTAGTTTATGTATGTTTTATCTGCATATATAGCAAATTTATCAACAGATAGTGTTTAATAACTTAATTTTTTTTGTCAATTTGTTGTTTGCCAGGTGTTTAATCGTAATCGATGACATTAACAAGCAACACTGGGACGCCATCAAATCTATCTTCCACAGGGAAACAAAAAGCAGAATCATTGTGACAACATCTCTTCAGTCAGTAGCTAATGCTTGCAGCTCAGGTGGTGGTTATGTTTACAAGATGAGCATTCTTGACGCGGAACTCTCCAAGGTTTTGCTAATGAAGAAGGTCTTCTTCCAAGGATGTTCACCTGAACTGGAGCGGGGCTCGACAGCGATCGTTGAGAAGTGCGATGGCCTTCCACTCGCTCTTGTTAGTGTGGCCAAGTTTTTGCTAGGCGAGAACGAGCTCACGGGGAATCACTGCACGCAAGTTTGCCGCAACCTCGGGCTTCATATGGAGAAAGATGCAGACTTCACAAAGCTACAACAGGTTCTTGTAAATAACTACATAAGCCTGTCTGGCTATCCTCTCAGGACCTCCTTGCTGTACACAAGTGTGTTCCCAAATGGTCGTACAATCAGCAGGAATACTTTGATCAGGCGATGGTTGGCAGAAGGGTACGTGCAATGTCAGTACAAACGCAGTGACCATGAGGTAGCAGATGAGAACTTCCGGGAACTCATTGACCGGAATATCATCCGACCGATCGATGCTAGCAACAACACGAAAGTGAAGACATGCAAAACTCATGGTATCATGCACGAGTTCATGCTGCACAAGTCCATGTCTGATAACTTCATCACTTCTCTGCGTGATCAAAATCGAAGTAAGTTCCGTCACCTGTTCATCCAGAACCCTGCAAGTGGCAGCACCTTGGGCCTGAACCACCAACATACAAGTACAGCAAGCGACAACGTATCTGGTAGTGAAAAATTTCGTGCCCGATCTCTAACAATCTTTGGAAATGTGGAAGAATCGGCTTCTGAGTTTTGTAGGTGCGAGCTTCTGCGAGTGCTGGATCTGCAAGAATGCAATGATTTGGAGGACGATCATCTCAAGGACATACATAAGTTGTGGCATCTAAAATATCTGAGCCTTGGGGGAACTATCAACAACCTTCCAAGGAATATTGAAAAGTTACACTGCTTAGAGACACTGGACCTTAGGAAGACCAAGATAGATATATTGCCATATGAAGTCATTGGGTTGCCTCACCTAGCTCACCTGCTTGGAAAGTTTAAGCTTGGGAAAAAGGACCTGAAAATGAGTGAACTGAAGAAGCTCTTGCCCAAAACATGTAAGTTGAAGACTCTTGCAGGATTTGTTGCAGACGAAAACGCTGGGTTTCTACAACTAATGGCTCATATGAATGAATTAAAGAAGGTTAAGATATGGTGTGAGTCCACTGGTGCAGACAGCAAGAGCTTACCTCACATTTCAAAGGCAGTTCAGAAGTTTGCTCAGGATGGTATGGACACTACAGGCGTTCGATCTCTGTCACTTGACTTCGGAAATTCCACGGGGGACTTCCTGGGTTCTATGCAAGAATATTGTTATCTCAGCTCGCTGAAACTGCGGGGCAGGCTGAGCGTGCTGCCTCATTTTGTTACATCCTTGTGTGGCCTCACGGAGTTGTGCCTTTCATCAACTAATCTGGTGGGGAATGCTCTATCAAACCTGTGTAAGCTTCGCTACCTGCTTTACCTCAAACTGGTTGAGGCTGACCTTAGGAGCTTTGTCATTAAAAATGGAGATTTCCCAAGTCTGCGACGCTTATGCCTTGTCGTGCAATCACCCGTCCTCCCGACAATTGGAAAAGGAGCTCTGCCGTATCTTGTGTCACTTCAGCTGCTTTGTAAAGATCTTGCTGATCTTTCAGGCATCAAGATTGAATACCATGATTGCCTGGAGGAAGTCGCTCTTGATTCGATGGTCAGTACGAAAGCAGTAGAAACGTGGGAAACTGCAGCAAAGAAGCATCCAAAGAGACCAAAGGTTCTGTTTCTCAAACGGATTGATCCAAGCGAAGCCCAGTCTTCTGTGAAATATGTGGCGGCAGATGGACCGATGCCTAAGAAGGGTCCCTCCATTGAGTTCAGTCAAGTTCAGTTAACGCAGAATATGTTGCAGAATGAATGCATAATCCGTTCAGTCCAATCAAGTTCAGTGAACAAGCCTAATTCAGCTTTGAAGAAAATAATAGTTTCAGAACCCCATCAGGCTGCATCGGAGCTATCCAGTGCTGGGAATGGTGCGATGCCTCCTTCTGCAAGGTGAGGAACCTATCAGTTATGTTACTTATGTGTACGTTTCTTGAGCTTCTTTTTGTTCAGTTACACTCCATTTCAACTGAGATGGGCTATACATTCATAACTTTCAGTTATGCAGCAGCATCTGTACAACACAATTTCTTTATATTTTCTTAAATAAAGAGTTGTATTCAAGGGTCAACTTTGACAGATAGATCACATTTGTCTGCAATGGCAATAGCTGTACAAGATAAACAGTGGAGATCAACTTTCTCTTGATTTTGTGGAATTTTTTCTTCTCAAGCATTACTGTTGGGATTAAACCAAAATGATTTAAATTAATCTCATGACTAGTTTACATATACTAGAGGGGTTCCATCTTTGCTGTTCCATGATATACTAGAATCGAGTTCCCATCCAACTTTGTGCTGCTTGTTCAGCCAGTTAACACTGTCTGAAATGGAAATGCACATTTTTGCTTAGTGTTGTTTGTCCATTTCACATTTAATTTTTTTTATGATGATTGATTCTAGTTATGATAGAGAAGTATTTCAGGAAACATGTTTACAAACTACATTTGGTATTTGGCTTATTAATTCTGACTGTTTTTATGAAATAACTAGGGAACGTAGTCCCATGCGGTTCCTGAGGCAGAGTATACCATAAAGTTGTTACCATTTTGAAATTCTAACACAGACATCTACCTCCCATCAGGTGAATCTGTACTATAAGAACTGGAACCCACTGAAACAAACGGTGTACACATTTGTCCTTCTTCTGACTAATATACAAATTACTAGACCCTCAAAGATCAATCTGGAAATTTCTAGCAGCAACCAACTCAGCATTCATGCAGGCTAGGCTGAAAAGCAGCCCGAACCTGCGATCATGTATGTAATTTAAGAATCCCGGGTGAAATCAACAATTTATTTGGAACTGTTTCTTCACTAGAATTAATGAAGCAGAGTCAGGGGTGGTAATACGGCTAGGAAATGGGAACAACGTCAAATATTGCGTTCATATTTCTGCACATTGCTGCTGGTACTTTTTAGAGTTGATAGCATTAACTATATCCATTTTGATTGTGCAGCATATGTAACAGTTAGAGCAGCGCTGTTGGAGTTGATAAAATGAGCCACCGGTTTCAACCTCATCGGGCCTGGTCCTTGGGTCGGGTTCTTGTAGTCCGCAGGCTGTGCTAGCTTTGTGCCTGTACAGAAACTCCTCTTTCCATGTATGCATGGACACAGCCAGCGTTTGCCTGTTGCCGTGTCGGTCGGGGAGAAGTTGTTGCCTCAAGTTACCATGCAGGCTGCAAGGTAAGTCTGCCTCCATACCGAGCAATGCCCATCGCTGGAATGCAGTTCACCGTGTTATCCGATTCACGTTTCACAACTATAGGTTTGTGGCATGTTGTATCATGTCCAGTTGCACAACTAAGAGCCACTCAGCAGCGTGTACAGATGCAGTCATGCAGATATGTACTCCCTCCGTTCCTAATTACCTAGTCATTTTAGAGATTTTAATGTCAAATATCCAATTCTGAGCCCGGGCTCATCTGCACCCGGTCAAGAAATAATTCATAAAAAAATAAAATAAAAATCCAAATTTTTTGTGCATGGTAGATAATTTGGTGCGTAAGGTGCGCTCCAAATTTTAGAGCATTTGGACATTTGAGTAGCTCAGCAAAAAAGACAAATTGGGTCAGTGCAGTATACGAACAGTACACTATTTAGTGCAGTATACGAACAATACACTATTTAACAGACCCCAAATTTGTCTTTTTTGCCGAGAGCTATTCAAATGTCCAAATGATTAGAAATTTGGATCGGAGGTCACGCACCTAATTATCTACCATACCAATTTGTTTTGGATTTTTTTGAATTTTTCTAGTATTTGTTTTGATTTTTTTTATTCAGCACAGGTGCAGATGCTCCTGATAGCCAAAACGCCTTTTAATGTGGACTACATACGGAGTAACATGAGTGAACTATATTTGCCTACGTAATTACATGGTTGCCACTAAGATGGTTGTTTCCCTCGTCTCTTTGGTGGGAAGTCTAAATACCATCTGCATGTTCGTATTTGAGAGGATTAGTTTTGTATTAGCAGAGCCTCTGCACCTGCGCTGAAGTTTTGTATTAGCAGAGGTACAGAGGCGCCAAGTTTTTTTTAACCTTTTGTCATCACATCGTGTAAAGTATATATATATCAGACGATCCCCGCAAAAATTAATCCATTTTGCTGGACGGGCCGCCGTAGTTGGGGCATCCGGTGCATCCGTGGTGTCGTGGGGTTGCCCTGCCATCCCGGGCCGTCTGGCCGGGCACGCCGTTACCTTCAGCCGCTTGCCAGCCCGGGGCCGGGCGCGCCGGTACCTTTAGCCACTTGTCGCCGCCTCCAGTTCTGCCGCGGTCATGCGCCTCGGGCCACCGGTGCTGCTGGCTCCAAGCCCCACTTGCGCAGATGCAATGGATTCTTGTCGGAGCGACTCTGTACCGGCATCCTTGGACGACAGAGCTTTGGATTCCTCCCGGAACGGCGGAGACCCAACCGGATGGCTAACTTCTCCTGGTTCCCGCATGAGACTGCAAGGACGAGGTCCAAGTCAACGGATCCGGAGTTGCTGGACTCAGATCCGCTGCCTGCCATGCAGGAGAAGGCCGGAGCGTCTTGTGCCAGGACTGGGTTAGACTTTGATGGTCGAACCTCATCTTTTCTGATTCTCGCATCAAATTGGTGTTCCCACTCAATATAATACGCGGACCGGACTGAAAAAGGAGTACGTCCGAGTCTTGTGCCAGGCAACAAAATCCTCGGTTAATTGTGTACTCAAAGGGATCCTCAAAATTCTTTCAACATCAACCGAAAGAAAATTCTCCAAAATTAAATCTTCATTCCATCTCCCTGTCCATGGATTAATCAATCCATCAACAATATTCAGAAGGCAAAGACCCTTTCTAGATATAACTTTCCTGGATGGACTACTCCGTATCCAGTGATCATCCCAGATATTGATATTACTTCCCGATCCCACTCATCCCGGATATTGATATTACTTCCCAATCCCACTCTCCAAATATTCCCTCTTTTGAAAGTCTGGAGACAGGGAACAATACTTTGCCATGCAAATGAAGATCCCTTCTTCGGTCCTGCCTTCAAGGGATTTCCATCGGGAGAACATTTAACTCTCAAAACCCTTGCACACAGAGGGTTAGGATTGATAACAATCTCAAACCTGCTTTGCGAGCATTGCAAGATTAAAAGCATGTAAATCTCTGAACTCCATACCCCCATCATTCTTGGGGATACACATCTTCCACGATGCCCTCCAATGCATCTTGTTCTTCTCCTCAGTATCACCCCACCAAAATCCTTATATAGCATTAGTGATTTCCCTACAGATTTTCTTGGGAATCTTGAACACTGACATAGCAAACACGGGTAAAGACTGAATTATAGTTTTAATTAGCATCTCCTTTCCCCCTAGTAAGATCTTTTCCTTCCAACCTTGCACCATGTTGATCACTCTTGCGACCAAATACAAGAAATTGTCACTTCTATCCACACCCACCATAGAAGGAAGCCCCAAGTATTTATCAGGCATTGCTTCAGTCATAATATTGAGCTCAACACAAATGTCAGCTTTTAATTGGACATCCACATTTGGGCTGAAGTATCTGCTAGACTTTGCATCACTTACCAGTTGACCAGAGTTCGCACAATATTGATCAAATACTTGTGTCAATGAGGTTGCATTAAATCAGTTTTCATGAGGATTAAGGAGTTATCAGCGAATACCAAGTGTGAAACTGATGGTGCATTTCTGAATACTCTTACCCCCTATATGCCACAAACCTCCTCCGCATGAGCCAATAAACTTGATAACCCTTCTGCGCACAACAAAAATGGATTACCATTCTATAACATGTAACAATTCTTTGTGGGATCAATTCATTCTTATCATTAGGAACAACAGTAATACCCCCCTTCTTAGGGACACAATGAACAAGACTCATCCACTGACTATCAGCAATAGGATAAATTATACCTGTCTCCAGAAGCTTTAATATTTTATTTCTTACCACTTCTTTCATCTTAGGATTTAATCGTCGTTGATGATCAACAACTGGTTTAACATCTTTCTCCAATTTTATTTTGTGTTGGCATAGAGTGAGACTAATTCCCTTAAGATCATCAAGAGTATATCCAATAGCGGCTCGGTGCTTCTTCAGAGTTTTCAATAATTTCTCTTCTTCATGCTCTGAAAGGTTAGCACTAATAATAACAGGATATATCTTGTTTTCATCAAGATAAGCATATTTAAGAGTATCAGCTAATTGTTTAAGCTCAAACACGAGATCACACTTTGGTGGAGGAGGATCCCCAAGGATTTCAACAGGCAAGTTGTGTTTCAAAATAGGTCCTTGCTTAAAGAATACTTCATCTATTTCCCTTCTTTCATTCATAAACATATCATTTTCATGGTCTAGCAAATATTGTTCTAAGGGATCATTAGGAGGCACGACAATAGAAGCAAAACCAATAATTTCATCCTTACTAGGCAATTCTTTATCATGGAATTGTCTATGAAATTTAGAGAAATTAAAATCACGAGACATATCCACTAAACCAACAGTAACAATATTCTTTTCGCAGTCTATCTTAGCATTAACAGTACTCAAGAAGGGTCTACCAAATATAATGGGACAAAAGTCATCTTGTGGGGAACCAAGAACAAGAAAATCAGTAGGATATTTAATTTTCCCACACAAGACTTCAACATCTCTAACAATCCCAACTGGTGAAATAGTATCCCTATTGGCAAGCTAAATAGTAACATCAATGCCTTCTATCTCAGCAGGTGCAATATCATTCATAATTTTTTTGTATAAGGAATGAGGAATTGCACTCACACTAGCACCCATATCACATAAGCCATGATAACAATGATCTCCTATTTTAACAGAAACAACAGGCATGCCAACAATAGGTCTATGTTTACCTTTAGTATCGAGTTTAGCAATTCTAGCAGCTTCATCACAGAAATAAATAACCTGCCCATCAATATTATCGACCAAGAGATCTTTAACCATAGCAATACTAGGTTCAACTTTAATTTGCTCAGGGGGTGTAGGTTTTCTAGTATTACTCTTACAAACCAAAGTTGAAGCTTTAGAATGATCCTTTATTCTAACAGGAAAAGATGGTTTCTCAATATAAGCAGTAGGAAAAATAGGATCAACATTATAAGTTATAGTTTTTTCTTCAAGTTTAATAGGTTCTACTACTTTCACTTCAATGGGAGCATGATATTTAAACCACTTTTTCTTAGGGAGATCAATATGAGTAGTAAATGATTCACAGAAAGAATCTACTATCTCACAGTCAAGTCCATATTTAGCGCTAAATTCATGAAAAGCATTGGTATCCATAAAAGATTTAACACAATCAAACTTAAGGTTTATACCTGACTCCTTACCTTCGTCGAGTTCCCAATCTTCAGAGTTGCGTTTAATTATTTCCAATAAATCCCATTTGAATTCAATAGTCTTCATCATAAAAGAACTAGTACAAGAATAGCGAGCATAGAGCGATCATTATGAGAAAGTCGAGCATAATTTTTTTGAATAATAATTTATCTTGAGAGCTCATGATTGGGGCATGAATATAACATTGACTTAAGCCTCCCCGAAGCTTGATCGATACTTTCTCCTTCACGAGGCCAAAAATTATATATATAATTCCGATCACGATGAACCAGATGCATAGGATAAAAGTTCTGATGAAATTCCAATTTCAATCGGTTGTGGTTCCATGATCCAATATCATCACATAGCCTATACCATGTCAATGCCTTTCCCTTCAAAGATAAAGGAAAGACCTTCTTCTTGACAACATCCTCGGGCATACCTGCAAGCTTAAATAATCCATAAACTTCATCCACATAGAGTAGATGCATATCGGGATGTAATGTTCCATCTCCTGTATAGGGATTAACTAGCAGTTTCTCTATCATACCCGAAGGAATTTCAAAGTAAATATTTTCAGTAGGTTCAGTAGGTTGAGGATCAACTCTTTGCTCTTTTGGTCGAGGTGAAGATACCCCAAACAAGCCCATCAAAGGATTATTTTCCATAGTAACAAGTGACAGTAAATTTCAGCACACTATATAAATGTTTGTTTACCAAATTCCACTTACCAAAGGCGCTTCACTCCCCGGCAATGGTGCTAGAAAAGAGTATTGATGACCCACAAGTATAGGGTATCTATCGTAGTCCTTTCGATAAGTAAGAGTGTCGAACCCAAAGAGGCACAGAAGGACATGACAAGCGGTTTTCAGTAAGGTATTATCTGCAAGCACTGAAATTATCGGTAACAGATAGTTTTGTGATAAGGTAATTCGTAAAGGATAACAAGTAACAAAAGTAAACAAGGTGCAGCAAGGTGGCCCAATCCTTTTTATAGCAAAGGACAATCCTGGACGAACTCTTATATAAACCAAAGTGCTCCCGAGGACACATGGAAATTGCTGTCAAGCTAGTTTTCATCATGCTCATATGATTCGCGTTCGTTACTTTGATAATTTGATATGTGGGTGGACAGGTGCTTATCCTTACTTGGACAAGCCTCCCACTTATAATTAACCCCTCTCGCACGCATCCACAATTACGAAAGAAGAATTAAGGTAAACCTAACCATAGCATGAAACATATGGATCCAAATCAGCCCCTTACGAAGCAATGCATAAACTAGGGTTTAAGCTTCTGTCCCTCTAGCAACCTATCATCTACTCATTACTTTCCAATGCCTTCCCCTAGGCCCAAATCATGGTGAAGTGTCATGTAGTCGATGTTCACATAACACCACTAGAGGAGAGACAACATACATCTCATCAAAATATCGAACGAATACCAAATTCACATGATTACTTATAACAAGACTTCTCCCATGTCCTCAGGAACAAACGTAACTACTCACAAAGTATATTCATGTTCATAATCAAAGGAGTATTAATAAGCATTAAGGATCTGAACATATGATATTCCACCGAATAAACCAACTAGCATCAACTACAAGGAGTAATCAACACTACTAGCAACCCACACGTACTAATCTGAGGTTTTGAGACAAAGATCGGATACAAGAGATGAACTAGGGTTTGAGAGGAGATGGTGCTGGTGAAGATGTTGATGGAGATTGACCCCCTCTTGATGAGAGGATCGATGGTGATGACGATGGCGGTGATTTCCCCCTGCCGGAGGTATGTTTCCCCGGCAGAACAGCTCCACCGGAGCCCTAGATTAGTCCTGCCCAGGTTCCGCCTCGAGATGGTGGCGCTTCATCCCAAAAGCTTCTCTATCATTTTTCTAGGGCAAAAGACACCATATAGCAGAAGATGGGGGTCGGGGGCCTGCCAGGGGGCCCACGAGGCAGGGGGCGTGCCCAGGGGGGTAGGGCGCGCCCTCCACCCTCGTGGCTGACTGGTGGCCCCCCTCTGGTGCTTTCTTCGCCCAATATTTTTAATATATTCCAAAACTGATCTCCGTGAAGTTTCAGGACTTTTGGAGTTGTGCAGAATAGGTCTGTAATATTTGCTCCTTTTCCAGTCCAAAATTCCAGCTCCCGACATTCTTCCTTTTCATGTAAACCTTATAAAATAAGAGAGAAAAGGCACAAGTATTGTGATATAACGTGTAATAACAGTCCACAATGCAATAAATATTGATATAAAAGTATGAGGCAAAATGGACGTATCACCTGCCGGCAACTACATGGGCCTAATGGGCCAGTGGGACAGACTAGCCCCTAAGGGGCTAGTGCGCCCCATGTAGGCCGAAATAGAGGGGGGGGGGGAGGAAAGAGGAGAAGAGATAAAGGAAGGGGAGGGATTCGGCCTCCCCCTTCCTTCTCTCCCCCTCATCCTTCCTTTCCTCTTCGGGAATTATGGTAAGGGGGGGGTGGTAAATAGGATTAGGGCCCCAAGTAGGATTCGTCCTACTTGGGCGCCCCCTGGGCTGCCCCTCTCCCTGCCACCTATATATATGAAGGGGGAGGCGCCTAGAACACACATCATTCATTCCTAACCGTGTGCGGCGCCCCCTCCATAGTTTATGCCTCCGGTCATATTCACGTAGTGGATCACTTCACCATCACCATCACCATGCCATCATGCTGACGCAACTCTCCCTCGACACTTTGCTGGATCAAGAGTTCGAGGGACGTCATCGAGCTGAACGTGTGTAGAACTCGGAGGTGCCGTACGTTCGGTGCTTGATCGGTCTGAACGAGAAGAAGTTCGACTACATTAACCGCGTTAACAAATGCTTCTGCTTTCGGTCTATGAGGGTACGTGGACACACTCTCCCCCTCTCGTTGCTATGCATCTCCTAGATAGATCTTGCGTGAGCGTAGGATTTTTTTAAAATTGCATGCTACATTTCCCAACAGCTTCTGGGGTAGCTTCGTGTCGCTGAGATGGTTGGCCAGCAGCTGCAAGTTCCTCTAGCTTCGCTAATCTTGCATTGAGCTTCTGCATTTCGCTCAGCTCTGCTTTCCTCTTTCTCTCTCGGCATCTGTAACTGCCTGCTCCGGGGAACCCATGCACCCACGCAACAGAGCCTAGTGTGCCTCGTGTTTGTCCAGGGTGCTCAGGATTCCCGAGGGCCATAGTCAGCTCGTCCTTCTCTCTATTGGGAATGAACGTCCCTTTCTGCGATACGGCGATATAATCTTGAAGCTTCTTGACGGGTATTGCAAGTTGCTCGTCCGTCCAACGACACTCTCCTATTTCTAGGACCAAAATTCTCCCAACCCCGAAGAACCAAGTCCTTGAATAGTCTGGCCATATCAGTGTCGCTGGTTGGACCCCTTTAGCAATCAGGTCATTCTCAGCTTTGTCCCACAACGGCCAGGCTTGGAGGTAGCCACCTGGCCCCATGTGATGGTGATACTGCTTCTCTACAACATTTTTCTTGTTTGTCTCTGACATTTCTTACCCTTATCTGATATCTTGTAGGCCACAAATGCGGGCCAGTGATCTCTTATCTTCTCATATCGGCCGGTGAATTCTGGAGTCTTCCCTTTGTCGACAAACTTTGTGTTCAACTCTTTCTTCCACCTCCTGAATAGACCTGCCATCTTCTTAAGAGCACACGCCTTGACCTTTGGCTCTATAACTGGCTTATTCGGATCCTCCTCTGATAGTAGGGTGAAATTGGGTTACAACCTTTTTTGTCATCCTCTAACATGCGATCGAACTTCAACTTCTCCTTTTCATTTTCGCATTGTCTCTTTGCATCAACAATGACCCGACGAAGGTTATCATCGGGCACATCGTCTGGTTCCTCTTAATCTTCAGCTTCCCCCATTGCAGCATCACCATATTCAGGGGGCACATAGTTGTCATCATCCTCTTCTTCTTTGTTGTCTTCCATCATAACCCCTTTTTCTCCGTGCTTGATCCAAACATTATACTGTGGCATGAAACCCTTCTCAAGAAGGTGGATGTGAAGGGTTTTCGCATTAGAGTAAGACTTTGTATTCCCACAGATAGGGCATGGAAAACACATAAAACAATTGTGCTTGTTTGCCTCAGCCACTTCGAGAAAATAATGCACGCCTTCAATGTATTTGGAGATGCGTCTGTCACCGTACATCCATTGCCAGTTCATCTGGGTACATTATATATAACTAAGTGTGGCAAAAACAATTACGGACCATCATGAATAGAGAAGTGACCAAATTAATAGAAGTTCACAATCACATTAAAACCAAAGTACAGTAGTGATCAAATGCTATTACTGAAAAAATAAATATATAAAGTTTATACATAGTTCTCATTGAACAACATATAGCTCTATAGAGCATCTAATTAAACCATACATTGAAACTATGTAAAATATTTTAATGCAACAACATATGCTATCATAATCGCAACTAAGGTAACATGATCCAATGACATAATGATGCCAAGCCTCAGTATGAATGACATATTTTTTAATCTTTCTAATCTTCAAGCGCATTTTATCCATCTTGATCTTGTGATCATCGACGATATCCGCAACATGCAACTCCAATGCCATCTTCTCCTCCTCAATTATTTTCAATTTATTCATCAAGCAATCATTTTCTTTTTCAACAATTTAACCTCTCGACAAGAGGGTCAGTTGGAATTTCTGGTTAGATACCTCCTAGATAAAACATATATGTCACGTTGGTCGGCATAATTGTCATAAACACTAAATGAAACAAACAATTATAAAAGATAGTATATACCACATCCGAATAATAGACAGGACCAGGGCCGACGGGGGCGGATACCAAAACCATCACACTATATAACAACAAACAATTATAAAAGTAATAAAATTATACAAGTATCAATCTAAATCATACAAGAATTTTTTCTTTTAGAAAGAAAATAAGAATAAGAGGCTCACCACGGTGGTGCTAGTGATGAGATCGGGGCAGGCGATCGACGGCGGTGAGGATGGGAACGGGACAGGACGGACCGCCAAACCTAGACAAATCTTGAGGAAAATGGAGTTTGGACATGGAGCTTCGAGAGGAGAAAGCTTAAGTGTGGCTCGACAATTTCATCGAACACCTCATGTGCATAGGAGGTGAGCTAGAGCACCACAAAGCTCTCCCACGATCAGCCAAAACAACAGAGCAGTGCACTGCTCTGCTCGCGGACAGGGGGTATATATAAGCCTCTCTTTAGTCCCGGTTGGTGGCTAAAACCAGGACTAACGGACCACATTTGATCCCGGTTCCAGACACCAACCGGGACTAAAGGGTGTGGGCCAGGAGTGAGGCCCATTGGTCCCGGTTCTTGTCTGGAACCAAGACCGAAGGGGTCAGATGAACCCGGACCAATGGCCCCCGAGGCTCGGCCGCCCCCTAGCCTCACGAACCGGGACTAAAGCACCCATTGGTCCCGGTTCGTAGGAGAACCGGGATTAATGCCTTTTCAGGTTTGTACCAAAGCCCTGTTTTCTACTAGTGCAAGTCTCGTAGGTGTCTCCTGGTCCAAGAAAAATCATCGCGAAAGTTTTATTCCATTTGGACTCCATTTGATATTTCTTTTCTATGAAACTCAGAAACAAGGAAAAGATAGAAACTGGTACTGGGCTCTAGGTTAATAGGTTAGTCCCAAAAATAATATAAAATAACATATTAATGCATATAAAATCCAAAAAAATAATATAATAGCACGAAACAATAAAAAATAATATAGTCCACTGCCACGCCACCTACCCTTTCGGCGCCCTCATCGGCTTCGTTGCACGTCCCTGTCCCTGCCCCTCCCACCCCACCCCGCGCTTAGGATGTAGCACCATCCGACTTCCCACCTCGGCTCCCATAGGCACGCCCTCTCCGGGACATCGGGCGGAAGGGCACGACAGGAGGAGGGGCATGAGGAGGCGTTCGGGGATTGCCGGCTTGCAGAACGCGGCGACGACTCGTGTACATGCATATTTTTCTACAGGTTAGCCTACATTGCGCGTGGTTTTCCATCCCATCCTTTGGATCCTTCCGCGAATACACAAAGATTGCATATCATTTCATTGATAGAACAATTAGAAGAAGTACAGTCTGCGTTTGTGTCATGTGTTGTACCATCCTTTGGTTCCTGAGATGCGACTGCTTGGAACTTTGTGTTAGAGTAAGTAATGAGCCTAATGGGCCCATTAGTCTTAGGGTTAATTAGAGATAAGGGTCGCTTGCTTAGGGGTCAAGTAAGCCTTACTTGGGAGTCAAGTAAATCTCTCTATATAAAGAGAGAAGATGTATCAATCTAATCAAGCAAGAATTAAGAAGGAAATCCCTTCCCTCTTGCCTGGCCGTGGGCAGAAAGGCCCCCGGCCGGCCCTCTCGCGCCCTCCTTCTAGCAGCGCCATAACAATTTGATATCAGGTAGCTCAGTTTCGATCATGTCTTCGCCGCCACCCACCCCGTCGCTTCCGCTGCCGACCTCCACCACCGTGCCGCTGGCCATCTACACCGTGCCGCTGCCCTTCCCGTCCGCGCCGCTGGTCGCATCTTCCAGCGTCGCCACCGCACCACCGGCCGCCGCCTACACCCCGGTGGAGATCACCGGGGTCCTCAACGACCTCGTCACAGTCGTCCAGGGGATCCAGCTGTACCTGGCCAGCCCCTAGGACCGCCACCGCCCCTGCCGCCGATCGTCGCCATCAGGACGCCGACCCTGCCGTGGTACTCGCCGCATCCGGGGCCTCCGCGGCGTTCGCTGGGATGTTGCAGCCCCAGCTGCAGCTGCTGCCGCCACACGCCGCCGCCCCGCAGTGGCCGACGCCAGCTCTCGCCGCGCCTCCAGCGCCCATCGCCGCCCCCACGCCGCACCAGGCGGCCTTCGCCGCGCTCGCCGGGCCACTGCAGCAGCCGCTGCCGCTGCCATCCATCGCCACCACCGCCCACCCCTGGTTGCAGTGGCAGCCGCCGCTCCTGGCGGCCTCTGCCGTGCCCGACGCTCCGCCGCTGCAGCTGTAGCAGCCACCGCCGGTCAGCTCCGGCCCCGCATCGACCGTGCCGGCGGGAGTCCCGCTCCACCAAGTCCAGTCTCCGCCGTCGCCGTCATCGCTTCCTTCTTGGATCGCTACCCGCCACGTGTCGGCGGCGGTGAGGCTGCATGCTGCTGCGCGCGGCCTCCTAGCGCGTCGACGTGTGCGCGAGATGCATGGTCTGCAGCTGCCGCGCCTCCAAGTTGCCCTTCGCTACGCAAAGGACCTCGATCTCATTCACCGCGCCGGGGATCTTGGGCATGCGGTTTCCCCCATGGGCAGTGGGCATGCTGTTTTTCCCGTGGCCAGTGACCTCAAAGTCTACGACATCGACGGTTGGGGGGGCGCATCCCTCCTCGTCATTCTCCATCGCAAGCCCTCCACTCTTCCCAGTGCCGTGGAGACCAACAGCCATACACATGCACTCCTTTTGTCCAGGTGGTGTCCATGGGATCCAGGTGGCTGTACACGTGTACATCCAAAATAAAGCGTCCCAGTCTATTTCAGGTTGAGAGTAATAATACAAGCTGAGATGTAAAAGGCTTGTTTTTAGGTGTTAGGTTTCTGTTGCATTGAGTCATGGTTATAAGTTGGTTAGGCTGCAGCTCGAGGACAAACTGCATGTCCAGGTGGGGTGTAGTGTTAGAGTACGTAATGGGCCTAATGGGCCCATTAGTCTTAGGGTTAATTAGAGATAAGCGTCGCTTGCTTAGGGGTCAAGTAAGCCTTGCTTGGGAGTCAAGTAAACATCTCTATATAAAGGGAGAAGATGTATCAATCTAATCAAGTAAGAATTAAGAAGGAAACCCTTCCCTCTTGCCTGGCCGTGGGCAAAAGGCCCCCGACTGGCCCTCTCACGCCCTCCTTCTAATAGCGCCATAACACTTTGAGGACAAATTCCATCATTTCGAGGTTGTTTGGATGGGAGCCCGAGGCTGCCAAGCCCAAATATTGGCGTCTGCCTGCATGGGCAGCGTTTGGATTGTAGCCCGTTATTCGGCTCGCCCAGGCTCGATTCAGCTCTTCAGTTCATTTTCTCGCCAACGCATTGGCAAGTTGCGGGCGGCGAAAAGCATCGCCAATTTTTTGGCTCACCCATGCGTTGGCCTGCTAGCATGGGCACAATCTAAACATCCCCTTCATGCCCATGGACATTTTTCAAGCCTAGACTAAAATTATCTGTAAAATTCTTTGCCACGTGTATAACATAGGCGACTTCGAACCCATGGAACTCTGTTGCGCGACCAGGAGGGACTTGCTAGGATCGACGGCGGACATAGGGACGGCAAATGTAGATACTAGTTCCCGTGCGTCACCCTCAGCTCCGATGCCTCCGGTTCTGAAGCAAAGTCATAGTATACTCGTGCTACAACAACAACAACAACAACAACAACAACAACAAAGCCTTTAGTCCCAAGCAAGTTGGGGTAGGCTAGAGGTGAAACCCATAAGATCTCGCAACCAACTCATGGCTCTGGCACATGGATAGCAAGCTTCCATGCACCCCTGTCCATAGCTAGCTCTTTGTCGATACTCCAATCCTTCAGGTCTCTCTTAATGGACTCCTCCCATGTCAAAATCGGTCGACCCCGCCCTCTCTTGACATTCTCCGCATGCTTTAGCCGTCCGCTATGCACTGGAGCTTCTGGAGGCCTGCGCTGAATATGCCCAAACCATCTCAAACGATGTTGGACAAGCTTCTCCTCAATTGGTGCTACCCCAACTCTATCTCGTATATCATCATTCCGGACTCGATCCTTCCTCGTGTGGCCACACATCCATCTCAACATACACATCTCCGCCACACCTAACTGTTGAACATGTCGCCTTTTAGTCGGCCAACACTCCGCGCCATACAACATTGCGGGTCGAACCGCCGTCCTGTAGAACTTGCCTTTTAGCTTTTGTGGCACTCTCTTGTCACAGAGAATGCCAGAAGCTTGGCGCCACTTCATCCATCCGGCTTTGATTCGATGGTTCACATCTTCATCAATACCCCCATCATCCTGCAACATTGACCCCAAATACCGAAAGGTGTCCTTCCGAGGTACCACCTGGCCATCAAGGCTAACCTCCTCCTCCTCACAGCTAGTAGTACTGAAACCGCACATCATGTACTCGGTTTTAGTTCTACTAAGCCTAAACCCTTTCGATTCCAAGGTTTGTCTCCATAACTCTAACTTCCTATTTACCCCCGTCCGACTATCGTCAACTAGCACCACATCATCCGCAAAGAGCATACACCATGGGATATCTCCTTATATACCCCTTGTGACCTCATCCATCACCAATGCAAAAAGATAAGGGCTCAAAGCTGACCCCTGATGCAGTCCTATCTTAATCGGGAAGTCATCGGTGTCGACATCACTTGTTCGAACACTTGTCACAACATTATTGTACATGTCCTTGATGAGGGTAATGTACTTTGCTGGGACTTTGTGTTTCTCCAAGGCCCACCACATGACATTCCGCGGTATCTTATCATAGGCCTTCTCCAAGTCAATGAACACCATATGCAAGTCCTTCTTATGCTCCCTATATCTCTCCATAAGTTGTCGTACCAAGAAAATGGCTTCCATGGTCGACCTCCCAGGCATGAAACCAAACTGATTTTTGGTCACGCTTGTCATTCTTCTTAAGCGGTGCTCAATGACTCTCTCCCATAGCTTCATTGTATGGATCATCAGCTTAATTCCACGGTATTTAGTACAACTCTGAACATCTCCCTTGTTCTTGAAGATTGGTACTAATATACTCCGTCTCCATTCTTCTGGCATCTTGTTTGCCCGAAAAATGAGGTTGAAAAGCTTGGTTAGCCATACTATCGCTATGTCCCCGAGACCTTTCCACACCTCAATGGGGATACAATCAGGGCCCATCGCCTTGCCTCCTTTCATCCTTTTTAAAGCCTCCTTCACCTCAGACTCCTGGATGCGCCGCACAAAATGCATGCTGGTCTCATTAAAGGAGTCATTCCGTTCAATGATAGAACTCTCATTCTCCCCATTGAATAGCTTGTCGAAGTACTCCCGCCATCTATGCTTAATCTCTTCGTCCTTGATCAAGAGTTGGCCTGCTCCGTCCTTGATGCATTTGACTTGGCCAATATCCCTCGTCTTCCTCTCCCGGATCTTAGCCATCTTATAGATGTCCCTTTCACCTTCCTTCGTGCCTAACCGTTGGTAGAGGTCCTCATATGCCCGACCCCTTGCTTCACCAACAGCTCGCTTTGCGGCCTTCTTCGCCATCTTGTACTTCTCTATGTTGTCTGCACTCCTATCCAGGTATAGGCGTCTGAAGCAATCTTTCTTCTCTTTAAGCGCCTTCTGGACATCATCATTCCACCACCAGGTATCCTTATCTTCGCTTCTCCTTCCCCTGGACACTCCAAACTCCTCCGAGGCCACCTTACGAATGCAAGTCGCCATCTTCATCCACACATTGTCCGCATCCCCTCCTTCCTCCCAAGGGCCCTCCTTAAATACCCTCTCCTTGAACACCTGAGCTACCTCCCCCTTGAGCTTCCACCACTTCGTTCTAGCGACCTTGGCATGCTTATCCCGCTGGACACGAATCCGAAAGCGGAAGTCAGCAACCACCAGCTTATGCTGGGGTACAACACTCTCCCCAGGTATCACCTTACAGTCTAGGCACGCACGCCTATCTTCTCTTCTCGAGAGGATGAAATCAATCTGGCTAGAGTGTTGGCCACTACTAAAAGTCACCAGATGTGATTCTCTCTTTCTAAAGAGGGTGTTAGCTACAATCATGTTGTAGGCTAGAGCAAAGCTTAAGACATCTTCTCCTTCTTGATTCTTGATGCCATAGCCAAAGCCCCCATGCGCCCCTTCAAAACCTATGTTAGTATACTCGTGCTGTCGTATTTTGCCCTTGTGTTCATGAGAACCCGAACCACCTGTGCTACTGGAGCAATTACATTTTTGGCTCACTAGTACTCCCTCCGTAAAGAAATATAAGAGTGTTTAGATCACTATTATATTTCAGTAGTGATCTATACGTTCTTATATTTCTAAACGCTCTTATATTTCTTTGCGGAGGGAGTACATTTTAACAACTTGAATACACTGCTCAAAGGCAAGAGGAGTTGTCTTCTGATCACTTGCTCTCCAGAGATGATAGATTGCGTGCCTTTCTATGTGTTATCTATTTTTCTTTTTGCACAAACTACTCCCTCCATACCAAAATACTTGTAGTTGGGGGAAACTAGTATCAACCTACTGGCCCTTCTTTCCATGTGGTGGCATTGAAGCTCCGTCCATGGTCTTGATGAGAAAGAAGACACTGAAACTGATAACCAGATGACAGGATCTAAGATTTTTCTTCTGGTTCAGATAACTTCAGCAGTGAAGGAAGCCTTGTTCTGGAAGTCAACAGCAAGATCATTATGCATTGCTTGGGTTGGGCAACTTGCGGTTCTTGGCCACTGAAAATCAGATTCATAAGAGTTACCGTGACATGGCTCATAAATGTTTTTTTTGAGCATCAGTATAGACACACGCTCATATACACGCGCATACACTCATCCCTATGAACGCACACACGCACATCCTACCCCTATGAGCACCTCCGAAAGACTGAGCCGGCATATCATCTTGAGATTTATGAAGTCATCGTAGGCGCCTCGTCGTCGATGGGAACGTCTCCTCCCACTGAAAGCGCATCGTCGGAAATCCTGAAATAAATCCAGAAATAATGCGAGCACCAGGATTTGAACCCTGGTGGGTTGGGGATACCACTGTTCACCTAACCAACTCAACCACAGGTTGATTCGCCATGGCTCATAAATGTTGAATATATTGTTTACGTGTATACTGTGTCTTGGGCCCACCTTCTAGTTCCTCTGTATAGTTGAGGTTGTGCCCCCTTCTGTACTCATATATATATATACGTGCCTGATGCACCGATCAATGCATTGTGTTGCACAGCCTATTCTTTTCCTTCTACATGATATTAGTTTCCGGATTCTAAACCCTAGCCTTCCGCCGCCGCCACCGCGCGCCTCCTCTGCCGTGCCGCAGCCGCCGCCGCCATCCAGCCGCCGCCCGCGCGCCTCCCGCGCCTGCCGCCGCTCCTATCTCTCCCAGCCCGCCCGCGTCGCCCGTACTCCAGCTCGCCCGCGTCGCATGTAGCTGCTTCCCGCGTCGCCCGCCAAGTCCTCGCTAGCACCACTTAGTAGGAGCTCACGCACTGGCGGACGTCCCCGGTGGGCAGGGTATGGCGCCTGCCATACCTTAATTTTGAGCAAAAACAAATTTATACGTATGCATCGATACAGAGGCTGCGCTGTCCATCGATCGCTAATAGAGAAAAGGCTGCGTTGTAGTTCACTCGTTCTTATGGCCCAACGCGGCCGGTGGCCTGATGGGCCGAGACAGCCAGCCACCCACGAAACGACGAGTCACGACTGGCCTGGCCAGGTTCGAGCGTAGGATTTTCTCTCAGTCTCGACCACTACTCGACCTCTCGACACAACGCTACGCGGCAACCCTAGCGAGCGGCGGCGGCGGCTGGCCAGGTCGCCAGGAGCCCAGGAGGCAGGAGCGGCGGCGGCGGCTGGCCAGGGCGGCGACACCGCGACAGCAAGCAACGGCGGTGCAAGCGGTGGTAGAAGCCGGGGCCTAGGCGCCTAGCAGCGGTGGCAGCAGCGGTCCGGTAATCCGGCCACTTCTGACTCCGGCGCAGTTCCGGAGATTTCAAGAAGATGGAAAAGAAAGAAAAGGGAATAAAGGAAAGGGGAGGAGGTAATTTCTGAACTTTTCTGGATTTTTATAGCAAATTTAACATTAGATGTAGTTTGAAGCAGATTGTAGATTTGTAGTGACCGAATGGATGATATTTTAACAGTAGCTTAAAGCAGATTTGTAGCAAAATTTAACAGCAACTTGAAGCCTTAAATTCAATGTGAATAAGCTTGCTAGACTCATAGAGATTTATCATGATGAGGATTTCTCAGATTATGAACGTGACCATATAGTTGATAACCTAGAGCTATCCATTATCCATATGAGAAGAAATTGAAGACTTTAGAGCTTGTCATGATATTGCAAGCCTAGCTAAAAAGATGGTTGAACTTGAAAGGCATGTTATGTTTCCCGCTGTTTATCGCCTAAATGAGTTGGTATTGCTACTACCGGTAGCCACGACAACAATTGAAAGAGCCTTCTCATCAACGAAAATCATCAAGACTGAGTTGCGCAACAAGATGTCTGATGGCTGGCTTAATGACTTGATGGTGTGTTACATTGAGCAAGAGATCTTCAAAAGTATTGATCTTGGTAAAATTAAGAAAGATTTTCAGAAGAAGGGTAGGGCACTGCCATTGTCTGGGTCTTCTAGACGCCATTAAAAGCTTCATTATCGTTACGTTTTAGGTTGTTTTCCTATTGAAACATGTTTACATTTTCATTGAATTTGGTTATTGGTTTGTAGTGAGCATTGTTAGTGTGTATTGACTCCTTTGATTCGCATAAAAAAATTTCTAGTGAAACTTCGCCCCACCTTAAATTTTTTTCGTGGTCCGCCTCTAAGCTCACGTACGTCCGGCTGGCAACCGGTGGCTTCCCAATCGCCCGTACTCCAGCTTCTACTTTGCCTGCTAGCCTGCAAGGGACGAATCCTTGTTTCCTTCTACTTCTATACTAGTTCTCATTATTCACCTACTAATTACGCCGCCGCCGCTGATCATCATTAGCATAATCCATCCATCTAGTCTAGCTCACACACACACACACACACACAGATATATATATATATATATATATATATATATATATATATATATATATATATATATATATATATATATACCTGTTTCTAATTCATCTGCTTCCGATCAAGTCTATTCTGCAAGCCGCTTTGCTCGCCCGCCCACGCGCTCGCGCGATTGCCCGCTCGCTCGCATCACCTCACCCGCCGCTGCCGCCACCCGCCGCTGCCGCCGGCTCCTCTTTCACCGCTGCCGCCGGTCGCCGTCGATCCCTCCTATCCCGTTTACGTACCGCTGCTACTCCACCCGTCCCCCACCTTCCGCTGCTATAACCATCGCCGCTGCGATGTCTTCTGCTACGTCGTCTCTCTTCGGCTACATGTACGCGGACGCGCCAGATCCCTTCACCACGCCGCATGTTTTTCCGGCAGGCCATCCGGCCTACTTCGCCGTGCTGCAACAGCCGGCCAGTGCCGGCCCTGCGGCTCTGATCACCATGCCGATGGCCGGCGGCCATGCTCCGCCCGCCCCGGTTCAGCCCTACGGCAGCTTTGCTTCGCTGCCGGTCTCACCATCACGGGACACTATGGCTTCGCCTCACTGCCGGTCTCACCATCATGGGACACTACTTCCTTGGCCGCCCTGCACTCGGCCCCATCACCGATGGCGCTTGGTACCGGCGGCGCTTGGTACATGGACTCGGGCGCCACCGCCCACATGACATCTCATCCCGGTACTCTCACTCCCTCCACTCTGGTTCATACTCCTACTTGCATCATTTTTTGGCAACGGTTCCTCTTTACCTATCACACATGTTGGTCGTGCTTTGTTTCCTTCCACATCTACACCTATCATTATGTCTGATGTTCTTGTGTCTCCTGATTTAGTTACGAACCTTGTATCTGTTCGTCGTCTTGCCCGTGAGAATCCCATTACCATTGAATTTGATGATGTCGTTTTTTTGTGAAGGATGCCCATACTCAGATGGTCCGTCACCGTTGTGGGAGTCCTGATGAGCCCTATCCGGTGCACTCCTCCACCACCGCCTCCACCAGCCCAGTCGCCCTCGCCGCAGGTGTCGACCTTTGGCATGCTCGTTTGGGACACCCGAACTCCACCACTTTGCATCAAATACTTAAGAGCTTTTCATTCTCATGCAATAAGATCGACGACCATACTTGTGAGGCTTGTCGTCTTGGCAAGCACGTTTGTCTTCCCTTTAGTGCATCTACCATTATTTCCACTTTTCCATTTCAGTTATTGCATAGTGATGTTTGGACATCCCCGGTTGCAAGAAACACGGGCTACCTATACTATTTTGTGATCTTAGATTATTTCTCTCATTATGTGTGGACATTTCCTCTTATCGCAAGTCCGACGCTCTTGCCACACTCAGTGCATTTTATTCCTATGTCACCACACAGTTCGGTCGTCATATCCTTAATTTACTAACTGACAACAGAAAAGAGTTTGACAACACTACTGTTCATAACCTTCTAGCCTCCCACGGCACTATCTTCCGCCTCACTTGCCCTTACACGTTCCAACAAAATGGTCATGCCGAGCGTATCCTTCACACTCTTAATGACTGCGTCCGCACGTTACTCTTTCACTCTAACGTGCCTCCCCGGTTTTGGCCGGACGCTATCGCCATGCCACCCTCCTCATTAACATCCGCTCGTGTCGCTCATGCTGGAACTATGCCCCTCACCATCTCCTCTTTGGTGCTCCCCCATATTATGATGGCCTTCGAATCTTTGGCTGTCTCTACTATCCTAGCCTCGCTGCCACTGCGCCTCATAAGCTTGCACCTCGTTCAGCCGCTTGCATCTTCCTCGACTACCCACCTAACACCAAAGGATACCGCTGCTATGATCCCGTCGCCATCGTGTATTCACCTCCCGGCATGTTTACTTTGATGAGACAGTGTTTCCATTTCAGCAGGTACCTCCCGCCGCCTCGTCGCTGCCGGCCACCGGCGGCCCTCCAGCAACCCCGTCAGGTGGACGGCCCTGCTCGATTCTTGGACTGCCTCCGGGCTTCGGTGTTCCTCCCGCCGTAGGACGAGCTGCCACTCGCGCCCCCACGACGTCCTCGCTGACTCCGTCAGGGGCCTCAGCATCGCTCACCTCGCTGGCATCTTCACCGGTAGCCGCTGCTTCGCCGACCTCTTCGACATCATCTTTGTCGGCTGCCCCGTCGCCGGTATCTTCACCGGCCACCTCAGGCGCCGCCCTATCGCCGACTGTCTCGGTCGGCCCCGCCGCCTTGGGTGCCTCGGGCGGCGCCCCGCCCTTGCCCGCCACCCCCGCTTCGCCCGTCCCCTACGCCTCGGGCACGAGCGCTTCGACGACCTCGGGCACGGGCACTTTGGCAGCCTCGACTGACGCTTCTGTTGGAAATATGCCCTAAAGGCAATAATAAAATGGTTATTATTATATTTCCTTGTTCATGATAATTGTCTGTTGTTCATGCTATAATTGTATTGGCCGGAAACCATAATACATGTGTAAACACATAGACCACAACATGTCCCTAGTGAGCCTCTAGTTGACTAGCTCGTTGATCAATAGATGGTTATGGTTTCCTGACCATGGACATTAGATGTCATTGATAACGGGATCATATAATTAGGAGAATGATGTGATGGACAAGACCCAATCCTAAGCATACCACAAGATCGTGTAGTTCGTTTGCTAAGAGCTTTTCTAATCAACTATCATTTCCTTAGACCATGAGATTGTGCAACTCCCGGATGCCGTAGGAATGCTTTGGGTGTACCAAACGTCACAACGTAACTGGGTGGCTATAAAGTTACACTACATGTATCTCCGAAAGTGTCTTTTGGGTTGGCACGAATCAAGACTGGGATTTGTCATTCCGTATGACGGAGAGGTATCTCTCGGCCCACTCGGTAATGCATCATCATAATGAGCTTAATGTGACTAAGAAGTTAGTCACGAGATCATGCATTGCGTAACGAGTAAAGAGACTTGTCGGTAACGAGATTGAACGAGGTATTGGGATACCAACAATCGAATCTCGGGCAAGTAACATACCGGCAGACAAAGGGAATTGTATACGGGATTGATTGAATCCCCGACATCGTGGTTCATCCGATGAGGTCATCGTGGAACATGTGGGAGCCAACATGGGTATCCAGATCCCGCTATTGGTTATTGGCCGGAGAGATGTCTCGGTCATGTCTGCATGATTCCCGAACCCGTAGGGTATACACACTTAAGGTTCGGTGACGCTAGAGTTGTTATGGGAAATAATCCGTGGTTACCAAATGTTGTTCGGACTCCCAGATGAGATCCCGGACGTCACGAGGAGTTCCGGAATGGTCCGAAGATAAAGATTTATATATGGGAAGTCCTTATTCGGTCGCCGAAAGTGTTCAGGGGTTTATCGGTATTGTACCGGGACCACCGAAAGGGTTCCGGGGGTCCACCAGGAGGGTCCACCTGCCCCGGAGGGCCCTATGGGCTGAACATGGAGGGGAACCAGCCCCTAGGTGTGCTGGGCGCCAAAACCCCTAGGGACCATGCGCCTAGGGTTTGGGGGAAACCCTAAAGGGGGCGCCCCCCTTGGCTTGGGGGGCAAGCCTTCCCCCTTGGCCACCGCCCCCCTCTAGATCCATCTAGAGGGGGCCGCCCCCCTCTCCCTTGCCCCTATAAATAGAGGGGAGGTGGGAGGGCTGCCGCACCCTTCCCCTGGCGCAGCCCCCCTCCCCAACACCTCCTCCTCCTCCGTAGTGCTTGGCGAAGCTCTGCCGGAGAACTGCAAGCTCCATCACCACGCCGTCGTGCTGCCGGAGCTCTCCCTCAACATCTCCTCTCCCCTTGCTGGATCAAGAAGGAGGAGACGTCCCCGGGCTGTACGTGTGTTGAACGTGGAGGCGCCGTCCGTTTGGCGCTAGATCGGATCTTCCACGATTTGAATCACCGTAAGTACGACTCCATCATCCGCGTTCTAGTAACGCTTCCGCTTTGCGATCTTCAAAGGTATGGAGATGCACATCCTCTCTCTCTCTCTTGTTGCTAGAATCTCCTAGATTGATCTTGGTGATACTTATGAAAATTTTGAATTATTGCTACGTTCCTCAACAGTGGCATCATGAGCTAGGTCTATGCGTAGATTCTATGCACGAGTAGAACACAAGTAGTTGTGGGTGTTGGTTTGTTCAGTTTGCTTACCATTACTAGTCCTATCTTGTTTCGGTGGTATTGTGGGATGAAGCGGCCTGGACCGACCTTACACGTACGCTTACGTGAGACAGGTTCCACCGACTGACATGCACTTGTTGCATAAGGTGGCTAGCGGGTGTCTGTCTCTCCCACCTTAGTCGGATCAGATTCGATGAAAAGGGTCCTTATGAAGGGTAAATAGCAATTGGCATATCACCGTTGTGGCTTTTGCATAGGTAAGAAACGTTCTTGCTAGAAACCCATAGCAGCCACGTAAAAACATGCAACAACAATTAGAGGACGTCTAACTTGTTTTTGTAGGGTATGTTATGTGATGTGATATGGCCAAAAGAACGTGATGAATGCTATATGTGATGTATGAAATCGATCATGTTCTTGTAATGGGAATCACGACTTGCATGTCGATGAGTATGACAACCGGCAGGAGCCATAGGAGTTGTCTTAGTTTATTGTATGACATGCGTTTCATTGAAAACGCCATGTAATTACTTTACTTTATTGCTAACCGTTAGCCATAGTAGTAGAAGTAATAGTTAGCGAGACAACTTCATGAAGACACGATGATGGAGATCATGGTGTCGTGCCGGTGATGAAGGTGATCATGTCACGCCTCAAAGATGAAGATCAAAGGCGCAAAATGATATTGGCCATATCATGTCACTTTATGATTTGCATGTGATGTTTTTCATGTTTACATCTTATTTGCTTAGAACGACGGTAGCATAAATAAGATGATCCCTCATTAAAAAAAATCAAGAAAGTGTTCCCCCTAAGTATGCACCGTTGTGAGAGTTCGTTGTTGTGAAGCACCACGTGATGATCGGGTGTGATAGATTATAACGTTCTCATACAACGGGTGTAAGCCAGATTTACACATGCAAAGCACTTAGGTTGACTTGACGAGCCTAGCATGTCAGACATGGCCTCGGAACACAAGAGACCGAAAGGTCGAACATGAGTCGTATAGTAGATACGATTAACATGGAGATGTTCACCGATGATGACTAGTCTGTCTCACGTGATGATCGGACATGGCCTAGTTGACTCAGATCATGTATCACTTAGATGACTAGAGGGATGTCTATCTGAGTGGGAGTTCATTAAATAATTTGATTAGATGAACTTAATTATCATGAACATAGTCTAAAATATCTTTACAATATATCTTGTAGATCAAATAGCCCACGCTAATGTTGCCCTCAACTTCAACGCGTTCCTAGAGAAAACCAAGCTGAAAGACGATGGTAGCAACTATACGGGTTGTGTCTGAAACTTGAGGATCATCCTCATAGATGCCAAGAAAGCATATGTCCTTGAAGCACCGCTAGGTGACACACCCATTTTCCCAGCAACTCAAGACGTCATGAACGCCTGGCAGTCACGTAGTGATGATTACTCCCTGGTTCAGTGTGGCATGCTTTACAACTTAGAATCGGGGCTCCAAAAGCGTTTTGAGCAGCACAGAGCATATGAGATGTTCCAAGAGCTGAAAATGGTTTTCCAAGCTCATGCCCGGGTCAAGAGATGTGAAGTCTCTGACAAGTTCTATAGTTGTAAGATGGAGGAAAATAGTTCTGTCAGTGAGCATATACTCACTATGTCTGGGTTGCACAACCGTTTGTCTCAGCTGGGAGTTAATCTTCCAGATGACTCGGTCATTGACAGGATCTTCCAGTCGCTCCTACCTAGTTGCAAGAGCTTTGTGATGAACTATAATATGCAAGGGATGGAGAAGTCCATTCCCGAGTTATATTCAATGCTGAAATCAGCGGAGGTGGAAATAAAAAAGGAACATCAAGTGTTGATGGTGAATAAGACCACTAGTTTCAAGAAAGGAAAGGGTAAAAAGAACTTTAAGAAGGACGACAAGGGAGTTGCCGCGCCCGGTAAATCAGTTACCGGGAAGAAGCCAAACAATGGACCCAAGCCTGAGACTCAATGCTTTTATTGCAAGGGAAATGGTCACTGGAAGTGGAACTGCCCCAAGTACTTAGCGGACAAGAAGGCTGATGACCCACAAGTGTAGGGGATCTATCATAGTCCTTTCGATAAGTAAGAGTGTCGAACCCAACGAGGAGCAGAAGGAAATGATAAGCGGTTTTCAGTAAGATTTTCTCTGCAAGCACTGAAATTGTAGGTAACAGATAGTTTTGTGATAAGATAAATTGTAACGGGTAACAAGCAATGAAAGTAAATAAAGTGCAGCAAGGTGGCCCAATTCTTTTTGTAGCAGAGGATAAGCCCGGACAATTTCTTATAATGAGAAAAGAGCTCCCGAGGACACATGGGAATTATCGTCAAGCTAGTTTTCATCACACTCATATGATTCGCGTTCGGTACTTTGATAATTTGAGATGTGGGTGGACCGGTGCTTGGGTACTTCCCTTACTTGGACAAGCATCCCAGTTATGATTAACCCCTATTGCAAGCATCCACAACTACAAAAGAATTATTAAGGTAAACAAAAACACAACATTAAACATATGGATCCAAATCAGCCCCTTACGAAGCAACGCATAAACTAGGGTTTAAGCTTCTGTCACTCTAGCAACCCATCATCTACTTATTACTTCCCAATGCCTTCCTCTAGGCCCAAATAATGGTGAAGTGTCATGTAGTCTACGTTAACATAACACCACTAGAGGAAAGAAAACATACATCCTCTCTCTCTCTCTCTTGTTGCTAGAATCTCCTAGATTAATCTTGGTGATACGTAGGAAAATTTGGAATTCTTGCTACATTCCCCAGCAGCTTCTTCACCGGCCAACTCGTCGGCGGCCTCGCCGGCTGCTTCGCCGACCGCCTCGCCAGTCATCGAGTTCCCATCTCGCCCTGTTACTCAGGCTCGAGCTGGCGTTCATCGCCCAAGTCTATGGTACTCCAGCGACGAGTATCTTCTCGCCGCCTCCACCACTGAGCCATCACCGATCCATGCGTCCGCTCGCGCAGCCCTTCGTGATCCTCATTGGCTTGCCATGATGCAGGAAGAGTTCGACGCTCTTTAGTGGAACCGTACCTGGACACTGGTTCCTCGGCCTTCTTGCGCCAATGTCATCAGCGGCAAGTGTGTATTTCTCCATAAGACCTGCTCGGATGGTACACTTGAGCGCTACAAGGCTTGTTGGGTGGTCCGTGGTTTTCAGCAGCGCGCTGGAGTCGACTTCACCGAGACGTTTGCCCCGGTTGTCAAACCGGGCATGATCCGCACAGTTCTCCAGCTGGCAGTTTCCCGAGGCTGGCCAGTTCATCAGATGGATGTCTCCAACGCCTTCCTTCACGACCATCATGAGGAGCAGGTTTATGATACATCTCCATCGTATCTACTTTTCCAAACACTTTTGCCCTTGTTTTGGACTCTAACTTGCATGATTTGAATGGAACTAACCGGGCTGACAATGTTTTCAGCAGAACTGCCATGGTGTTATTTTTGTGCAGAAATAAAAGTTCTTAGAATGACCTGAAACTCCACGAAAGTTATTTTCGGATTTAATAAAAAATACTGGCGAAAGAATCAAGGCCAGGGGTCCCACACCTTGTCCACGAGGGTGGGAGGAGCCCCCTAGGGTGCCCCCTGCCTCGTGGGCCCCCTGGTGCTCCACCGACATCAACTCCAACTCCATATATTCATGGTCGGGGAGAAATAAATCAAAGAGAAAGAATTATCATGTTTTACGATACGGAGCCACCGCCAAGCCCTAAACTCTCTCGAGAGGGCTGGTCTGTAGTCCGTTCGGGGCTCCGTAGAAGGGAAACCATCGTCGTCGTCATCATCAACCATCCTCCATCACCAATTTCATGATGCTCACCGCCGTGCGTGAGTAATTCCATCGTAGGCTTGCTGGACGTTGATGGGTTGGATGAGATTTACCATGTAATCGAGTTAGTTTTGTTAGGGTTTGATCCCTAGTTGTTCGCACACGAACACGTCACCGTGTACCCTCGACGCCGAGGGTGATGCACCGCAGCTCACGTCGAAGGAGAACCGCCGGAAGCGCGGTACGCAAGACAATCCGGCGGGTGCTTTTGTAGACCCGAAACCCCACACGCCCGAGAGGGACCCCGTCAGGGCGCGCGGCGGCTATGGGCTGCCCTAGGTCGGCCTGACCACCCCTAGGGCCTCAAGATTCGCCGCCCTGCAATGAAGAACGAACGCAGAACGAGGAAGAAGAAGAACATGGGAGAAGCAAAAGTAAAGGTAAAAGATGTAGATTGATTTGTTCGATTGTGTGTTGTTTAATCGGCCGTCACCTCTCATCTATTTATGAGGCGGCTGGACTTCCCGTACAAGAAAAGGACTAAAAAATCCATCCAAAACATCAAAAACCCTAACCTAACTCGGACAGGAATCTTTGGCAATTTCTTGGACCAACTCGGTCTAACCGATTGATTCATTTCGGTCCTACCAATTCAACATTACCAACTCTCTGGTAAATTTTCGGACCAACTCGGTCTCACTGATCAAATCAACTCGGTCGGTCCGAAATGACTCTGCAACTTCTGTTTCTGACCTTGCTTTGCCTCCACAGGTTGCACACGACCTCGGATTAAGACGAGTTTTATATCAAAATCTACCGTTTCGACGAGATGCACACCTTTGAAGTTGTAACTTTTTACATCCGAGGCTGTATTAATTAGGTTTCATGCCATTCTTCAATCTGGTGTCAACACGGATATCTCTGAAATTGTCATATCTTTTGCACTTGAGCTCCGTTTTGGTCCATCTTCATATTTATTTCGATCAGCTTGACGAGGGCCACCAAATGGTGACATGAACTCATAATTTTAACCTCATTCCATTACAGACCCGAGTCACTCTTTGCGATCATGCCATTTTTGAGCGTCAACACATGCCCCCCTGTTTTTCGGCAAAGGTAGTATGCCGAAAAATAACTTGCACGGAGTTTGTTCGAAGCGCGATGTCAACACTCCATCGGCCATTTTGTACATGCTTTGGACGATAAGTATATATCGGCCATTTAGATTAGCAACAAAAGTGAAGCTAATCGAACATATAATGATTTGGTAATACCCTTTCATGATGTAAGAAATTATATTGCATCCATGGATTGAAATAAGCCCATTGAGGGTTCCCAATCATACCTGATGACGAATTCCATGGCATAGGCATTAATGGCATAGTTGAAGAATATGTATAATGTGTAGACCAAAGATGTTGAAACCTTCGGCTTGGTCCTTCGTAGTTTTCACTCTTTTCCTTCTTCACCTTTGCCGCACTTCCTGTAATGGAAGCTTTCACATAATTCTTATTTTGACCACTTCCTTTGGCAACCCATGCCATGTTCCTTTCTTCAAGTTCTTGTGCACTAAGTTTTTGTAATTTCTTCTTTTGCCAATACGATAAGCCGAGCGGGCATCTCGGCTGTGATTCTGTTTTGACCAATGGCAATTCCTTTTTGGCCTTGTGCACTCTCAAATTCTTTTCTTTAGATTTGGCACTTCGACTCTCAATAATTGGTTGCTTTGTCTCATTGCATATAGTAGCCAATGTCAACACTTTAATTGGCTCTTTTTCATTTGAGATCAAATCTGAAATTGCACTCTTACGACCATCTCTTTTAATGCGGTAAACCTGCTTGACCACCTCTTTCTTCTTCCTTGAGCTCTGGACCGATTCCTTATGATTGAAACGGTCTTTGACGCGTGATTGTTCAAATGTTGATCTTCTTTGGGCTGCATAGTATTGGTGAGATGGTCTACAATAAGATGGAGAATGTGCCCTTGTATCATACCTGTCCCATGATGAATATATATCTATATGAGCGTAGGGAGGCATCCACGACATTGGCATTGGCGGCCCAAAATAAGGGTATGAATATGTTGCATTAAAATTATCACTTTGCCAATACTAATCCTCATATTTGCACCTTGGGGGTGATCTTGGTTTCTTTGCATGATTTGGCCGATAAGCATTCTTCTCTTCACTCTTCTTTTGATATTTTTCCAATAGTTGTGAGAAAGTGACTTTTGGCTTTTTACCTTTGTGCTTACATCGGCCTTTGTTTTCTTTGGTTGTGCTTGCACCGATCTTTGGATTTGCTTGCTGCCCCCCAGTACTTGGTATCGCCATTGTAGCTTCGATGGAATTCTCACCCTCAATATTATGGTCATTATGCTCTTCAACAACTTCTTTACTTGAAAGCTTGATCCCATCACCTGTAGTTTTTACCTTCTCTTTAAATGCATCGGCTTGAAGCAGCCGATGCAATTTTTTTTGCCATCGGGACCAATCGGAATAGACTGGTCATCTCTTGGTGTTTTTAACAAACTTCAATCGCCCTTTTTCAACGGCCGATTTAACTATTTGACAGAACATGTTGCAATCCTCAAAATTATGCTTGAAAGAATCATGCAACTTACAATACATTCGTTCTTGGATAGATGGCTCAACATGGTGATCAAGAATTCTGATGTAATTATTTTTGAGCAATAAATCAAATATTTGGTCACACATGCTTGAATTGAAGGTAAACTTCTTGTTTTCTAGACGATCTTGGTGTGAGAATGGCTTTCCAGGTAAGCAAACGAATGGTTTAGAATACCCCCATTCGGCTATGCATTGTGTTTTGCATTCTATCTTCGAGGTCTTTGGATAAGATATTATACAAGCATCAGTTTTCTCAATAGAATTTAACCTTGGCTTTAAAATTCCAAAATGAAAATAGTTAGAACACATATGTCTCAATTGAGACCAAGTGTAAGCCAAGTAAGAAACAAGCAAAGCTACCCAATTATATATGAACTTTTGATAAAGCAATGGGGAAAACTTTGGCTGCAATAATAAGTCACAATCGGTCTTTATAAATGGCACAATGTGTTGACCGATATGCTTTGCAACGATTTTATTGCTAACAAATAAATTACCCTTCTTCATTGGTCTTTCAAAATTACTTATGAGGATTTTTCTAATAGATGTATCGACAATAAAGTTCTGACAAAATCTGAAAATAGGTAAATTACTTGCTAAACATACCTCTTCAAATATGTTGGAAGAGCATGATGGTGGTGTGACTTGAACAATATCTTGTTTCGCCTTTGGATGGCTTCCCAACACCGTGTCACAATTTTCTTCTTGATTCTATGCATCATAAATTTGAAGATCTTTTTCAACCAAACTTTGTTCGGCTACTTGTTTTTGTCCTTGAAGCTCGTCAATTTCTATGGCACGAAACTCATAGGGCAGGAAGGAGGTTCCATTAACTTCGGAAAAATTAAGTATGGTTGTCTTGCTATACTTTCCATGCCCTTTCTCAATAATGTTAGCCTCTTTGGATTTAATGGATTCGGAATATATACTACTTGATTCGGCTTTTTCAACCAAAGCACTTTTAGTTTCCGAATCATCATTCTTTTCACCGGTTATATCAATTGGCAAGGCTTCTTTCCTTTTAGCTAATTCCCTATCAATTCTCTCTCGGTGAAGTACTTGCACCCTATCACGCAAAGCTTTAACTCCCCTCTCAATTTCAGCCCGCTCTAGATTAGTTTGCCCCCCAATGCTTTTAGGATCTTTCGGCAATGAAGTGGTAGTGTTGCCGAAATTTTGCAATTGTGTAGGGGGTGTATAATATGCTGCGGTACTAGGTGGAGGTGTATGCACTGCTGTATAACCATATGCTCTCTCACCAATACTATCAATTGATAAAGTTTCATCTTCCTGCAAAACTTTAGCCTTTATTGCAGCATAATCAAGAAATAACCCCTTTTCATATTGTTCAAGGCAAAGAGCACTAATTTTCTTGTTTTGTGCCAAGCTCTTTTTTAATGCAGCCACAACCGCTTCTGGAAGGGATTGCTCCACAATACTTTCAGATTCTTTCAGCAATGATTCGTGAGTGTTGCTGAAATTCTTGAATTGCGTAGAGTATGCATTATATGCTACAGTTTTGATGACAGCACATGTGTTCCTGTAAAAGTTTCACTTATTCGGCTATGACCATGAAGACGCAGGGCCGAATTATGAACATCTACAGTTGCATACGGTGCTGAAAAATTACTAACATGAGGTGTAGCATATGATGGTTGAGAGTAACTGGCCGAATAACTAGTAGTAGCATGGCTAATTCTCCCATCCATTGGCAAGGTTGGATTCACATATTGCAAATTAGTGTCCGACGAATAAAAAGGTTAAACTCTTTCTTGTATGCTATTGGAAAATTTAACATGAGGTGTTTCAAATTGATTAACCAAACCCATCATGTTGTTCATCGGCATGTGGATTTGTCGGGTTGCCGATGCATGAGAGTTTGGATACATATGTTGTACGTTGCTAAAATCATAAGAATTTGAAGCATGAAGATTGTTTTGCGTCGGCCCTTGCGCATAATTAGATGCATGATTGATAAAACTAGGGCTGGCCGATACATTATGCTCATTAGATGATCTAGCAACAACATATACATTATTTGCATCTAGATATGTGAATTGGGTATTCATATTACCTTTGTAGATTACAAACCCTAGATGACGATCTCTTCCTAGCAAGAACATGCCGGAGATCGTTCAAAGCTTCGTCCCCAGCGGAGTCACCAAAAAGTGTGTTCGCACACGAACACGTCACCGTGTACCCTCGACGCCGGGGGTGATGCCCCGCAGCTCACGTCGAAGGAGACCCGCCGGAAGCGCATTACACAAGACATCCGGCGGGCGCTTTTGTAGACCCGAAACCCCACACGCCCGGGAGGGACCCCGCCAGGGCGCGTGGCGGCTATGGGCTGCCCTAGGTCGGGTTGACCGCCCCTAGGGCCTCGAGGTTCGCCGCCCTGCAATGAAGAAGAACGAACGAAGAACGAGGAAGAAGAAGAACAAGGGAGAAGGAAAAGTAAAGGTAAAAGATGCAGATTGATTTGTTCGAGTATGTGTTGTTCAATCGGCCGTCACCTCTCATCTATTTATGAGGCGGCTGGACGTCCCGTACAAGAAAAGGACTAAAAAATTCATCCAAAACGTCAAAAACCCTAACCTAACTCGGACAGGAATCTTTGGAAATTTCTCGGACCAACTCGGTCTCCCCGATTGGTTCATTTCGGTCCTACCGAGTCAACATTACCAACTCTCTAGTAAATTTTCGGACCAACTCGGTCTCACCGATCAAATCAACTCGGTCGGTCGGAAATGACTCCGCAGCTTTTGTTTCTGACCTTGTTTTGCCTCCACAGGTTGCATACGACCTCGGATTAAGACAATTTTTATATCCAAATCCACCGTTTCGACGAGACGGACAACTTTGCAATTGTAACTGTTTCCATCCGAGGCCTTATTAATTAGGTTTCATGCCATTCTTCGATCTGGTGTCAACACGGGTATCTCTGAAATTGTCATATCTTTTGCACTTGAGCTCCGTTTTGGTCCATCTTCATATTTATTTTGATCATCTTGACGAGGGACATCAAATGGTGACATGAACTCATAATTTTAATCTCATTCCATTACAGACTTGAGTCACTCTTTGCGATCATGGCATTTTTGAGCGTCAACACTATTATCCACTATGTTCTGAGATTGATGTTGCTATGACTTTGCTATGCTTAATGCTTGTCACTAGGGCCCGAGTGCCATTATTTCAGATCTAAACCTATTATGTTTTTGTAACATTCCAAATTTTCAAGTTGGAATGTTATACATAGATCATCATTGCATATCATATTTTATTGCATTTTGCCTCGATCCTAGAAATTCTACGCAACTCAAGGACCCATAGAGAGAGTTGGGAATTTCATTATTTTCATAATTGAGTTTTCTCAAATTTTGAAAATAGGATCATTTGATTTTATTTATTTCATATTCAATTATTTCTATAATAAAAATATGAGAGAGGGAATAAAATGACTTTCCCAAAATAAAAAATATTGAGGATTTGATAATAAAATCAAATAAGATTTTATTTTGGAGTTTATTGCTATTTTATTTGAATTTAGGAAAAATACACATTTTTCAAAATTGCATTTAGGCCCCAAATAAATGTTCATCTTGACCGGCTTGATTTTAGAAGCCGAGGAAAATTTATTTCGGGATTTTTGGAGTCCGTTTAGTATTTTTTATTTGTTTTTCTGTGCAAAAGTATTTTAAAAAATGAAACCGGCTTTCGGCCGTGTTCGGCCAGGACTCCGCCTGGCCGGGCCTTTATAAGGCGCCGCCCCGAGCCCACCCGAGACTCAGCCCGCCCAGCGCCGAACCCTAACCCTAGCGTCGCAGCCACCGTCGCCGACGCCGGACTACGCCGCCCCGCCGGACGCAGCCGCCCCTCCGGGCCCCGTCGCCGCCCCGCCGACCCCGCCGGACCCCGCCGCCCCCTCGCCGGAGGTAGCCACCGCCCCGCCACCGGCGGTTTTCCTCGAGAAAACCATTCGGTTTTCCGCCAGTTTTTCGTTCGTTTTAAAAAAAACCTAGATCTGTTTTTTTCGGTTTAGTTTATTTAGCGGATGTTCGTCCATGCGTTCGTTTTAACGAACGGTTTTTGTCGTTTAGCCGCAGACAGCGAACGTTCGTTCGTTAGCCTGTTCGTCAGTTTTTCTTTTTCTCGGATTTTCCGCGATTATTTCTGATCGTGATTTCTGATCCAATTTTCATTCTAGTATAACTTTTTACTCGTTTATCGGAATGAGGCGATTCAAGCGCCTAGTGTTTCATCTCAAAACCCTCTTTTCGATTAATCAACTCAAACATGTTTTTGCTTCTGTAAAACTTGACTTAGGTCCAGATTAGTAAACAAAGCTTGTTTCTTTCGCCGTTTGACTTTCGTTGTTTCATTTGTTTTGATTCTTTTTGCAAACCGGAGTTCTTAAGTTGAACTTTCTGGTTAGATCTTTTATTTGAGTTTTACCCGTGCATTAGAAGAGTACTTATTATATGCTTGTTTGTTTGCGATAGAGTACCCGGAGTGCGCCGTTTGCTACTTTGAGTCTCTAGGTTTCCCGGATCATCAGCAAGGCAAGTAACACCTTGATCATATCTCTTTACTACCCAGTTTTATTGCACTAGATCAATCCTCAAACAATTGCATGATTAGGATCTGATTAATATGTGGGTTTTGGGAAGTAGATGAGGTAGTACCTATTACATGTTTTATTATCAAACCCTTGGGAGTTACTCTACATTTGCTTATTATGCCATGCTATGCTAGTAGTCGTGGATTGGGTGAGTGTATCCATGACAGATGTGAGAATTGTTAAGTTAATGGTTTATCTAAGGTGACAACTTTAATACACATCTGGGTGGATTGAGGCACCTGGGTATTCCAGTGATTGCCTGTTTTTTTATGGACCGCCACCCAGGCTCAAGGGGATCATGAGATTATTCATGCTAGAAACTTCCGTGTGCAGCCACAAGCTACTATGGGCTCTAGCATAGTTGATTAAGTCGTGCGAACTCTTACAGTGGTAGACTAGCAGATGTAGGGGAAAGTAGGTGTAACGGTCTACCCGATCGTAAGGTGCTAGCGCTTCTGAAAGACTATGTCTCGGTCACCCGTTTCTCAAACACCATGTAGTGCGAGAATCCGAACGGAGGAGATCGAGTCTTGTGGGGAAAAGTGCGCAAACCTCTGCAGAGTGTACAAACTAATCATGGTTAGCCGTGTCCCCGGTTATGGACATCTTGAGTATCTAGTACTTGGATTATCATGTGTATCTCATCATGTTACTTTAATTAATATTGTTGGGTTTTAATGATGCTGTTTAATTGGGATTGAGAGGGTGTCTACACTCTCAATGTTTAACAACCACCATGATATTTAAATAAAATTTATTCCTTTACAGTAGGGAAAAATTGGCTTTATGCAAAAAAACTGTAACCATAGAGCTTTCCACCAGCCATATATGCATGTAGTATAGCTTTATTTCCTTCATTACCCTCTATGTGTTACATTGCCAGCATATTCCATGTGCTGACCCGTTTTCAGGCTGCAACGTTCATGTTGCAGACTTTTCAGACGACGAGTAAGGTTTTTTTAGGTCGTGGTTCTATACTCAGTGATGCCGTTGGAGTTGATGGACTTGCTTATCTTCCAAGCCTTCCGCTATTATCGTTATTAGATGGCCTTAAGCCATATTTATTGTAATAAGTTCTCTTTTGAGACATTCGATGTAATAAGTGTGTGATTGCCACTCTGTTATAAATCCTTCATGTACTGTGCGTGTCAGCATTACTAATCCAGGGATGACACTAAAGCACAGAGATTAGACTGTTTGAGGTCTGGTCGCTACAAGATGGTATCAGAGCACACGCTGACTATAGGACACGACCACTAAGCTAAAGCCCTAGATCACTACTCGCTCTTCTCATTTCTGACTCCTCATCTTTTCTACTCTTTTAGGATGGCGGATGCAAGGAACAAGTTCACGCAACCGGATGAAGATACACCCTTTGGACGTCACCTGAAGGAAGTCACTAGATACCTGAACATCGGAATACCAAGCTTCACCGGAACCTACAACGCCACTTTACCTGAAGAGGAGTGCTGGACGGTTCAAGTTCAAGTCCCGGGAAGGACGTTCATGCCCGTCACCGAGCCCATAGAGTTTTCCTTTGATGCACCAACCTAGAGTCTAGGAAAGAGCATGGCAGCCCACATCACCATGGGACGCATTGGAGAAGTTTACCACAAGGATCTCAAGGATACAATCTACCAGATTTGTGGGCGCCGAGATGAGCAATGGGACATGATCAGCTCCAGGAAAGATAGATCAATTGCAGCTTTCATCCAGGAGTTAAACCAGCACATTCGACGCCAGGAGAACCATATGTCGCAGGCATGTTAGACCTGAAGAAGGCCATGACCAAGATCACAGAGCTGGAGGAAGAACTCAAGTCTACACGCGATGGATACGAGGAGGAAATAGCAACACTAGTGGAGAAGAATGATGATCTGAAGAAGAAGCTAAAAGTGTTCGTGGGATTTCCCGCAACTGAAGGAGAAGATGATTGCACTTGTCCAGAGAATTACATCATCATCGACGACACCGACTCAGACCCGGACGGTAGCGATGATGACTATGTTGATGAAGCTGGAGCAGATATACTGGAATCTTCATCGGAGCAGTTTTTCTAGTCGACCACCATAACAGTAGTAGTATTCCTGCATGTATCTAGTATAGTCCGAGCACTTTTATAACGCTAGTTAGGCTGTTGCATGCCCTTGTTTGATTGAATGAGATGATTTTGTTTGCTTTTGTCTCATGTGCATATGGGTAGCGTTTTCCCTCTAGACCTCATTCTATTCTACATTCTCATCTTTTCTAAAACCCTCAGATGCCTCCGAGACGTGACAATGGATTCGCTTTCCCACCGGAGCTCACTCAGTTGATCCAGCAACAGAATGCATTGATGCAGTTGCTAGTCCAGAATCAGAATCAGGGGAACAACAACAGCAACAACAATCCACCAACGCCACCACCTGTTGATCACTTAACCCGTTTTCTTAGGCTAAATCGGTCGGTGTTCTCCAGTAGCACCGAGCCGATTGTTGCAGATGATTGGCTCCGCAAGGCAGCAAGGGAGTTAACCACTGCAGGATGCACAGATGCGGAGAGGGTGCGTTTTGTCGCACATCATCTGGAAGGACCCGCAACATCATGGTGGGAGAATTTCACAGCCACTTATCCTATCGACACTGTCACATGGGATCAGTTTCAGCAGGCTTTCCGTACTGCCCATGTTTCAGCAGGAGGTATGGCCATGAAGAAGCGTGAGTTTCGCAACTTGCGCCAAGGAGGACGGACAGTTGGCCAGTATGTGGATGACTTTAATAAACTAGCATGTTATGCCCCAGATGACGTTGCTACGGATGCAGCTAAGCAGGAGAAGTTTCTGGAAGGACTGAATGTTGAGCTGAGCATGCAGTTGATGGTACCAACTTTCAACAACTACTAGGAGTTGGTAGATCGTGCTCTTATGATTGAAGGGAAGCAGCAGCTGATTGAGAACTGCAAGAGGAAGTATGGACAAGGGAAGTACAATTCGGGATCTCAGCAGAAGCCACGTTTTACCCCAAAATCGGGAGGACATTTCCAGCATACCCATGGAGGAGGTAGCTCGCACAACCATAATGGCCCCAAGAATGGTAACGGGAATGGAGGAAGCAACGGCCAGAACCGTACCAACCCGTCAACCCCGACCAAGAGAGACCTGAGCCAAGTCACTCGCTTTAAGTGCCAGAAGACTGGTCATTATGCCAATGAATGTCCTGAAGCCCAGAATGGAAATGGCAATGGAAGCTCAGGAAAGAAGCCGAACCCTTTCAACAGGGGATAGGTGAACCACGTTAATGTGGAGGAGGTTGAAGCCCAGCCAGATGCAGTAATAGGTAAGTTTTTGGTTAAGTCATTTCCTGTAATCGTTCTTTTTGATACTGGTGCATCGCATTCATACATATCAAGGGGATTTGTGGATAAGTATAAACTGCCCACCAAAGTTCTTAGAACACCTATGTTAGTAAGCTCACCAGGAGCTGAGTATATGGCCAGTCGAGGATGTTTTCAAGTGGCATTGAGTATAGGTAGGCATATTTTCCCCTTGGATTTAATCATTTTGGAATCACAAGGTTTGGATGTAATTCTGGGTATGGATTGGCTGTCGATGTACGGAGGAAACATCAATTGCGCCAGTAAGACGATTTTTCTTACAATCCTGGAAGGAAGAAGGATCAAGTATGTATCACGGCATGAGCCAAAGAGGACACAAGTAAATTTCTTATCATGAGTTGTGCAGGAGGAAGTACCAATGGTGAAGGATTTCCCTGATGTATTTCCAGAAGAGTTGCCAGGCATGCCACCTGATAGAGACATTGAGTTTTTGATTGAGCTTTTGCCAGGCACAGGGCCAATATCTAAGAGACCATACATGATGCCCGCACAAGATTTGGAGGAAATTAAGAAGCGAATTAAGGAGTTACTGGATAAAGGCTATATTCACCCAAGTTCTTCACCTTGGGGATCACGACTGCTTCTAGTGGAGAAGAAGGATGGATCATTAAGGATGGTTGTTGATTATCGAGGACTGAATGAAGTGACCATCAAGAACAAGTACCCACTGCCGATGATCAATGATTTGTTTGACCAATTGCAAGGAGCTAAGGTATTTTCCAAGATCGGTCTGCGATCACGATACCATCGGTTGAAGATTCAAGAGCAGGATATACCTAAGACAGCTTTTACCACTAGGTACGGGCTATATGAGTAAACCGTTATGTCATTTGGTCTGACTAACGCATCTGCATATTTCATGAACATGATGAACAAGGTGTTTATGGAGTTTTTGGATAAGTTCGTCGTGGTGTTCATTGATGATATTTTGGTCTACTCGAAGAATGAAGAGGAGCATAAGGAGGATTTGCGTTTGGTACTGGAGAAGCTCAGACAACATCAGTTATACGCCAAGTTCAGCAAACGTGAGTTTTGGTTGAAGGAAGTTGGATTCCTCGGACATGTTATATCACTACAAAAAAATACACTTCCGTGATGATACATGTTTGTCACAGTAGGTCGCGTTTTTTGTCATGCATGTACATCCATGAAGATTTTATGACAGAATCAAGATAGTCATACCTGTGCTGTCATAGCAGTGTTCCATGACATTACCAAAATTATCATCACAGAAGTGTCCACTTCCATGACGATAAATCGCGTGTCACAAAAGTGCTTTCGTCAAGGGTGACCGACACGTGGCATCCACCGTAACGGAACGCCGTTAAGCTATCGGGTCGGGTTTTGGCTCCGATAACCCATTAACAGCCCCAACCAATGGGGATTTTCCACGTGTAAAATCATCATTGGCTGGAGGAAACACATGTCGGCTCACCGTTGGGACAGATGTCATCCGTTCATTGGACCGAAGTTGCCTATGATACGGCGACACGTGGCACGGCCCAACAAAGGCCCATTCCTGTGAAAAGGCCAGCCCGTTTGACTTGGTCAAAAGGTGGCAGCCCGGCCCACGGAAAGCCTGTTAATGGCCTGTTCACATATAGCCCATTTACAGCCCGCTAACCCAGGGCCCGTTACGCCCTATACGAACTAGGCCCAGTAGCGTCAACTGGGCCGTCCAATATGATTCAAACCGTTTTAACTTCCGGCCCATGTGTGGCCCATGACTTCTTTCAGCCCATATGGGGACCTTTGTAACTCTTGACCCATTAACGGCCCGTGGTGAAACTAGCCCGTAATGAACAGTGTATCACTTTATACCCATTAACGGCCTATTATTCCATTGGGCCATTTCCAGCCCAAGTTATCTTTCGTCCTTCTCAGGGCCCATTGATTCTTGGGCTCATTTGCAGCATTCGGTTACATACGGCCCGTTACTGTCATTTTCTGCTTGTGGGCCAAATTCAGCCCGTCGTTACAGTCGGCCCGTTTGCGGACCATTAATACGTTGGGCCGTTTTCATGTCAAAAAACCCATTGGGCTGTTTTCATAGAGTTATCAAATACGGCCTATTAACGGCCCGTTATGGTCCATGAATAGTATGGCCCATGATTGGCAAAATGATGATACGCCCCGTAGAAGGCCCATGGATCCTACGGCCCGTATGAGGCCCATGGATAGTACGTCCCATAGAAGGCCCATGGATCGTACGGCCCGTAGAAGACCCATGGACCCTACGGCCCGTAGAAGGCCCATGGACCCTAAGGCCCGTATAGAAGGCCGATGGATCCTACGACCCGTATAGAAGGCCAATGGATCCTACGGCCGGACGAAGGCCCATGGATCATACGGCCTGTAGGAGGCCCATGGTTACAACAGTCCATGTGTTGCCATGATTATTTTGGCCTAGTTACCAAAAATAGGCTATGGCCACTAGAAAAACACAGAAAAAGAACTACAGTGACTACAAGCAAACAACTAAACAAGACAATAAGGAAATAAATAAGCAAGCAATTAAAGCTAGCCTATTACTGCTATTACACATATTACATCCACTGGGCATCATAGTTCGCCACCAGTGCAAATATAGGGAACAAAGCAGCATATTACATACACTGGCCGTCAAAATTGGCCACCAGTGCAAATAAAGGCGGCAGCAAAACAAGAGAATAACTGAAACAACTTCAGAAGAGCTCAAGAAACGTTATCCTGGGTATCCACCATGCTGACAATAAGCTTAGCAAGCTGATTAGCTTTGTCCTTTTTGGCGCTAAGATCCTCCAACGCTTGCTGTTGCACCAGAAAGTATGCATCTGAATGCTCCAGGGACTTCCGCAGTCCTTCCGCTTCTTGTCACAGCACAGCTGATCGATGTCTTTCATCTTGTAGTTGAGACTGAAGAAACCGAACTGATTCAGACAGTGAGTTTGAATAGCTTGTGCATGCGGTAGTGGCCAGTAACTCGAACACTAAACCAAGACAGGACTTTGGGTTTGTCTTGTTGTCTTCAAGATAGTCTTCCTTAGCTGTTTTATCAGCTTTGTTGGAGACCAACAAGGATGTGTCACTATCCTGAACCTTATCTGAATTACTTCCTTTACCATTGGTTAATAAGACACTCTTCCCCAATATTCTATCAGCATTCTAAAAGAAGAAACAAGCAGACACATAACAAGTTTAGCATGTACTAGTATATGAAACTCATTTCGGTGGACCAGTTCATTAGTAAGGTGGACAGGATTAAACTACCAAGTCTTCTATTGCCAAGTACTAGTACATAATAAAAGCATCAAATAAACATATATCTATGTCCTATGGTCACTGCATTGTCTTGCCAAATCAAAATAGAGACACGGTTCAAATCATATCAGTTCAAGACAGAGCAGCAGTGAAAGAATACAAAGTGTGGGAAACTACACGGCACAACAAGATTTCAGATGGGTACCATGGGTCTACATGTACAAAAACACTATTGGCTCTGTTGTGATGCTAGTAATGTGCATGATATGAAAGTCAACTATATACACAATTGAAATTGAAATCAACAGAGCTATTGATAAGAGCAAACCTGTTAAAGAAACATGTGTGAACATACATGCTGTGCCATTGGAGTTCCGATTGGATCCTTCAATTTAAAAATAAGTTTGTATGAGTAAATACAGTGATACAAGAGCAAAGCAATCATAGTTAAAAAAGGCGCGCCTAAGCGAGCGCTTAAGCGCACCTAGGCTCTAGTAGTTGGCAAAACGCATTGCGCATAACTACGCATAATCTGTGCATAACTGCGCATAAGCATGCGCTTTCGTCAGTAAAGCGCAAACCGGTGGCAAAACGCAAAATTAACGCGTAGCACTTTTTTGAACTATGATAGCAATGGAATCTTAAATTAGAACAGTTGTTCTTCAGGTTTAGGCACTTGTTCTACATGAACAGAGTACAGTAAGACGCAAGAATAAAATACTTAAAATTAGAAAATGAGCTCATAGACCTTACCACATTCTTGGTTCGAGACCAGTACAGAACAAGGCGTTTCCAGTCATCGTCCAGTAAATGTGTGTCAGGAGAACATAAGGGAATTTGATGAGTTTCTTTGCCAGTGAAGTACGTTTTCTTCAGGTAATTCCGATACTGCCACCAAGCATTCTTGAAGATAGTAGAGGTATTAGCACAGGTTACCTCATCCTGAGTTTCCAAATCAGTCCTTCTCTATAGAGAAAAATGGGAAAATTTGCTATATTATAACCATCATGGAGGTAGGATGTATGGGACGAAGCAAAGTAATTGCTATGAATAACATTACTTACATATAACTCCTGGACAAACACCTGCAACTGGCATTTTCCTTCATCTTCAGTATAATATTTCCAAGATGGGAAGATACGCACATACGGTTTAACAACATCAAATGCGATAGATGCTAAACTACAACTGGCTGGTTGTGCTTCCTCCACAGGAATAGGCGTACTAACTGGTGGAGTTGGGGTTCGCTGTGATAGTACTAGACCTTTGGGCACTGGAGCTGCCTTACTAACTGCTCTTGTTTGGGAGCTCTATGGTGGAGATGGTGCTATGTCAACAGGAACTGGGTTACTATCGGCTGGGCTTGGGGTTAGATTGGGTGAAGCTGGTTCTCTGTCCATCATATTAGGGGTACAATCTGCGAGAGTTTGGGTTATGTGTGGTAGGGTTGGTTCTTGTGCATGTACAACCGGGGTGCTATCTCCACCAAGAGGTAGCACTGTTTTATTTGAAGACTGTGTTTTTATTCCGCTAGATACTGGCATCACCCGCTCCAATTCAAATGGCTGATAAACAGGAAACATAGTTGAATGTACAGACATTGTATGAGAGACAGATGCAATAGATAGTGTGGAAAAAAGAGGGCATGAAATAGTTGACATGTATATTGTTTAACTAAAATGGATAGCATGACATAATTTCACATATATGATGTCTATCTAAACTGGATAGCATAGCATAACATAATTCAAAGATATGATGAATAACTAAACAAGATCGCATGACATAATTTACCTACATGTTATCTAAGTAATCAGGATCGCGTCATTAATTCACATATGTGATTTATATGCTAAACAGAGGGCATTCGATATGATGTCTTAACTAAGAACATGGTGTTGAATATTGTGTATATGATGTCTAAACTATGCAATGCAAGACACCGTATGCATGATATGAGCAGTATAACCATGCCAAGTTAGAGCATACACCTCAGCGGGGGAATAGGACTGATCATCTGTCTCTGAATCCATCTCTGAGGAGCTATCGGGACCCAACAAGAGATCTGCTTCGACAGGTAGCACTGTCTACTCTGAAGGCCTTGTTTTCACTCTAGATTTTTCCATCTCCCACCCAAATGGCTAATTCACAGGAAGAGTAGTTTAATGTACAAACATTGTCGACAAATGGAAATGTAATGAAGAAAAGGATGGGCAAGATATCATTCAAATATATGATGCCTGGTTAAACAGGATGGCATTGCACATTTCACATATATTATGTCTGGCTAAAAGACATGAGACCGCATAATTCCATATATGATATAGAAACTAAATAGGTGGCATTACAGAACATGTCTAAACTAAGCAGATGACATATATGATGTCAAAAGTAGGCACTGCAAGGCAACATATGCATGATATGACTAACATCATCATGCCAAGGTAGAGCAAACACCTTGGGGGGTAAATAGGAGTGGTCAGCGGTGTCTGAATACGCCTCAGAACAGATATCTTCCTCTGGATTACAATCTGGAGAGGGGTGGGGAGGGTTTGCCATTGAACCCACCATGGAGCGATGTCTGCATGATATTGTATTGCCGTGCAAAACTCCTCTCTTTTTCTCTACATGTTCAGCATGACTGTGTACAATATCTGACATGCATACGAAAAAAATATGGTGAGATTATGTAAGGAGAGCATGCAGAGATTTAGAGTGATGGTAACAACCAGTGGATCGACGTTTTTCCGTTGAACCAAAATAGCCCTAATGGATCGACGTGAATGTATAGTAATAAGTGATGCAACAAGTGTACAACCTCTTTGCCGTAGCCGTGTCGACCTCATCATCATTGGGTTGGTCGCTGAAGCAGTTGAGGCAGAGGTGGTTGTCAGAGGTGTGGAGGAAGATCTGAGGAATCTGTAGACGGCGTCCAGGGCACTGCTCTGTTGTGATGGATCGTTCTGTCGTTGGAGCAGCTCCGGTGAGCCGTAAGACGTCAAGGCTGAAGCAACACACGACAAACATCGTCAATCTCAAGTGGGATTCTAATAGCATCTCCAATAGATGATGTAAAATGGATGTAAAATTAATATCACCAAAAACCACCTGAGTACAACAGATGAGGTAAAAACTGTTGACTCTGAACTTAACTGTCGAAACTGAAATTTACTATGGAATCTGAATGCTATTGTCGAAACTGAATGCAATGGTAGCAGAGAGGCACTTGACATGTAGTTTAGGGAGGGCCTGCAGTTCATGTTCAACCTGCACCCCCCTAAGTCGCCAACCACCACCGGCCGAATCGCCGGCCCCAGCGCCGCCTCGCCGCCCCGAAACAACTCGCCACCGCCGCCCCGGCCAGCCCTCTAGGCCCCCCACCCTGAACCCTAAGATAGATAGTGGGGTACCTCTCCGGCGAGCCCCCATCCCCGCTACGGGTGGTTCTTCCTTAACTCCAATGAGCCCCCCAACCCCTAAATATCGACTGACCCAAAAGTCGATTCAGTCGACTGAAGTGTGGCTTAATCGGAGCAGAGCAGCAGCACGAGCGATGGGAAGAGTAGCAGCAGTAGCTGGGCGAGCGAGCGATCGAGCGAGAGTCGGAGCAGCAGCAGCAGATCCGGCTGGTATGGACGCCTCCGCCGAAGGGGCCTCACACTAGGGGAGAGCCGCCATGGAGATGTCGGCCGCGGCGCTGGCTTCAAGGTAGCCGCTCCATGGGGGTGTGGGATGGAGCACCGTCGGCGCCGGGAGGTTGAGTTAAGGAGAAGGTGCGATGCGATGAGTGTACAACCTCTTTGGTGGCGCCGAGTAGGCCTCGGCTTCGTCCGAGGAGTCGGTGAGGATGTTGTGGTTCCGGTGGAGCAGGTTAAGGCGGCGCTGTGAGGATGGAGCAGCCGCGATAGACGAGGCGATCGTCGGAGCAGCTCCTTGGAGGTGGAGGACGGGGCGGCTGAACCGGCTGGACGGCGAGATGGACGACGGATCCTCATCCGGGGAGGTGGACGAGGGACATTGAGCTGTTGCGATGTACGACATCATTGGGGAAGAGGCTCCGGCTAGGCAGCGGTGACGTGGCGGACGGAGGAGGGTGGGGTTTCGCGGCTGGAGCGGAGAGGTTATGGCGGCCTGGGATTTCGAATGGCGAAAAGGGGGCGATGGGAGGGGGTGAAGCATGACTTAGGGACATGCTTGTCCAAAATGTAGGGTGTGTTACAGAAGTACCCCCCACCGATTTGAACTAGCGGCCCTTTCGGCTCAGGGTTAGAAGGGGGATTTCACGTGTCGGGATTTGGCAGCTGGAGGAATTTCCGCCTGCATTGTAATTTCGGGATAGCAAGGAGCGGGTTGTGAAGGCGCCAGTTTTGGGAGCACGATATCTGAATTTTCGGGATATAACAAGACGCGGGTTGAATTTTAGGGACAAGCCTAACATGTAGTAATATTGTACTTATACGTACCAAATCAATTCGCACTTCCCTCAACCAAAAAGAAAACAAAAAAAATAAAACTATTCACACCACACAAAGAGAGAGTCTTGCCCCGTTTTACTATACAAATGCTATTCAAAGCTACTCCCTCCTTCCATCTATATAGGGCCTAATGCGTTTTTCGATGCTAACTTTGACCAAATATTAGAGCAATGGTATATGACATGCAACTTACACAAAGCACACTGTTAACTTCGTGTGTGAAAGGTTCTTTCAATGATATAGTTTTCACATTGTGCATGTCATGTACTATTAATCTTGTCAATAGTCAAAGGCGGTCTTAAAAATCTCATTACACCCTATATAGATGGAAGGAGGGAGTATGAATCCATGTTATGTCTGATTAAATTTTTTCACTTGCTGTATAATGCATGTAACCTGCTCATACCAACATTTTAGTGCATTCCAAATGTCTATACCACAACTGCAATTCGAACTAAATTTGAATTTGTTTCTCTATTTCAATAAGAATCTACAATCATGATTGTTGCCAACTTAAACCATCATAGTTTCCTTGCTATCCGTCAGATATAAATCGGACGGCCTATAATGCAGGATGGCAGGCACACCATCATCAACAACTCCGTTTTTTATAAGAGTAGAGATAAAATATATTAAATGTAGTATATCATGTTCATAAACACACCATGTGTATCACCGTTATATATATTCACACATGCGTTAGTTTAAAACACTATGATAAATTCTTCAAATATCCGAATTTGCTTTTTATAATGAAGTATATATGATCTCTATTCGTCTTTTACACCCACACAACCCTCTTATCTTTGTAGCTAGTGCTAACTTTCTCTTGTACATGCACACGCCCGCATCCCTCTCACCCTCTGGCATTCTCTAGCTCCATCGCGCAAATTCGTCTTTTCACTTTAGGTCATTCACCCATGGTGTGTGTAGGCCCCCCAACTCCTTCTTTACGGCACACATCGATCGATATGCCTCTCTAGCCAGGTGTGCCTACCACAAACACAAGCTTCCCCTCTTCTCTTGTCACCGTCCATGCCACACTGCCACCACTCTTTTCATCGTTCTTGTACTCGCACACTCCTCCCCGCTCGATATAGTATGCCTCTCGTACCACCTCCTACACGCATCCCTCTATCTCTATCCTTCTCCTCGTGCCTCGTTTGCTTCTAACACACACATGCATGTATACCGATCGATCTCCCAACATGTACCTGGATCGATTTAACTACCCCCCCATCGATCGACGTACCTCACAAGTTATGTCTCTCCTTTCTCTAACAAAGGGCGATTGATTTTCCTATGTAGTTATGTCTGCTTACCACAGCCACATCGTCCCCCCTCATCATTCGTGCATGCCTCCTGACCCGTCTCTCACACGCACGTGCACAGACAACAAGCATCCATCTCCTCTCTTATTGATATTGCGGGCGTGCCCTCCGTTTGTCTAGCAAGCCTATCCCACCATTTGTTAGAAGCAACTCCACTATGACCCCCTCCAACACTCTAGCTCTGTCTCTCTCCCAACCTTATTCCTCTCCAGCACATATGCATGGATGCCGATCGATCTCCCTTAATACATGAGGCAGATCGATCTCCTTAATACATGAGGTAGGCCTCTCTCCTCTTCCACACATATACCAGCCATTGTACCTCTATAGTTAATTGGGCCTCCCTCTTCCCCCACCACACACCGATAGTCGAGCGCTGCAGGTAGGTATCCATGCCACAAAGACAAACTGGACATGTCCCCTCTCACATTCCAGTAGGCCAGCCACTCTATATCTTTGACATGGGCACACACAAATTCGATGACACTCTTTATCGATCACGCGCGCACACACACATCATCCCTCTTTTCGATTCTATGGACACCTCAAGCCAGTGATACCTCCACTCTCTTCTCGTGGATCTCCCCCTCTATATATATGTTATATCCAGGACTCTATTTCACACACATTGCATATGTTACATTTTTTGATTGACCCCCCTCCCCCGAAAAAACTCTCAAGAACCCACACACTATATCTCTCTAGGTTTGTATCTCTCTCACACAACCCCACATAGGTGGTGTACGTATACAAGAAGAGAATAGGTGCACCGTGCACATACTCACGCTTCGTGCCCAGCCACACCCGCGCGGGTACACGGTGGAGCTCATTTCTTTATGAAATGGCAGCCCACGTGCTAATTTGAAAGCCTGTAGCGGTTGTTTACCTAGGGAGGTCGTGTACCACGCCTGCACGAAACAAAGTTCGACTTGACGCGTTGCCGCATTATTTTTAAATAAAGTTATAGCGCTCAATGGCACGTACACAGAATATAAAACGATTTTTATGGAGAAAAAGGTAGTCCGCTCACTATATACAATGGAGCCTTGCGTGCCTGGTTTGTCGCTCTTCAGAGTATCTCACACAAGGCTATGGTGGCCTCTATCTCTCTCACCGTTGGTCACTGATCCGGCCGCATCCCGTCCACCGGGGGAAAGGGAGTGTGGTGGCCTCTCTCTCTCTCACCGTTGGTCACTGATCCGGCCGCATCCCATCCGCCGGGGGAAAGGAAGGAAGTGCATCGTTTCTTCGTTCGACGGCGCCGAGGCAGCACGTCCCGATCTGCGGTACACGATGTTTTCTCTGACCAAGCTCCGGCGCGGCAGGGCCTACGCCACCTGCTCGCAGATTCCGCCTGCCGCCGCTCACCTAGTTACATCCCGACGACCTCCAGGTATCCCCTCCGGCCTTGCTCCACTGCCCGTCTTCCCATGTTGCTGCATGTGGATCTTCCATAGTTCTTTTCCCAAAACGTAGCTCGTCCAGCGTACTTTCCATATTGCATTCTCGTCCTCACACCGTTTTAGACAAACACAACCGTGTTGTTATATTCCCTTAGGGCAAGGAATATGCTTCTTTTTTGTCGTCGCATGTGTCGTCAACTGTTATTGGCCAGTAATTGTTTCCTTTCTACCTCTTTTTTGCAAACAGGGCTATCCATTTCACCTCGTTGCTATTGCGACCTTTTGGTGAACTGCACAAATCACTTTTTTCTTAAGAGTGTTTTGTGCAGTTGTACTAAAATGTCACATGGGCAACGTCTCTACATTTCAGTGCGACTGCACAAAGGGAGATTGGTTTTGCTCTATCCTCCACATCCAACTCTGAGCCTAATCTTCTCCAACTAGTTAGTCTTAAGAGAGACTGCAAAGGTCACCAGCTTCTATTTATGTGTTTATTGTTTCATCAGCAGTCCTCTATTATCGTAATCACACTTAATATCTTTGGAACAGTGACGCTCAGCTCTATTTTAGTGGAACTGCACAAAATGATCGGAATGTTGCATGCTCCAGATAACTACTTTTTTTCCCAACATGCCTTGTTGATTTAGACAGAGCTGGGGGGACGTTGCTGCCAATGAAAGCATGGATCAATTTTAATTTAACACCTTCTCACAACTCTGTCTTCACTTGTGATGTAATTATTAGCTCTGATCTGCTAATAATTGACATGCATTAGCAAGGAAGTTGGTTTTTTATTGTTTCCGAAAGAGCATCGATGGCAAGACACGCGAAACAGAAGCTGAAAGCTCACACCATTGTATAATTTCATGTCTCGTTGGAAAATTATTTGTATAGTACGTCAATTATGTAAACAAATGATGGAAGCTTGATAGCATTGCCAGAAGCCTCTTCATCATCCGGGTCCATGTGCCATGCACATAATTATACTCCTTCGTTCCTAAATATTTGTATTTTTACAAATTTCAAACAGCCATATTTTAGAGTGTAGATTCACTCATTTTGCTTCGTAAATGTACTCTCCCGTTCCTAAATATTCTATTCGTCTTTCTAGAGATTTCAACAAATGACTACATACGGAGCAAAATGAGAGAATCTACACTCTAAAATATGTATATGCATCTGTATGTGCCAGTCCATTTGAAATCTCTAAAAAGACAAATATTTGAGTAGTCACTCGTTGAAATCTCTAGAAAGACAAATATACTCCGGAGTATATTTAAGAATCGAGGGGGTAGTGCACAACTGCATGGGAGACTCGTCCCAGTCGTTGCGCCGCATTAATAGTGAGTAATGAGCAGTCAAATTGTAAGCCCCAACTTTCCCACTGTAAGTTGCTCTGAAGAAGAAACCATCAATACGCTCTTCTTTGAATCCGCTCATACTACTCCATCCGTCACTGTTTATACAGCGCGCTTCAGAAAAAAGAAAAAAGATCTGTGGGACCAAGGCGACTAGCGATCGTCCTGAAAAATAGCATTGGTAGTTATAGCACGACGTCTATTACTAGAGGGAATAATGCGTACACACATGCATGCAGTGCTTCCACCCTGGGTACACACATGCATGCACTCACTCCACTCTGTAGGAGTAGTACAGAGTACATGGAGAGAAAATTGTGGACTTGATTGCGGTAACCACGCCCTAATTAATTGAGCATTAAACCAAACGAGTCTAAAGTCTCTCTGGTGGTGGAAATGCATTGAGAGAAATGCATCATAATGAAGTGCGCCCTGTAAACTGTGACGGAGGGAGGAGTAGTATGAAGGTTCAAAACCAAGTACGCGTATGGCCAGTCGGTCAACACACCTCCTCTTGGCATATAACTGACATGTGGGACAAGAGTGTGAGCAAACCGATCTCAATTGATGGCAAAGAGCCAACCCGCCGTTCCTTGAGAGAGACGAGGAGCGAGAACACACAGACGGGTTCGCATGGAGGCCAAGATATATTCGAGCATGGTTGGTTGATCGATATCATTCATTACATGTTGGGCTGCCATTTTCCGCCCTTCTCTGGAATAAACGTGTACTTTATCAGAGAAAAAAAAGAGTACAGACGCTCCACCATGCGGTTCTAGTAGTAGTACTACTCGTACTACTGCGCTTGGCTCTTCGCCTCTTCGTGAAGTCGAACAATGATGGTACTCCGCATGTTGGCTACTATAGTGTATGCCTCTGACAATCTGACACCGAATGGACTGATGCATGTCCACCAAGGGTAGGTTGCATTAGTCAAAAGGCGTAAGCGAGCTTCACCTTGTCCTGTAAGCTTCTCCTCGTTCTGCGAGTTGACGGGACAAACCAAAAAGTAGTGCTAGTCCATACTCCCTCCTTTCCGGTTAATATGGCTTAATCTTTTTTTGCAGGTAAATGAGAGAGCTTTATTCATATATATATATATATATATATATATATATATATATATATATATATATATATATATATATATATATATATATAAGCATTCTTAGGACGATCAGCCAAGAGACTGGTCACTAGGAAGTGAGGTACCTTGCAAAAAAAGAAGTAGGAAGCGAGGTGTTTCATCAAGCCAGCTCTCGGCCACATTCAAAGTGCAGCAAGCACGGTTCGCACGAAGATGCACCGCAAGGTTTGCTGACCTGTTTACATGCTGAATAACAAAAAAAGAGGAAATATTACCGAGCGCTACTATTTGTAACAGGATATGAGCCAGAATTAAGCGAGAATTGTGGCGAGTGTACCATGCAATCAACTTCCATTATCACATGCGAGAACCCTCGAAGAGAACCAAATGTGTTGAAGATTGCTTTATCACATTTTAAAATTATAATAAGAGTCCAGACGCTCCTCCATCCGGTTCCTAGTACTAGTATAGTACGTACCTTTATAGACTATATTAGTAGTACTAGTACTAGTAACTTTGCGCTTGGTTGTTCGCCTATTCGGGAAGTCGAACAATAGTAGCACTAGTAGTATAGTGTATGCTTCTGGCAATCTGACACCGAATTAACTGTTGCATGTCCACCGCCTGAGCGAGGGAGAGCTTGCATTAGTCAAAAGTTTCTCCTTGTCCTGCGAGCCACCGCGCGCAAGTAATGCTAGTCCATACTGCCTCCTCTCCGGTTAATATGGATTAATTCCGAATGAGATAAATACACTGTCTGTCACTGTATATTTGTAAAAAATACAGTCAGTGGACTTCATAATACGCTCATTGCGCTCAATATATATTTTCCGGTGTTTATACGGTCACTAGCTCACCCTGACTGAGTATGTGTGTGCATGCACGTGTAGGTTGAGCACTTAGCGTGACCGTGTGTGTTCCATCATGTGCTCGGACATGCATGCATTAGGGCATCGCGCGCATTTTTGCGTCCAAGTGTACGTGTGACTGTTGCATACACGTAGGGGGAGTACGTGTAGGGGCCACTAAGGAGCAGTCAAATCACACAGTAAGTTACACTACTAGGGAAAAGGCTATACACAGAATCTTAGCAGCAGCGCGGCTCAAAAAGGAGCGCTGCTGCTAATTAGTAGTAGCGCGTGTGCGGGAAACATGCTACCGATAAGTTTTTAGCAGTAGCGTGCTCGGTGTAAACCGCGCTGCTACAAATATCGACCGGCGGTGTTCACCTAACTCCATTTAGCAGTAGCGTGAACCGCGCTACTGCTACGGATGTAGTAGTAGCGCGCTTTTTCTGAGATCGCTGCTGCTAAATTTCAAATTGGCACACTTTTTTGTCCCTGTTAGCAGTAGCGCCGTCACCCAAAGCGCATTGCTGCTAATTCCTTAGCAGCAGCGCGTTTTAGCTCCCACGCTACTGCTAACCCGCACCAACCCATCACCTTTTCCCCACCCGTCCCTCCCCTCCCCCTCCTCTCTTCCCTTCCCCTACCTCCCCCACATGCTCCCACTCTCACTCTTCTTCTTCCTCAATACTTCTCCCCCATTACTCTCTCTCTTCTATCCACCTTTCTCTCTCTTCATTACTCCTACCTAACTACACCACCTCCATTAATGCATCTCCTTTCTCTTTTTCCTTTCCCCTCCACTAGTTGAAGTTGTCTCCTCCCAAATTAGGTAGCTAGGTAGATGTAGGATTTAGTTAAGTGACCTATTTGCCCCCTAACTAGATCTATCTTTGTCAAGAAGAGCTTTGTGCACTTTTGATCTCCCTACAACATCATCTCCACCGTGTGCTCGATCTCGATCGAGATAGAGGTGATGAAAATTTCATGCTTTTGCAAAATGGAAATATGTTTATGTGTGTGTGATATGTTTGTGGAAATTGTGTGTGTGGCATAAGTTGACGCCAAATTGTGCTTTTGAGTTGCCTATGTTTTGCCGAAATGTCGATTTATTTCCGTTTCGGCGAATTCCGGGCAAACTCTAGATCCATATATGTCCTATTTTTAGGGAAGGTCATGCCAAATTTTTGTATGACTTTGATGCATGCATGCATTTTTATAATCATTTTGTTTATTATTACCGTGCAGAGTTGACGATGGTCAGTGGAACGATGGTGGACAGGTGGTTGCGGTCGGCAGTGCAGGACATGAAAGAAAATAACCGGACAGAGGTTTTATGTCCGTGTCGAAAATGCAAAGGAATAGTTTGGCTCGACCCCCATGACGATGGTCGTGTCGAAGCGCACCTGCTCATGACTAGTTTCATGGATGGCTATACTCGGTGGATAATTGAAGATGAGGATGACGATGTTGAGGATGCTGACGGGGCAGGCAATGATGACACGGGGCAAGATGAAGAGATGATTGATAATGGCGGCGAGGAAGAGGCCGGACATGGCGGCGGAGAAGGGGCCGGACATGGCGGAGAAGGGGCCGGACATGGCGGCAGAGAGAACGACATGGACTCCACGCAGCAGAGTTCGTCGGTACTAAGTTCAATCATGCGGGACCGTCATGTTCAAGCATTGCTTCGCAAGGAGACGAGTACCGAGAGAGCTGCTTCTAGAGAGGAGGCTAAGCTGGAGTAACTAGTGGTAGACTCGAACACTCCATTGTATGATGGTTGCAATCCTGAGGTGACCCGCTTGAGTTTCACGCTCCAACTCCTGAATACGAAGGCTAAAAACAAATGGACCGACAGTAGCCTCGATGAGCATCTCAAGTACCTAAAGGATGTTCTTCCCGCGGGTAATCTATGTCCTACTAGTGTTGATGAGGACAAGAAGATCGTGTGCCCTCTTGATCTGCCACACGTTAGATACCATGCATGCATCAATGATTGCATAATTTATCGGAAGGAGCACGCGGAAAAAACAAGCTGTCCGGTGTGCAATGCTTCTCGATACAAGAAGGCCGGGAAGAAATGTCCCCAGAAAGTTGTATGGTACTTACCGATCACTCCCCGTCTCCAGAGGTATTTTGTAGATCCCAAGGAAGCAAAGCTAATGCGCTGGCACGCGGAGAGGAAGAAGCCCGACGATGGAGATGATCCGATGCTGAGACACGTGAAGGATGGAAGCCAGTGGAGAGCGTTGAACAGCTTCTATCGGTATTTTGAATGTGATGCAAGGAACATCATTCTCGGCACGTGTACCGATGGCATGAATCCGTTTGGCAACCAGAACACCAACCATAGCACATGGCCCGTGTTTGTATGGATGTACAACCTCCCCCCTAGTTGTCATGAAATCGAAGTAAATTCACATGAGCATGCTTATTCAAGGGCCGAAACAACCAGGAAATAATATTAATTTGTATCTGGGGCTACTTCAAGAGGAGTTAGACACGTTATGGAAAACACCGGCCAAGACATGGGACGCCAGCAAAGGTGAGTATTTCAACATGAGAGCCGCGCTGATCACGATAATGCAGGACTATCTCGGTTACTGATATGTGGCAGGCCAGGTGTGCCATGGATATTGCGGATGCACACGGTGCATGGATGATACGACGTCTCAGCAGCTAACATCAAGGAAAGATGGCGGGTGAGGGAGTCCTGGATTAGCGGGTGTCCGGATAGCCGGACTACCATCATCAGCCGAACTATCATCGGCCGGACTATCATCATCGACCGGACTCCAAGACTATGAAGATACAAGATTGAAGACTTCGTCCCGTGTCCGGATGGGACTTTCCTTGGTGTGGAAGGCAAGCTTGGCGATACGGATACGTAGATCTCCTACCATTGTAACCGACTCTATGTAACCCTAGCCCTCTCCGGTGTCTATATAAACCGGATGGCTCTAGTCCGTAGGACACAACAACAACAACAACCATTACAATCATACCATAGGCTAGCTTCTAGGGTTTAGCCTCCTTGATCTCGTGGTAGATCCACTCTTGTAAACATCCACAATATCAATATCAATCAAGCAGGACGTAGGGTTTTACCTCCATCAAGAGGGCCCGAACCTGGGTAAAACATCATGTCCCTTGTCTCCTGTTACCATCCGCCTAGACGCACAGTTCGGGACCCCCTACCCGAGATCCGCCGATTTTGACACCGACATTGGTGCTTTCATTGAGAGTTCCTCTATGTCATCACCGATAGGCTTGATGGCCTCTTTAATCGACAACGACGCAGTCCTGGGTGAGACTTTTCTCCCCGGACAGATCTTCGTATTCGGCGGCTTCGCACTGCGGACCAACTCACTTGGCCATCTGGAGCAGATCGAAAGCTACGCCCCTGGCCGTCAGGTCAGGTTTGGAAGCCTAAACTTCACGGCCGATATCCACGGGGACTTGATCTTCAATGGATCTGAGCCACAGCCGAGCGTGCCGCGCTGTCACGATGGGCACGACCTAACTCTGCCGCCGGACAGCACCTTGGAGGCCGCACATGAATCCGCTCCGACCCATAGTCCGGAGCCGATCGCTCAGATCGAGAATGGATGGCTGGACACCGCCTCGGGAGCTGCAACTTCTATGGTGATGGAGCCGAACACTTACCTTGTCCCGCATAAAGCTCATGACTCCGAGGTGCCGGACTCTCTGCCGGACTCTGAACCTCCTGCACCCCTGCCGGTCGAATCCGACTAGGCGCCGATCATGGAATTCACCGCTGCAGACATCTTTCAGCACTCACCCTTCGGCGATATCTTAAATTCGCTGAAGCATCTCTCGCTATCCAGAGAGCCCTGGCCGAACTACGGCCAGGATGGTTGGGATGCGGACGACGAAGAAATTCAGGGCCCACCCACCACCCACTTCGTAGCCACCGTCAACGATCTAACCGACGTACTCGACTACGACTCCGAAGACATCGACGGTATGGACGACGATGCCGGAGACTATCAAGAACCAGTGCCTACAGGACACTGGAAGACCACCTCGTCATACGACATATACATGGTGGACACCCCAAAAGATGGGGATGGCGAAGAAGCAACGGAGGCCGATTCCTTAAAGAAACAGCCCAAGCGCCGGCGTCAGCGGCGCCGTTCTAAATCCCGCCACAGCAAGAATAGAGATTCCGGCACAGGAGATAATAACACCCCAGAAAGTGCCGAAGACAACCCCCTCCAGCACGATCCAGCGCAGGAGGAGGCAGAAGCAAGCCCTCACGAGAGGGCGGCAGACGAAGAGGTCGAGGATGATAATTACTTACCTCCCTCAGGAGACGAGGCAAGCCTCAACGACGACGAATTCATCGTGCCTGAGGATCCCATCGAACAAGAGCGTTTCAGACGCAGGCTAATGGCCACGACAAACAGCCTAAAGAAAAAGCAGCAACAGCTTCAAGCTGATCAAGACCTACTGGCCGACAGATGGACCGAGGTCCTCGCGGCCGAAGAGTATGAACTCGAACGCCCCTCCAAAAGTTACCCAAAACGCAAGTTGCTCCCCCGACTAGAGGAGGAAGCGTACAAACCTGCATCACCAGCGCACAATACGGCAGACCGACCACCTCGTGGCCGCGACAGAGAGGCATGCAAGCCCTCCACCAAAACCGTACCCCGGCATCGCTCAAAAAGCATGAAGCCATGGGGGAACGCCCCGGACTTGCGGGATATATTGGAGGACAAGGCAAGACAATCCAGATCTATCTATGGATCACGTGGGCGCCCCAAGACCCACGATGAATACCGTCGTGCCGAATACAACTACTCCGGCCGGGCCGAACACAGCAGACAACGCTCTCTCGAGCTACGTCGCGATATTGCTCAATACAGAGGCGTCGCACACCCACTATGCTTCACTGACGAAGTAATGGATCATCAAATCCCTGAAGGGTTTAAACCCGTTAATATCGAATCCTACGATGGCACAACAGACCCCGCGGTTTGGATTGAGGATTATCTCCTCCATATACATATGGCCCGCGGCGACGATCTTCACGCCATCAAATATCTCCCGCTCAAGCTTAAAGGACCAGCTCGGCATTGGCTTAACAGCCTGCCCGCAGAGTCAATTGGATGCTGGGAAGACCTGGAAGCCGCATTCCTCGACAACTTCCAGGGCACGTATGTGCGACCACCGGACGCAGATGACCTAAGCCACATAATCCAGCAGCCAGACGAATCGGCTAGGAAATTCTGGACACGGTTCTTAACAAGGAAAAATCAAATCGTCGACTGTCCGGATGCATAGGCCCTCGCTGCCTTCAAACATAACATCCGTGACGAGTGGCTGGCCCGGCACCTAGGACAGGAAAAGCCGAAATCCATGGCAGCCCTCACATCACTCATGACCCGCTTCTGTGCGGGAGAGGATAGCTGGCTAGCTCGCAGCAACAACCTCAGCAAAAACGCTGGCAGTCCGGATACCAAGGACCGCAATGGCAGGTCGCGTCGAAACAAAAACAAACGCCGCATTAACGGCGACAGCAATGAGGATACGGCAGTCAACGCCAGATTCCGAGGCTCCAAGCCCGGTCAACGGAAGAAGCCATTCAAAATAACCACTCCGGGCCCGTCCCATTTGGACCGAATACTCGACCGCTCCTGTCAAATACATGGAACCCCCGAAAAGCCAGCTAACCACACCAACAGAGATTGTTGGGTATTCAAGCAGGCAGGCAAATTAATCGCCGAATACAATGACAAGGGGCTACACAGCGATGACGAGGAAGAGACACGGCGGCCGAACAACAGAGGACAAAAGGGATTCCCCCCTCAAGTTCGGACGGTAAACATGATATACGCAACGCATATACCCAAGAGGGAGCGAAAGCGTGCACTAAGGGACGTATACGTGATGGAGCCAGTCGCCCCAAAATTCAACCCATGGTCCTCTTGCCCGATCACTTTCGATCGAAGAGACCATCCGACCAGTATCCGCCATGGTGGATTCGCCACATTGGTTTTAGACCCAATCGTCGATGGATTTCACCTCACGAGAGTCCTGATGGACGGCGGCAGTAGCCTGAACCTGCTTTATCAGGATACAGTGCGCAAGATGGGCATAGACCCTTCAAGGATTAAACCTACAAAGACAGCCTTCAAAGGCGTCATACCAGGTGTCGAGGCCAGTTGTACAGGCTCAGTCACACTGGAAGTGGTCTTCGGATCCCCGGATAATTTCCGAAGCGAGGAGTTAATCTTCGACATAGTCCCGTTCCGCAGTGGCTATCACGCTCTGCTCGGACAAACCGCGTTCGCAAAATTCAATGCGGTGCCGCATTATGCATACCTTAAGCTCAAGATGCCAGGACCTCGTGGAGTCATAACGGACAATGGAAACACAGAACGCTCCCTTTGAACGGAGGAACATACAGCGGCTCTCGCGGCAGAAGTACAGAGCAGCCTTTTAAGGCAATTTTCGAGTCCGGCCGCTAAACGACCGGACACGGCCAAACGCGCCCGGAGCAACATCAACCAAGACCACCTGGCACGTTCCGAGCACGCGTAGCAATGCGGCCTCAACCCCAGCCCTCGCACAATTGTAAGACAAACTCTCCGTGTACATAATTACGCCCCGGAGATACCATGGGCATAGGGGGAGAGGCACAACCACAACAGACCCAGAGTGCGGTTCGACCACACCAGGGGCTCCCATGTGTGTCGCTCTTTTTATCTTTTATTTCTCTCTTTTTTATACAGAACTCTGTCCGGCGGCGAACCTGCCGAACTCATGATGCAACAGCCAGGGAGGGACAAAGTCCGCGACGAACACTCAGGTGGTCTCCATTACGAGCATTAAATTTTTTAAATACACCATTCCGCGGCCTTCCCCTGGAGGGAGACGCCTTTAATTCGTCCAATCCCTTGCTTTCCGCACTATTTGTATCATTCCGCACTCATAGTAGCTCTTCTCGAATAAAATGCAGCACTTTTTGCCCATAATTGCATTACCTTATATATATATGTTCATTTACGACACGTTGCATCCGTACATTTTGGTACGGCCAAATACACCAGGGGCTTATGTTCCCCGCATCATGGTGTGATAAAGTCCGAAAACTTTCACAAGTGCGGCACCCCGAACTTATAGCATTATATGAATCGGCTCCGAATCATGTCTTGGGTCAATAGTTGGGTTTGCCCGGCTCCCATGTTTGGCATCTTACGTTCCGTTCTATCGGCTAAGGTAGCACTGGGAGAACCACTGCGATTGCGCCCCGGTTGAGCCGGGTTAACGCCTCAGTGGAGAAAGCTAAAACTGACTGTCATGATAAGGTGAGAGACTGGTCGCTGTTCGAGAGGTCCTTTCGGGTCCTTAAAGACCTACGCCGCTTCTAGTGAAGTTCCGGATAATGTCCGACGAAGGCGTGGATAGCGCCCCGAATTTGGTCTTCCGAATACTAGGGGCTTTGCCGAAATTTAAAATTATAGAATTCTATGGCTAAGTGAGAGTGTTCAAGCACTATATGTCCGGTTGCCTTGTTCGTTGTGTTGAGCGCCTCCCTAGATGGACCCAAAAATGGGAAAAATAGCGCTCAAGTTTATCCCGAACACCCCAGGACTCGTGGCATGGGGGCTGAAGCCGACGACTTGCCATCTCTCAGATTTAATAAACGGCCGCACAGAAGGTAATATTTTAAATTAACAAGCGTTGCTTAGCGCATATGAACAAAGTTTTCAGCGCACAGGATAACACATTGAGAATTTACTCAATAATTACATCCCTGGGGCACTCATCCGCAATTTTGCGGGCACCCTTCAGGACAGTCTTATAGTACATCTCGGGCGTACGATATTCCTTGCCCGCTGGTGGCGCGTCAGTGATTAGCTTCTCCGCATCCAACTTGCCCCAATGCACCTTTGCGCGGGCAAGGGCCCGACGAGCACCTTCAATACAGGCGGAGCGCTTGATAACCTCCACCCAGGGGCACGCATCCACCAACCGTCGCACGAGACCGAAGTAGCTCCCAGGCACGGCCTCTCCAGGCCACAGCCGGACTATGAGGCCCTTCATGGCCTGCTCGGCCACCTTGTGGGGCTTGACCAGCTGCTTCAGCTGGTTGCTAGGGGGCACCGGATGGCCAGCCTCAGCATACTGAGACCAGAAGACCTTCTCTGTTGAGCTCCCCTCCTCGGCTCGGTAGAATGCGGCGGCATCAGACACGCTGCAAGGCAGATCTGCAAACGCCCCTGGAGAGCTCCGAATTCGGGTAAGTAACACGTAATTTCCATTCACATGCTTGCTTTGCATGAAAAATGCCTTACCCGCCGCTATCTTCCTCACCAAGTCAATCTCCTGAAGGGACTTATGGGCATCGGCCTTGGCAGTCTTGGCAGTTTCGAGAGCCGAGGCAAGCTCGGACTCTTGAGTCACGCTCCAAACTCTCATGCTTTTCCATGAGAGCCTGGAGCTCTTGCTGAACCACCGCCACCCGCGCCTCCTGCTTTTCTCGCTCTGCCCGTTTCGCGGCCGCATTGCGTTCGGCCGCGGACACGGCCTCCTTCAGGGTCGCCACCTCATTCGTGGCCCCTGCAGTATCCATGTTATCCTTGTTATTTCTTGTTGCAACCTAAATCCTTTTCTGTAAGGTACAAGTTCAAAGTGGTGTTACTCACCTTCTTTGTCCTAGAGCTGCTTCTTGGCGCGGCCGAGCTCTTGCTCGGACCGCTCGAGCTCCTGCTTCAAAGCACCGATCTCCGCAGTCAGTGCGGCAGAGGTCAGCAACGCAGCCTACAACCCATATTGACATAATTTTTTAGCAACCCTGCGTATATCTTCCTTTTTTCAGATCCTCAATCCGGCTTTTCTTTCCGAACACCGAACCGAGCATCAGGGGCTACTGTCTATGCGGTATTACATTGCATATTTTTATCTTCTTACCTCAAAGCCTGATAAAAGGCTACTGCAGGCTTCGGTCAGCCCGCTCTTGGCGAGCTGTACCTTCTGAATCACCGCACTCATAATAGTGCGGTGTTCTTCCTCGATGGAAGCGCTCTGGAGCGCCTCCAACAAATTGTCCGGTGCCTCCGGTTGGACGGAAGCCGCCGGCGTCACGGTCTTGCCCTTCGTGCGAAGGGGCCGCCGGCCGGACTCCGGAACCACTGCGGGTTCTGATATGGAGTCCGACGCAAAGTCCGGGAGGCCGCCTTGTGGCGCCTCCGGAGCCTCCCCCTGATGGGTCCCTTCTTGGGATCCCACCTCGGTGTCCTCGGTGTCGCAAGGGGTGGAGGCGGTCGGGATGGAATCTACATCCAACGGAGCCAACAACCTGCTCGATGAAGCGGGGAGATCATTATTGGCCGGACTACAGGCAGCATGCGGCATCAGAATGACACTATGTGACACAGAAAAAGAAATTATAAATCACTCGGGAATCCGGATACTTACGATCTCGCTGGAGGCCTGGCCCTTGAAGGCCATTCTTCCTCACCAACGTTGATGTTGGAGGAGCTGTCCGGGGGAATAGACCTTCCCCTCTTGGACCCTTCGGCCTCCCCTGTTGGGGAAGCCTTCCTCTTCCTCTCTCCCTCCTCTGGGAGAGAGTCCTCTTTCTCCTCCTCGTTTTCGGGGGAGGAGTCCGCCCCGGAGTCGTCGGATACCTAAAAACGGGAACTCTTTCGAGCACCCGTGGCCTCCTTATTGGCCTTCTTCTCCGGCACCATGTGTGGTGCCGGAACCAGCAGCCTCGCTAGATGGGCGTCTACTGGGTTTTCTGGCATGGGAGCCGGGCAGATAATCTGCTTCGCCTTCCTCATCCAGTCCTGTCAAAGGAAAGGGGGAAATTAAAACCCGCATAGAGTCAAACTATGAAAAGCAAGTGTCCCGTGAAGGGGTAGAATCACTTACCTCGTCGGCTTGGCGCTGCGAGCGAAATCCGCGATCTTCAGTCGCGGATGCGGGGGCTTCGGCGCCCTTAAACAGCACCCTCCAGGCGCCTTCGTACGTCGTGTCGAAGAGCCCGCTCAGCGCCTGGTGCTGTTCCGGATTGAACTCCCACAGATTGAATGCCCGCTCTTGGCATGGGAGAATCCGGCGGACGAGCATGACTTGGACCATGTTAACCAGCCTGAGCTTCTTCACCAGCTTCTGGATACAGGCTTGGAGTCCCGTCAGCTCCTCCGAACTACCCCACAGCAAGACCTTCTCTTTCGAGGAGGTGAGCTGCGTGGGGATACCAGATCTGAACTCGGGGGCCGCCACCCACTTAGGGTCGCGCGGCTCGGTGATATAGAACCACCCCGATTGCCACCCCTTGACGGATTCCACGAAGGCCCCTTTGAACCAAAGGACATTGGGCATCTTGCCCAACATGGCGCCTCTGCACTCCGCTTGAGTGCCCTTCACTACCTTTGGCTTGACATTGAAGGTCTTGAGCCACAAGCCGAAGTGGGGCTGGATGCAGAGGAAGGCCTCGCACACGACGATAAACACCGAGATGTTGAGGATGAAGTTCGGCGCCAGATCATGGAAAATCTAGGCCGTAGTAGAACATGAGCCCCCGGACAAAGGGTGAAGTGGAAAACCCAGTCCGCGGAGGAAGTGGGGACGAAAAACGACCCTCTCATGGGGCCTGGGGGTGGGGATGAGCTGCCCCTCGTCGGGCAGCCGGTGCATGATGTCGCCGGACAGGTAGCCGGCTGTCCGCAATCTTTCGATGTGCTCCTCCGTAACGGAGGAGGTCATCCACTTGCCTCCCGCTCCGGACATAACCGGGGAAGGTTGAGACGAGATGTGCGGGCTTGGGCGCTGGAGCTCGAGTGCGCAGAGATGGATAAGCAAAGGAGGAAGAAGGCGTATGTGAAAAGGTCAATCCTTATCCCTTATATGGGCGGGCGAAGTCTACGCGTCCCCCACCGGTCTGGTAAAACTCGCTTATCCCCCAAGCGTCACCATCAATGGCGCGGTTGGGTTACCCACGTCCGTATTGATGAGAATCCCGGATTAAGGGGGAACACGATCTCTGCTTCGACAAGACGTGCCAAGGAAACTGCTTCGCTAAATGCGCTGAGGTGGTAGAGTAAAAAACGATTCAAGTAATGGCTTGGTAGTGGCGTGACGTCATGCCGCAAAAAACGTCAGCAGATTGAACTTGTGTATATATTATTCTCTCTACGGTGGAAGGTGGAATTTATTTTGCAGAGCCGGACACTATCCTGGTGTTCACAATCTTCTATCATTCGGAGGAGGAACCCACCTTGCAATGCCAAGCAATATACGCGCCGGACTTATCGTCATTGAAGCCTGGTTCAGGGGCTACTGAGGGAGTCCTGGATTAGGAGGTGTCCGGATAGCCGGACTACCATCATCAGCCGAACTATCATCGGCCGGACTATCATCATCGACCGGACTCCAAGACTATGAAGATACAAGATTGAAGACTTCGTCCCGTGTCCGGATGGGACTTTCCTTGGCATGGAAGGCAAGCTTGGCGATACGGATACGTAGATCTCCTACCATTGTAACCGACTCTATGTAACCCTAGCCCTCTCCGGTGTCTATATAAACCGGATGGCTCTAGTCCGTAGGACACAACAACAACAACAACAACAACCATTACAATCATACCATAGGCTAGCTTCTAGGGTTTAGCCTCCTTGATCTCGTGGTAGATCCACTCTTGTAAACATCCACAATATCAATATCAATCAAGCAGGACGTAGGGTTTTACCTCCATCAAGAGGGCCCGAACCTGGGTAAAACATCGTGTCCCTTGTCTCCTGTTACCATCCGCCTAGACGCACAGTTCGGGACCCCCTACCCGAGATCCGCCGGTTTTGACACATCTATTCAATGGTCACGCTGAGCATCGAGGACCTCCACGTAAGCGAAGCGGTGCCGAAATCAATGAGCAGTTGAAAAACTGGAAGGAGTGCCCCGCACCGGGAAAGACGATGAGAAAGGCGCCGGAGCCGCTGCTGAAGGTATGGAAGACGAGGTCTGTGTTCTGGGACTTGGAGTACTGGCACAAACTCGATACACCTCATTGCCTTGATCAAATGCATATCTGTAAGAATGTCCTTGAGAGCTTGCTCGCAACACTGATGAACATGCCGGATAAGACCAAGGATGGGCCGAAGTCAAGAAAAGACTTGCAAGATTTAAAATCAGGGAAGATCTGCACATGCCACCCCGTAAAATGTCAAACGAGACAAAGACGGAGACAGAGGCACGGGAGAAGAAGGGCGAGAAAATAAAGAAAGAGGATTATTGCCCCCCTTCTTGCTTCACCTTAATTCAGGCTGAGATCAATCAATTCTTTAAGTTCCTTACCGGAGTCAAAGTTAGTTCCGGTTACTGTGGCAAGATAAGCAAATATCTAGACACGGACAAGAAAAGGTTCAGCGGGATGAAGTCTCATGACTGTCATGTGATGATGACGCAGATACTACCTGTTGCCCTTAGAGGGATAATGGACAAGCACGTCCGTGACACGCTTATTGGTCTCTGCAACTTTTTCGATGTCATCTCTTGAAAGTCGATCAGTGTGAAGCAGCTCCAAAGGCTACAGGAAGAGATCGTTGTGATACTGAATGAGCTTGAGATGTACTTCCCGCCCGCGTTCTTTGACGTGATGGTGCATCTGTGTGTCCATATTGTGGATGACATAATAGACCTGGGGCCGTCATTCCTGCACAACATGATGCCGTTTGAGAGGATGAATGGGATCATAAAAGGATTCGTTCGTAACATGTCCCGTCCGGATGGAAGCATCATCCAGGGCTATTTGGCACAAGAGTGCATCTCTTTCTGTGAGAATTTTCTATATGGCGCAGACCAGCCGCCTGGTGTTAGTGTTGGTTTGCCCGTTAAAAGCACGATGGGAGGCTCGCAGGAGATGGTCATTGCAATGGTCGCAGGGAACTGCACGTGGCATACTCAGATCGATGCATCGACTTTGACAGAGCAAACTTGGTAGTGCTACAACACCTAGACGAGGTAGATCCTTTCGTGGCACTGCACAAAGAAATTATCGCAAAGAAGTATCGTGACCAGGGGGTATGCAGGACGGACGCCGAAGTTACTAGAGAGCACAACTCCAATTTCCTGCATTGGTTCAAAGAGCATATTATTGCTAATCCCCCGGAGGAGGGCTCTAAGGACGGATTGCTCATATACGCCTTAGCACATGGCCCCTCGCCCAACCTCGTAAACTATCAGGCATATGATATCAACGGATACACGTTCTACACGGAGGCCAAAGATATGGATAGTGATGATCAGAACTCAGGGGTGACGATGGAATGCATGACGGCAGTGACAACGGCACAACTGAACGATTTTATTGAAGGGTCGAGGAGATCTGGGAGCTTGACTACTCTGGACTGCACAACACGACGATGTTCCGTGTCAGATGGGCTAAGAATGTCGAAAGAGAAACCCGGATTTTCACTACCATGACTATACCCGACGCCAAGAGCGCTACCGTGAACGCTATCGCAAAAAACGAGCCATGGGTACACGCTAAGCACGTGACACAATGCTTCTTCATAACTGACCCGCGCAATCCCAGCCGTGTTGTCGTGAGGAGAGGCAAAAGGAACATCATTGGAATGGATGGAGTCGCCAACAAGGAATACTATGATCAGTACGGCAACCCAATGAGGGAAGATGACGATGATGATGAAGTATACGTCAAAAGAAGAATCAATACTACATTACCTAAGAAAAATCGTACTCCATGGAAAAGGCAAAGTCACAATGAGGGGCTCAATTATTCTTCGACGAACAAGAAGGGAAAGAAGTTGACTCAAAAACGAAAACGTCAGCACTAAGGAAACGTATGTTATCGGTTAAATGATGTAATATATATATGTTCCTATTTTGTATACACACTTAGCCATTATTATGCATGGGTCCAATGATGTGAAATATATATGTTCCAATTTTGCATACATATTTAACCGTCAAATGATGCAATATATATCATTCTCCCTTCGTTCACTGCCCTAGGGAAATAAAAGTGGGATAAAATAAAGGAAAAGAAAAAGGAAAACTGGCAGTAGTGAAGGTAGTAGCAGCGCGTTTTGCCTAAACCGCTACAGCTACTAAAGTTAGTAGTAGCGAATTTCCTATAAAGCGCTACAGCTACTGAAGGTAGTAGCAGCGCGTTTTGTCCAAATGCGCTACTGCTACGTCCACTTAACCCAAAATTCTCACTCGCCCTGCTTCATACCGCCTTTTCCCCCCAAATCCCCACTTTCTCTTCCACCGTCGCACCACCGCGCCCGACCCGGCCCCGGCGCTAGGCCTCGACTTCGGCGCCGGTGCTAGCCCCCGACCTCGGCGCTCGCCCCCAACCCGGCCCTCGCCCCCGACCTTGACCCCGGCGCTCGCCCCCGACCCGGCCCTCGCCCCCGACCCCGGCGCCGGCGCTCTTCCCCGACCCCGGCGTGCTCGCCCCCGACCCGTCGGCCCTCACCTTCCTCCTCTCCCCTCCCGGCCGTCGCCGGGCCTGCCTCCTCGCCCTTGCACCCTCTGTAAACCCCCCCTCTCTCTCTGCTAGGGTTCTTCGATTAATTTACTTAGGGTTTAGTTAGGGCAGTATGTTAATTAGGTTATCTATTTAGTTATGAATTTAGCTAGGTTTCAAAATTAGTTGAATTTATATGCAAATTTGGACTGGACATGTGATATGTGCATATGTCATGTTTTAGACATGTCATGTTTGGAAAATGATCCGAGTGGCCTATGTTACACCGGAATGTTGATTCATTTCCGTTCCGGTGAATTTCAGGCGCTCGATATGTCCATTTTTTAGCAAAGGTCATGCCGAAATTTCCCGTGAATAAAGGCATGATTTGTGCTACATAGTTGGCATATCGAGTGCTGGCACGTAGATTTCTTTTTATGTCATTTATCATTTATTCATACTTTTAGAAATAAATGAGGACACTTAGTCATAGGAAACATGTCAAACAACGAAGAAACTGGGCCTTCTGACCAAGATGCAGACAAGATGGATTATGAGGGTGAACAAGAGTACCTCGACTATTTGACTGCTAAGCAAGGTTTGCAGGTCGGCCTCGATGATGGTACTGACGCCGACATCGACACCGACGGCGCCGGCACCGATGGCGGCACCGAGACTGGTGGGGAAGGTACCGGCAGGGAAGGTACCGGCGGGGAAGGTACCGGCCCCGATGCCGCTACCGAAAAGAAGAAGCATAAGAAGCAGAGGATACGAAAACCTAACAAACTAGGGATTGGACGACTTGTGATCACAAAGATGGCACCTGGCAAGTTTGAGCCGTTAGAGCCAGAAGAACCTTGCAAGTGCTATGGGAACCAAGTAGGGTGCATCCTACGGGAATGCGCGAGTAAAGAACATTTGACGCAGTTGCTCCTAACGAAGTTGCACAAGAGATTCAAGTTCCCCGACCGGGATGATAACATAGAACAACCATGGGATGATCCGAAGATGAAAAAGATTAGCAATCACGCCATGGGCATGTTCAGCAATCATTTGGCCTCCTGGAAAGGGAGGGTGAAACGAGATATTGAGGCTGATGAACCCCTGTCCAAGATTCTGGAGGAAAATCTGACACTTACGGAAGAGGAGTTCGAAAAGTTCAAGGACACTTGCGCTACCGAGGCAGCCAAGGCTAAGGCTGCGAAATTCAAGAGCCTTCAGCAAAGGAACATGGGGAAGCATCGCCTCGGAAGCCGTGGCTACCTCGGTAAAAGGCCCATATGGCATAAGGAGGACGCGGAACGTGAAGCCGTGGGTCTCCCAGACCCCTTCGCGAAGTTCACCAACCCCTTGGAGCATTACTTCATTAGGGCCCGCTACAAGTGGGACAAGGAGAAAAAGGTTTTTTACACAGACAAGATCACGAGGAAATTGATTAGACTACTGGAGAAGCAACACCAGCTTGCAGCCGAAAGCCCTACTTCTCTGATGAGGCGCAAGTGGGACACCCCTCTCAACCGGGCCTTGAACGAACTTAAGGGACTCCCTTTGGACCAGCGGCCGCAATATGGTCGTGTGCACGGTGCTGGAGACGGCGCCACGTGGAAGGTGTTTTACAACGAGGTTTAGTCAGGCGGACATCAACGCGAAGGTGAAGCTTGCGGTCGAGAAAAAAGCAGCTGAGGACGCGAAAAAAGCAGCCGAGGACAAATATGAGTTGCTATAGCAGGCAGTCAATGCAGCTGTAACTGCCTGCAGAAATGATTTCGCTACTAACTTGGTTCCGGTTATCATCAACCGGGCGAAGGAAAATCCAGACAAGACGGTACATGATTTCCGTTGCGCAGTTTCGTCGGGAGCAACTCCATGAACAACAACACCATCGCACCATCACTTGCTCACGCAACCGGACCTCCTCTAGCAGGCGCTCCCGCTCATAGCAGCCCGTCTCGGTCTCAGGCGCGCTAGGTGGGCCTTCGTCTTTGGCTGAGCTCGACGCCGTCACGGTAATTACATGTCGCACCAACATATATATATATATATAATATTCCTTTTTTGCCTTTCGGTTGTTTTACGCCACAGACATATGTGTTTGCAGGCGAAAGAAACCCCGTGCACCATACTCTACTTGATCAAAGGCCAGAAGGTGGACGTGGGAAAGGTGATGATAATGGACCCCTCTCAACGCACGTTCCACAACCAGCTGATCCCCACTGGGCACTTCAGGGTTAGCTTGACCAGTGTGAAATCGGGGCATGTGAGAGCGGATGACGAGACCCCGCCACGGATTGGAATCTGCAAGAATTGGGTGCTGCTATGGCCGAAGAATCTTATTTGTCTGGAGCCGGCCGAGAGCAAACCAATAACTACCACACATCAACAAGCATGTGCGGAGACCACCACCCCACCTATGCAATTACCATCTCCTGTAGTGCCGGGTGAGAGCGGCGGACGACATGATGAAGGGGTGCAATAGTACTGGCTGATGTAATTTCTCTTGTAGAACATAGAATGGATGATGAGACGGCGGTCGACCCTATGGATTACCTCAATACAAACGCGTATGACTGTGATATAGATATGATGAGTCAACCATATGACGAATCGGGCTATCAGCTTGCTAATGAGGATATGGATGATATGCCCGGGCAGGGTCGTAGCATGGATTGCAAAAAGTCTCTCTTCATGAAATCCTCATAGGACATGCCTGAAGATGCCGCCTCAACACAGACTCAACTAGCCGGGCGCGAGGGTCATACAGTACTTAGCCCGGGAACACTGGGGCAGGGGTTAAGGAAGGGTCTGGAAGGTGTGCTCAAGAAAAAGGAGAGGAAGAGATCGGTGAAGGTAACTGCCTCCAAACAAGCCAGAGCACATAGCAGCCAGATGATGCATTCTGAAGAGCGTGTACCCGTGAAAGGTGCGGTCATGTTCCATCTCACGGGCGAGCCGATGCTACCGCCAAAACCGCTGGAGGCACTATCAGGGGATCTCAGGAGACTGCACGACCATGTGCTGTCGACTGAGAAAAGCCTACTAGCCTCAAAGGATCTAGGATATCCGACATACGCGGCTCGTGTGCCTGAGGGGAAGTGCTACGTCAACACACGGCCCGCGTAGGTGTTCTTCCTGCGGTTTGACCATATCTTTGAGATGTTTCTAACAAGGCAGCTTGATTTTACTATCGTCCGCCTTTTTGCGCTACATATGAGCTCCGTCATGAAGAGTGAAGAAGTCTCTCAAATCTGTGTGGCGGATCCGTACTACATGCACGAGTCTTTCTTGAGTCTTGGCGACTTTGAGCGTGAAACTGCTAGGGAGTACCTCCAAAACTTCATGGTACAGAATAAGGACCGAGAAATTGTCCTCATGCCTTATCATCCAAAGTAAGTCAGTTCCGAACAACCCTTTCATACATTTCAATCATTCCTTCTCTCTCATAAGGGGAATAATTTGAGGTGTCTTTTCTCCGCAGTAACAGGCGCGCCGTCCTTATCGTTCTTTACCCGCAAGTCTCCCACGCCGTGTATTTTGACCCTTCCAGAGACTACGAGAAAAAAGACTACACCCACATAATGAATATTCTAGATGATGCTCTCCAAGGCTTCAGCTTTAGACGTGGCCACGTGAAGATCAAGAAACAAAGGAACAAGAAGATGGGTTTCGCGCATAAAACTAACTTCTCCTGCATCCATGTCCCAAAACCAAGCAAGAAGGATGGATTCTACATCGTCCATCTCATGATTCAGTTCACCACGGATCACCAAAAGCTTCGCATTAACAGCAAAAATGATGATCATATCCACAAGTGGCTAGAATCTCATGGAGAAGCGGATTCTAAACTTAGAGATGACTTCTTTCGCATCCAAAGTGACATTGCGACGATCATCATGAAAGAAGTCGTCGATGAGAAGGGGATGTTCCACCACGACCCTATATCGCGAGCCGACGTCCGAACTCGCATAGGCATGCAACGTCTAGAACTCACGCCGTTCAAGAAGCTAGGGTTCGTCCTTGATGATATGGAAGGATGGAACTTCTAGTGATTTATGATGCCAATGATGATGATATGTGTCGGTTGAACTTGTATACTTTTTGTAGCGATGAAACTTTGTGATGTCCACGGTCCCTGCCGAACTTGAGTAACGCTACTTTGTTAGTTTGCGTACGATGACCTGCGTACCTCTAGTTAATTAATTTGCGTACTGTATGTTGCATCTAGTTGCTAACCCTTTCTTTTTCGATGTTGCTCTAGTATATTTTGTTGCATATATATGATTGTACATCCTCTTCATGAACATGCATCTCTAACAGGTACCTAGTTTCTTGATGGCGAGATGGAATTGCTATGTCGTGTACAAAGGGAAGGTTCCGGGAGTGTACAACAAGTGGCATGAGTGTCAGGCGCAAGTGAATGGGTTCACGGGCGCCAGCCATAAAGGCTTCAAAAGCAGACAAGAAGGAGAAGCTAGTTACTTGAGGTTCACGCTAGCGCGAGAGAGGACTCGTAACCGTCACCTCATGTACTGCATAGTTACGCTCTCACTCATAGTGATAGCACTTCTTGCGTATACCTTTGTTTAGATGGATGACGTTGTTGTAGTTGCAAGTATTCGAGACTTGCATGTATCGCTATTTTCGAGATGATGACAAGATATCACTTTGTGTTGGATGATGATTATGATGAGACTATTTGTATGTACATGCTATGATTACATTTGTGGTCTCGCAGGCATTTGTATGTGTATCATGATGACATTTCTATGTGCTAAAGATTCTTCTATAAAGCCTGTTCAAATACAAAACAAATATGCCAAAAAAACTACTTAAATTAGCAGTAGCGGGTGTATAAAAGTTAGAAGCAGCGCCGTGATAGCAGTAGAGCGTCCAGGCAAAGCGCGCTAGAGATACTAGCAGTAGCGAGCTTCCGCTAACAGCGCTGCTGCTACACTTGTGTAGCAGTAGCGCCGGTGAGCACGCGCTACTGCTATGTGTTAGCTGTAGCGCCTTATTAGTAGCGCCTATCCCCGCGCTACTGATACATCTAAAACCCGCGCTGCTGCTAGCCTTTTCCCTAGTAGTGTTAGTCGGAAGAAACAACCATCATTTCACTCTTGAATGACACGTACGCAATATAAAATGGTTGAGATGGAGAGAAAAAGAAAACCACTATATATACACTAGCAGGAGCCTAAGCTACAAGCCTGCTTGCTAAGGTTGCTCTCTTCACAAGCATAGAACGACGTGCCTGAACCCGCAGCTGGGGGAAGGGAACAATGTTCTGCGTAGACGCGGTTGACATCGGCGACGGAGCAAACCCACAGTCGGTGCGTCCCAATCGGGGGTCACCGCGGTATGGGCCGATGTCGCGTCCCAACCGCCCTTCTAGGTACAGCCAGACGTCCCAGGTAGTCCATCTTCCTTTTGGAGCCGGCTTGCTCCATCATCGTAGCTCCATCTCCATGTCAATCTTTCTCTACTTCTACCGGCTTCTACTTGTGATGAGTTTATGTCTCATGAACTAGTGCCAGTACTATTATTCTAATCACACTTCTTCAATATCTTTGCCATCAGGGATGCTTAGGTCGATTTTAGTGGAACTGCACAAAAGCATCGTATGATCCGAGGGTGCCAGCCGTCTTTCCTTCGACAGGTTCTACCTGGCCAGGGAATTAAATCATATTTAGGGCTTAGGGTTTAAGTCGTAGTGACCCCATCAGTAGTTTTTCTTTCGTACACGCTCTCACCGGAAGCAGCGCGGGCGATGCCTCTCAGCCGACGCGCCGCTTCAATGCCGACACTAGTGAGAGGTCGCGTCCGCTCTGGCCGGGCATGAATGCGGCACTGACCGTTTCAGGCGGGAAGCACGCGCGGGTGATGAAGAGGGTTCGGGTTGGTCAGGACCGACCGTGGTAGCGGTCCGGATGTGCGCAAACAAGAGATGATGTACGTTAATATTGCTGCGTATATAATTAACAACGTAAATAATGTGCTAGTTGGACAAATATGATTGGAGATGGAGATGTAAATGGAATTTTATGTAAACACGGATATGCATGTCTATGTCTATGTGCGTGTGCGCGACGACTCTCGCGACCTGGAAGCGGGGGCGTGTTTTTGATCGAGTTTTATTTCTTGGTACGTTAGAAAATCAGTTTGTCTAATTCACATCTAGATGTTATTTAAGGATATCACATCTAAGCTCCCACAAGTATATAATATAAACGGGAGCCTCAGCGCTTGTTCGCTAGGGTTTGCACTCTCCACACGCTCGCCGCAATACATATATGTTACACGCTGGAGGCTCAGCGTTCATTTGCTAGGGTTTGCTATATTCACAGTCTCTCACCCTCTCTTCACCAGATCTAAACAAGACTGCGTTGGCCTCATTTCTCTCTCTCCCCCCTCACAGCTGGTGAAGGAGGCGTCCGTATCCCGTCACACCGGGAAGGGGAGGAGGTGCAGCGTTAACTCTATCGCCTTCAGTGAGGGAGGCAATCCACTGTCGGCTACGCTGTTCTCTTTCACCCAGCACCTGTGCGGGAGGGCCACCGACCCCTTCTTCCTCGCTGCCGTACATAGTGTGGGTAGATCTAGCCTCCCGCCGCACGCCTTGCCACATCCCAACGACCCTAAGGTATAAGTTTCTCTGAAACCGTCGTTGCTCTAGCTGCATGTGGATCTTTTTCGATCTGTAGTCGAATCTAGGTCCTGGTTCAAAGAGGAAAGAAAGGTGCGGTGGGGTGGAGTATGAATCTAGGACGTGGTTCAATGAGGAAAGGAGGGAGGAAAAGTAGTATAGACTGGCTATCCAGCCGCTTTGTTGGTCGAAAAGGGAAAAAGGGGGTAACCTAGTACACACATGTGTAAGGAACCGATCTCTTTGTTGAAAAGGGAAAGAAACTGGGGGGTTCGGGTAGTTTGTGCAGGACTAGATTTGCTGCCCTCACATTGGAAAAAAGTTGAAAGAGAACAAATATGGGACCAACACAGATATGCTGCTTGGCTACATACTCTGCATCACCCATTTATACGTGTGGACGCACATGGTTCTAGCATGTCCCATACAGCTATTTCGCTGTTGTTAATCTAAGAATACCGCCGGGAAATTGAAGTAATGCCACTGTTAAAAGTAAATTACATTTTTTAACGGATGTTGTTTCAAGAGAGTGTCTCTGTTAATATGAATCAAGGCAACCATTTTAGAAATGCTACTATCCTACTTTGTTTTCCATCCAAGATAAGTTAGATGCTTCTTCTGTCACCGTTTGTTTCATCCTCCTTTATCGGCAAGTAGTTGTTTCCTTTTTTGCCTCTGATTAAACAGGGTTATCGATTCAACTTGTTGCTATTGCGACATTTTGCTTCGCTACTCAAAACACTTGTGTTTTAAGAGTGTTTTGTGCAGTTCAACTTGAATGTCACATCGGTGACTTTGCTTAATTTTGGTGGAACTGCACAAAAGGAGATCCGAGATTTGTTTCCAGTGTTCCTGTCGAGTTGTTTCAAATCTTGGTCTCAACCACATGATATCTATTCAACTTGTTGCTATTGCGAAATTTTGCTTCGCTACGCAAAACACTTTGCTTGATTTCAGTGCAAATGCACAAAAGGAGATTGGATTTCCTATTCGTGTTAGCTGATTCGTATTTTATCCTGATGTTCTCATGAAAGGTCAGTATAGGCCTTCATCCACATGATTGTGCAGTGTGCTTTGAGATGTTGTGCTACCTGTATTGGTACTGTTTTAAATAAATGTTGAATTGAAGCTATTGTATTGCTGTCTTTTCCCATTAATTAGTGAACAAAAATGGGACTAACCCAGACATGATGCTTTGTTGCTTTGTTACAAAAAACTCTGCATCACCCCCTTTATAAGTAGATGGAAGCACATATTGTTGTTGCGCCCACTCTCCCCTGGAACTGTTTATGCTTTTTGTTAATCTAATGCCGCTGGTAAAATTAAGCAATGCCACTCTCAGAATTAATTAACTACTGAATCTTAGTTCAAAACTGCAACACTTGTTAGGAATGGTACTATCCTGCTTTGTAGTTCTTTCTACATGTTTAACCAAGGTATTGTTAAGATAATGTCTCTTTAAAAATGAATCAGTTGCATTGTTTTAGGAATGGTACTTTTCTGCTTTGTCGTTCTTTATACATGTTGAAACAAGGCATTGTTAAGATAATGTCTCAGTCAATATGAATGAATCACACTGATGGAGAATTGCTACTCTCCTGCTTTGTTTCCCATTAAGACAAGTCATCAACCGTTATTTCTCAGTAATTGTTTCCCTTATACCTATTGTTGCTTACAGGGATATCAAAATTAAAGCTCGGTTTTATTCCGACTTTGATTTTAGTTGAACTGCACAAAAGGAGCCAATGTGTCCAAGGCAAACTGCTGCGTTACTGGGTCCAGTTGGTCGTCCCACTTTGCAGAAAGAAGCAGTCACTGGTTGCGGTACATTACAGAAGGAATGACCGAGAAGCTTTACATAGTATTATTAGACACCGGTGACATGACTAGTCTGTAGAGACCATTGGCAATTTAACAACACGTGGAGTGCCCTGGGCAAAAAGTGCCCAAACAAGTACAAGAAGCTATGATAGGACACGATCATAGGCATTACATATTTTGAATGGGAAAAGCTTGTCAAAGTTTAATCATTGATGTTAGCAAGAAGACGTTAGTTTAATATATTGGAATTGGAAAACCTTGTCAAAATTTGCTCATTGATGTTAGCCAGAAGACATGCATTTGATATTTTTGAGTGGGACGCCCTTGCTGGGAGCAGCGTCGAGTGTTTTTTCCTATTCCTGTGTTCAGATTAGAAGTAAATAGTTACTCTGCTGAGATATTCATGTGTTAACAATTTGTTCTGAATATTGTCTATGTAATGCCAAGCCTTGTGTTTGATTGCAAAGTTGAGCTTCGAATGTTGTGGCATGCGGCATCACGAGCTGTTCACCGTGCCTCCTGAGAATAATTCTTCGTATTGTTTTGCATATCGATCTAATGCCAGTGATTTGCTTGTTAAGAACATCATCCTCTTCTGCTGTTTCCGTGCGTAAGAAGTTCATCGTCTGATGTTTCATTCATAGCCTATACAACATGTCGGGTATGTTAGACGTGAAACCATATGATCTTCCGACCAACTCATGATATTAGGCCATGATTGGATCGTCATTTACCAACCAAAACCGCTTGTAAAACTGACGCTTGTAAATTAAAGTAGATGGTCTTGGGCGAAGGCGCTTGGTTGGTCGATTTCGACTAGTAAAATATCGGAAGTACTTCACACATGATAAAAACGCTGAACGACACTCGGACGATTGCTAATCCAGCCGTTAGCTGCTATTTCAGCCTTGCCCATGGATGGCATGACACGCACGTCGTGCATGTATCGTCTGGTAATGTCGTCCATATAGCAGTGCTCATAAAATATACACTGGTCTCTCAAATTACACGCGTAACCTGCCAGTTTTACTTATAGACCTCGGGCCTTCCGATGACGAGTAAATTACACTTGTATGTTAATACAAGTTTGAAATAAACCAGAGCTCCCAAGCACGGCCTTACCGTTTCATTTCGTCTCAGTTTCTCGAAGATGCTCATAGGTGTCCGATGATCCTGGCTTCCTGAATGAGCAGCAGGCGCTGTATCAGACCTCCATAGGGCCCGCGAGGCCCTCTCCTTTGTTCTTTGAGTTGTTGCGCTCGCCATGGCGCCGAGCATTGTTAACATGGTCAACGAACATGAGGATTCAGGAGATGACTTTATTTTGACTGGATGACACTAGGGACCCACTAGGGCCATAGCCGTACGTACGCAAGTGCCTCCTTATTATGTACAACTATATTTTTTTTGCTTTCTCCTGTTTTCCTGACATCACAGTCCCACACCATTGTCAACCTATGTAGTCAATATAAATGAGAGAATTGCACAAGGTGCGGCCGACAGCTGGAACCAAGCAGCTCGAGCAGTATTTGTATTTTTGAGGCGTGAGCACTTTAGAGTTTTTCTTGGCGATGATTTCGTTGTTGTTCAGAGGAGAGCAGGGTATTAACTGGGCTGGCTGTGGCCCGTCTAGCCCAGGCCAAATATCCAGCCCAGATACTACTTTTTTCAAGATGAAAATGGCTAGCCCAGCTATACGTCTTTTTGAGGAATACCCAGGCAAGGTCAACTTGTTATTCTCCGCCCCGCTGGGCTACAAATCTTTTCTAGGAGGGATGCATTAGGCATAACAGGAAAATGGGCTTTAAAAATAATAAATGGGATGTAATTATAAAAACTGGGCAGTAACTATAAAAAAATGCACCAAACACGAAATTAGTTTATAAAATATTATTTATGGATTTTGAAAATCTTAAATTTTCATTGTTTCACGCGCAATGTTTCGTTGGATTTTTACGTAATACAAATTTATATTTAATCTGACTAGAAATTTCGAGATAAAAATATTTCGGATCCCATCAAAATGTGGGAAATTTTATTGAATTCTGTCTTCAACGGTTGGTTGAAATTATTAATCGTTGTCCTAGCTAGAAAATGGGTTGTACTTTTAACAAACTGTAAATGGGCTGTTGTAAATTCCATTAGAATTCAAAAATGGGTTGTACATTCTTACAAAACGCAAATGGGCTATAAGTTCTCTGCCACACACTTGTGGGCCTACTAAGTGACGCGTCCCCTAAAAAAATAAGTTGACACGTATTCAAGGCTTTGTGAACTTATTATAGTCAACACACGGTTCTAGCAGCAATGGACGTTGGATATCTGTCCAACAGATGTCGTGCTTCTTCTTCGATCTCGGATATTCTTAGGTTCGGCCGCCCAAAAAATGATTCCTCCCCCTGACATCTGGGGTGCACCGTCTCGGAGGCTGACCTGTGGGCCTACTAAGTTGGAGCGTACCAAGGGCTTTGTCAACTTAGGCAATATAAACGATTCTAGCTTCAGTGACCGTACGATGTCCATCCAACGGCCGTAGTGCTTCTTCAACCTCTGGTCTTCTTGGTCCAGCCGCCCAAAGCAGCGCCAGTCGTGCCGCCTGCTCCTACCTCCCGTGGCCGGCTGTGCTGCCGCAGAGGCCTCACCGCCCCCATACTACTCCCACCGCTGGCCAGGCCATCCCTCCACTCACCCACACCCCCTGTTATTCTGCGGCGACGGCAGCCTCAGACCGCAGCCGAACCAGTGAACCCTCATACTCCTCTCTGTGCGAGCTTCCGCTGCTGCATCTTCCCGGCTCCGCGTCATCCCCTTCCTAGGCGTCGCCGTCATCCACCGCCCTGGTGCTCTCGGCATGGCGTGGTCAACATGGTCAACGAGCAACTTCCATCGGAAGAGTACTGTACCTGGAGAGGCTGACAGCTGGGTCCACGGCGGCCGCAAGGAAGTGCCTCCTTATTACGCGCAAAATAATTATTCCTCCACCTGACAGCAGGGACCCACCAGACGGGCCACCTTATTTCGTGAAAAAAACGTTTCCCCCCTGACTGCTAGGACCCACCGGACGGGCCACTATATTTCGCGAAAAAACGTTCCCCCCGCTGTCAGCTTGGACCCACCGGAAGTGCCTCTTTATTACGCACAAAAAAAATGAATACTCCCCCTGCTAGCTGGGACTCACCTTGGTGGGAAGCTAACTTGTGGTCCTACTAAGTTGACGGGGATGGAGGGCTTTGTCAACTTAGTCAATATGAACGATTCTAGCTCCAGTGACCGTACGATGTCCATCCAACGGCCGTAGTGCTTCTTCAACCTCTGGTCTTCTTGCTCCAGCCGCCCAAAGCAGCATCGGTCGTGTCGCTTGCTCCTGCCTCCCGTGGCCGGCTGTGCTGTCGCGGAGGCCTCACCGCCCCCTACTATTCCCACCTTAGGCCAGGCCCTGCGGCGACGGTAGCCTGACACCGCAGCCGAACGAGTGAATACTCATACTCCTCTCCGCGTGGGCATCCACTGCCGCGTCTTCACCAGCTCCGCGTCATCCCCTTCCTAATCCTCACCGTCGTCCACCGCCCCGGTGCTCTCGGCGCGGCGTGGTCAACGTGGTCAAGGAACGACTTCCATCGGACGTGGACTATACGTCGAGAGGCTGACAGCTGGGTCCACGGCCGCAGCAAGGAAGTGCCTCCTTATTACGCGGAAAATAATGATTCCTCCACCTGACAGCAGGGACCCACTGGACGGGCCAACATATTTCACGAAAAAACGTTTCCTTCCTGACTGTTGGGACCAACCAGCTACACCTTCGCATGCAAGGAAGTGTGTCCGGGCAAAAAAAACCAAAACGACTCGCCCCCCTGACTGCTGGGACCCACCAGCTACATCTTCGTAGGAAAGGAAGTGCCTGACAGTCGGGACCCACCTGGTCGAAGCATACTTAGCATTGTCATTCTGGTTGCGAAAGTGTACGTACATACTGGTCAATGTAGAGGCACGCACGTGTTGTTGTAGAGGCGCGCACGTGTCGTAGTAGAGGCGCGCACGTAGCATGTACATGTACGTACAACGGTGAGGGTGCAAGAAAGAAAATATGGCCACGTACGTACATACAGGCAGGGTCGTGAACACCTACTCGCGCATACATACATGGTTGGGTCAGAACGGAGAAACAACGTCGTCATCGTGTTCATGAGGAGACAACCGGCTGGGTCAGAAATGTGTGGTCGTGTTCATCGGGAGGGCTTGGATGGAACAGGCAATGGAAACGAGGCCTGGCGTACCGCACAACGGAGGAAACTACCTTGTGTTCGACTGGTCATGTTCGAAACGGGATCCTGTTGATCGGGAGGGGCCTGGCATACCGCAAAACGGAGGAAATGGACCTCCTATGGTCTCAACGGGGGTCCTATTGATCGGGAGGGGTGTGGTGTACCGCAAAACGGAGGAAACGGACCTCCAACCATCGAAACAGGGGTCCTGTTGATCGGGAGGGCTCTGGCATGCCGCAGAACAGACGAAACGGACCTCCTACGGTCGAAACGGGGGTCCTGTTGACCGGGAGGGGTGTGGCATACCGCAAAACGGACGAAATGGACCTCCTACAGTCGAAACGGGGGTCCTGGTCATTGGGAGGGGTGTGGCGTACCGCAAAATGGGACTCCATGGGATACTGTTCATCTCCACCATCAACCTCCTCCAGCGTCCACAGGCTACTGTCGACCTCCTCCAGCCTCCACGGGCTCCTGTTCATCCAGCCTCCATCGCGCGCTACTCCACCGGCTATTGTTCAACCACCCCTCCACCGTCTACTGTTCATCCAGTCCTCCACCGTCTACTGTTCATCCAGCCCTACACACCACGGGGTCCT
>NC_041389.1:612470338-612473716 GCF_002162155.2 Triticum dicoccoides
TCACTGTTCATCCAATCGATCGGCTTCAGTTAGCAGCAGTAGCGAAGGAATCACTCCATCGGGTTCAGTTAATAGCCATCGATCGATCGCTCGGGTTTAGTAACGCGTAGCCTGCAGTGCAATCGCTCGGGTTCAGTTAGAGCCCAACACCTCGCTCGGGTTCAGTTAGAACCAACGCCTTGCACACACGCGCGTACGTGTACGAGAGAAACACGCATCGCTCGGGCCCCGACCTCCCACCGTAACCGGCAACTCCCTGAAATTTTCCTCCCCCTCGCTTCTACCACGGTTTTTTCCATCATGGACGGCCCAAAGAATGTCATGCAGCTGCGTCTCCGGCCGCCCAGGACGAAAAGCCCATTTTCTGTCATGATTTTTTCTCATAGAAGTAGGAGCCCACCACATCTATGATGATACCGGGTTTTGTCACAATTATCGTCATAGAAGTGCCATATGTATGACAGAAAAAATGTCATGGATGTGTCTTTTTTTTGTAGTGTATCCGGAGAAGGAATAGCAGTAGATCCCACCAAGGTTGTCACTACTAAAAATTGGGTAGCACCAACAACGGTTGGAGAGATCCGGAGTTTTCTTGGGCTGGCAGGATACTACCAGAGATTCATTGAGAATTTCTCGAAGATTGCGAAGCCTATGATGGAGTTGTTAAAGAAGGATACCAAGTTCAATTGGACTAAGGAATGTAGGCCAGTTTCCACGAATTGAAGAAACGTTTGGTTATATCACCAGTTTTGATTTTGCCAGATCAGCGCAAGGATTATGAGGTGTATTGCGACGCTTCACGTCGAGGACTAGGAGCAGTGCTTATGCAGGAGGGAAGAGTTGTTTCATATGCTTCACGACAGCTTAAGCCCTATGAGCAGAATTATGCTACACATGATTTGGAGTTAGCAGCCATAGTACATGCATTGAAGACATGGAGACATTTTCTCATCGGAAACCGTTGTGAAGTATACACGGATCACAAGAGTTTGAAGTACATTTTAACGCAGAAGGAGCTAAATCTCAAGCAAAGGAGATGGTTGGAACTCATCAAGGATTATGATATGAGATTACATTATCACCCCGGAAAGGCTAACGTAGTGGCCGATGCGTTGAGCCGTAAGAGCCATGTCAACACACTCATGACCGGAATATTTCCAAGGGAGTTAGCCAAGGACCTTCGCGAATTATGTTTGGAGATAGTTCCGAGAGGCTACGTTGCAACATTGGAGATTCAGTCAACTCTGATGGAACATATTAGAGAAGCTCAGAAGACTAACAAGGAGATTGCCTCTATAAAGGAGAAGATGAGCAAAGGAAAAGCTAAATGATTTTGTGAGGATGAGTACGATACCTTGTGGTTTGAGGATCGCGTTTATGTGCCTAATGACCCGGAGATCAGGAAGTTGATTCTACAGGAGGCCCATGATTCGCCGTATTTAATACACCCAGGAAATACCAAGATGTATTTGGATTTGAAGGATACTTCCTGGTGGACCGGAATAAAGAAGGATATTGCGGAGTTTGTAGCAGTTCGTGATGTATGTCAGAGAGTAAAGGCAGAGCATCAGAAACCAGCAGGATTGTCATAGCCATTGCCAATACCTGAATGGAAGTGGGATAAGTTAGGCATGGATTTTATCACGGATTGCCCAGGAGTCGTTCAGGCTATGACTCGATTTGGGTTGTAGTCGATCGTTTGACGAAGGTAGCTCATTTCATCCCAGTGAAGACCACCTACACCAGTGCTAAGTTGGCAAAGATATACATGACAAGGATTGTATGTTTGCATGGAGTTCCGAGGAGCATTGTATCAGATAGAGGAACCCAGTTTACCTCAAAGTTCTGGAATCAGTTGCACGAAACCTTGGGTACCAGGCTAGATTTCAGTACAGGTTTTCACCCGCAGACAGATGGACAGACTGAGAGAGTTAATCAGATTTTAGAGGATATGTTGAGAGCTTGTGTGCTAGATTATGGTTCTAGTTGGGACGATAATTTGTCGTATGCAGAGTTCTCCTACTACAACAGTTATCAATCCAGCCTAAAGATGGCCCCTTTCGAAGCTTTGTACGGAAGGAGGTGCAGAACCCCATTGTCGTGGGATGAAGTTGGAGACCATCACTTGTTTGGACCAGATTTGATTAAAGAGTCTGAACAGAAGGTGAAGTTTATTCGCGATAGGCTCAAGGTAGCCCAATCCAGGAAGAAGAGCTACGCAGATTCTAAACGCAAGGAGACAGTTTACGAAGTCGGAGATAGAGTTTATCTTCGTGTATCTCCACTTCGAGGAGTTAAGCGTTTTGGAGTTAAGGGGAAATTAGCACCATGTTTTGTGGGACCATACAAAATTTTGGAGCGTATGGGAGAAGTTGCCTACAAGTTGGAATTGCCCGAAGGATTGTCAGGAGTTCATGACGTGTTCCGTGTTTCCTAGTTGAAGAAGTGCCACGCAGAGATGGCTGATATACCGCCGAGAGATACACTGCCGCTGGAAGCAATTCAGTTGGATAGTGATTTGACCTATGAGGAGGAACCAGTCAAGATTCTCGAATATGCCAGCCGAGTCACCCGCAGCAAGGTTATCATGTTTTGCAAAGTTCAGTGGAGCCACCACACCGAGGATGAAGCCACCTGGGAGCGAGAGGAAGATCTGCTGAAGGACCACCCTCACCTATTTTCTAGCCAACCCGAATCTTGAGGGCGAGATTCATCTTAAGGGGGGTAGGTTTGTAAGATCCCAAATTTTCAAGTTGGAATGTTATACATAGATCATCATTGCATATCATATTTTATTGCATTTTGGCTCGATCCTAGAAATTCTACGCAACTCAAGGACCCACGGAGAGAGTTGGGAATTTCATTATTTTCATAATTGAGTTTTCTCAAATTTTGAAAATAGGATCATTTGATTTTATTTATTTCATCTTCAATTATTTCTATAATAAAAATATGAGAGAGGGAATAAAATGACTTTCCCAAAATAAAGAAATATTGAGGATTTGATAATAAAATCAAATAAGATTTTATTTTGGAGTTTATTGCTATTTTATTTGAATTTAGGAAAAATGCGCGTTTTTCAAAATTGCATTTAGGCCCCAAATAAATGTTCATCTTGACCGTCTTGATTTTAGAAGCCAGGGAAATTAATTTCGGGATTTTTGGAGTCTTTTTAGTATTACTTTTATTTGTTTTTCTGCGTGAAAGTATTTAAAAAAATCAAAACCGACTTTGGGCCGTGTTCGGCCAAGACTCCGCCTGGCCGGACCTTTATAAGGCGCCGCCCTGAGCCCACCCGAGCCTCAGCACGCCCCGCGCCGAACCCTAACCCTAGCGCCACCGCCACCAGCGCCGGATCCCGCGCCGCCCGCCGCCGCC
>NC_041389.1:612474149-612482058 GCF_002162155.2 Triticum dicoccoides
TTCGGTTATCCGCCAAATTTTCGTTTTTAAAAAAAAAACCCTAGATCTGTTTTTTTTTCGGTTTAGTTTATTTAGGGACGTTCGTCCGTGCGTCCGTTTTAACGAATGGTTTTTGTCGTTTAGCCGCAGACAGCAAACGTTTGTTCGTTAGCCTGTTCGTTCATTTTTTTTCTCGGATTTTCCGTGATTATTTCTGATCGCGATTTCTGATCCGATTTTCGTTCTAGTATAACTTTTCGCTCGTTTATCGGAATCAGGCGTTTCAAGCGCCTGGAGTTTCATCTCGAAACCCTCTTTCCGATTAGTACCAGATTAGTACTAGAAGCTTGTTTCTTTCGCCGTTTGACTTTCGTTGTTTCGTTTGTTTTGATTATTTTTGCAAACCGGAGTTCTTAAGTTGAACTTTCTGGTTAGATCTTTTATTTGAGTTTTACCCATGCATTAGAAGAGTACTTATTGTATGATTGTTTGTTTGCGATAGAGTACCCGGAGTGCGCCTTTGCTACTTTGAGTCTCTAGGTTTCCCAGATCATCAGCACGACAAGTAACACTTTGGTCATATCTCTTTACTACCCAGTTTTATTGCATTAGATCAATCCTCAAACAATTGCATGATTAGGATCTTATTAATATGTGGGTTTTGGGAAGTAGATGAGGTAGTACCTATTACCTGTTTTATTATCAAAGCCTTGGGAGTTACTCTACGTTTGCTTATTATGCCATGCTATGCTAGTAGACGTGGATTGGGTGAGTGTATCCATGACAGATGTGAGAATTGTTAAATTAATGGTTTATCTAAGGTGGCAACTTTAATACACATCTAGGTGGATTGAGGGACCTGGGTATTCCAGCGATTGCCTGTTTTTTTATGGACCGCCACCCAGGCTCAAGGGGATCATGAGATTATTCATGCTAGAAACTTCCGTGTGCAGCCACAAGCTACTATGGGCTCTAGCATAGTTGATTAAGTCGTGCGAACTCTTACAGTGGTAGACTAGCAGATGTAGGGGAAAGTAGGTGTATCGGTCTACCCGATCGTAAGGTGCTAGCGCTTCTGAAAGACTATGTCTCAGTCATCCGTTTCTCAAACACCATGTAGTGCGAGAATCCCAACGAAGGAGATCGAGTCTTGTGGGGAAAAGTGCGCAAACCTCTGCAGAGTGTACAAACTAATCATGGTTAGCCGTGTCCTCGGTTATGGACATCTTGAGTATCTAGTACTTGGATTATCATGTGTATCTCATCATGTTACTTTAATTAATATTGTTGGGTTTTAAGGATGATGTTTAATTGGGATTGAGAGGGTGTCTAAACTCTCAATGTTTAACAACCACTATGATAGTTAAATAAAATTTATTCCTTTGCAGTAGGGAAAAATTGGCTTTACGCAAAAAAACTGTAACCATAGATCTTTCTACCAGCCATATATGCATGTAGTATAACTTTATTTCCTTCATTACCCTCTATGTGTTACATTGCCAGCATATTCTATGTGCTGACCTGTTTTCGGGCTGCAATGTTCATGTTGCAAACTTTTCAGACAACGAGTAAGGTGTTTTTAGGTCGTGGTTCTATACTCAGTGATGTCGTTGGAGTTGATGGACTCACTTATCTTCCAAGCTTCCGCTGTTATCGTTATTAGATGGCCTTAAGCCATATTTATTGTAATAAGTTCTCTTTTGAGACATTCGATGTAATAAGTGTGTGATTGCCACTCTGTTATAAATCCTCCAAGTATTGTGTGTGTCAGCATTACTGATCCAGGGATGACACTAAAGCACAGAGATCATACTATTTGAGGTCTGGTCGCTACAAGATGGTATCAGAGCACATGCTGACTGTAGGACACGACCACTAAGCTAAAGCCCTAGATCACTACTCACTCTTCTCATTTCTGACTCCTCATCTTTTCTACTCTTTTAGGATGGCGGATGCAAGGACCAAGTTCACGCAACCGGATGAAGATACACCCTTTGGACGTCACCTGAAGGAAGTCACTAGATACCTGAACATCGGAGTACCAAGCTTCACCGGAACCTACAACGCCACTTTACCTGAAGAGCAGCACTGGAGGGTTCAAGTTCAAGTCCCAGGAAGGACGTTCATGCCCGTCACTGAGCCCATAGAGTTTCCCTTTGATGCACCAACCTGGAGTCTAGGAAAGAGCATGGAAGCCCACATCACCATGGGACGCATTGGAGAAGTTTACCACAAGGATCTCAAGGATACAATCTGCCAGATTTGTGGGCGCCGAGATGAGAAATGGGAGATGATCGGCACCAGGAAAGATAGATCAATTGCAGCTTTCATCCAGGAGTTAAACCAGCACATTCGACGCCAGGAGAACCATATGTGCGCAGGCATGTTAGACCTGAAGAAGGCCATGACCAAGATCACAGAGCTGGAGGAAGAAATCAAGTCTACACGAGATGGATATGAGGAGGAAATAGCAACACTAGTGGAGAAGAATGATGATCTGAAGAAGAAGCTAAAAGTGTTCATGGGATTTCCCGCAACTGAAGGACAAGATGATTGCACTTGTCCAGAGAATTACATCATCATCGACGACACCGACTCGGACCCAGACGATAGCGATGATGACTATGTTGATGAAGCTGGAGCAGATATCATGGAATCTTCATCGGAGCAGTTTTTCTAGTCGACCACCATAACAGTAGTAGTATTCCCCCATGTATCTAGTATAGTCCGAGCACTTTTATAATGCTAGTTAGGCCGTTGTATGCCCTTGTTTGATTGAATGAAATGATTTTGTTTGCTTTTGTCTCATGTGCATATGGGTAGTGTTTTCCCTCTAGACCTCATTCTATTCTACATTCTCATCTTTTCTAAAACCCTCAGATGCCTCCGAGACGCGACAATGGATTTGCTTTCCCACCGGAGCTCACTCAGTTGATCCAGCAGCAGAATGCGTTGATGTAGTTGCTAGTCCAGAATCAGAATCAGGGGAACAACAACAACAACCCACCACCGCCACTACCTGTTGATCACTTAACCCGTTTTCTTAGGCTAAATCCGCCGGTGTTCTCCAGTAGCACCGAGCCGATTGTTGCCGATGATTGGCTCTGCAAGGCAGCAAGGGAGTTAACCACTGCAGGATGCATAGATGCGGAGAGGGTGTGTTTTGCCGCACGTCATTTGGAAGGACCCGCAGCATCATGGTGGGAGAATTTCACAGCCACTTATCCTATCGACACTGTCACATGGGATCGGTTTTAGCAGGCTTTCCGTACTGCCCATGTTTCAGCAGGAGGTATGGCCTGAAGAAGCGTGAGTTTTGCAACTTGTGCCAAGGAGGATGGACCGTTGGCCAGTATGTGGATGACTTTAGTAAACTAGCATGTTATGCCCGAGATGACGTTGCTATGAATGCAGCTAAGCAGGAGAAGTTTCTGGAAGGACTGAATGATGAGCTGAGCATGCAGTTGATGGTAGCAACTTTCAACAACTACCAGAAGTTGGTAGATTGTGCTCTTATTATTGAAGGGAAGCAGCAGCAGATTGAGAACCGCAAGAGGGAGTATGGACAAGGGAAGTACAATTCGGGAGCTCAGCAGAAGCCACGTTTTACCCCGAAATCGGGAGGACATTTCCAGCATACCCATGGAGGAGGTAGCTCGCACAACCATAATGGCCCCAAGAATGGTAATGGGAATGGAGGAAGCAACGGCCAGAACCGTACCAACCCGTCAACCCCGGCCAAGAGAGACCTGAGCCAAGTCACTTGTTTTAAGTGCCAGAAGACTGGTCATTATGCCAATGAATGTCCTGAAGCCCAGAATGGAAATGGCAATGGAAGCTCAGGAAAGAATCCGAACCCTTTCAATAGGGGATAGGTGAACCACGTTAATATGGAGGAGGTTGAAGCCCAGCCAGATGTAGTAATAGGTAAGTTTTTGGTTAAGTCATTTACTGCAATCGTTCCTTTTGATACTGGTGCATCGCATTCATACATATCAAGGGGATTTGTGGATAAGTATAAAATGCCCACCAAAGTTCTTAGAACACCTATGTTAGTAAGCTCACCAGGAGCGGAGTATATGGCCAGTCGAGGATGTTTTCAAGTGGCACTGAGTATAGGTAGGCATGTTTTCCCCTCGGATTTAATCATTTTGGAATCACAAGGTTTGGATGTAATTCTGGGTATGGATTGTCTGTCGATGTATGGAGGAAACATCGATTGCGCCAGTAAGACGATTTTGCTTACAACCCTAGAAGGAAGAAGGATCAAGTATGTATCACGGCATGAGCCGAAGAGGACACAAGTAAATTCCTTATCATGAGTTGTGCAGGAGGAAGTACCAGTGGTGAAGGATTTCCCTGATGTATTTCCAGAAGAGTTGCCAGACATTGAGTTTTTGATCGAGCTTTTGCCAGGCACAGGGCCAATATCTAAGAGACCATACATGATGCCCGCACAAGATTTGGAGGAAATTAAGAAGCAAATTAAGGAGTTACTGGATAAAGGCTATATTCGCCCAAGTTCTTCACCTTGGGGATCTCCAGTGCTTCTAGTGGAGAAGAAGGATGGATCATTAAGGATGGTTGTTGATTATCGAGGACTGAATGAAGTGACCATCAAGAACAAGTACCCACTGCCGATGATTAATGATTTGTTTGAATTGCAAGGAGCTAAGGTATTTTCCAAGATCGATCTGCGATCAGGATACCATCAGTTGAAGATTCGAGAGCAGGATATACCTAAGACAACTTTTACCACCAGGTACGGGCTATATGAGTATACCGTTATGTCATTTGGTCTGACTAACGCACCTGCATATTTCATGAACATGATGAACAAGGTGTTTATGGAGTTTTTGGATAAGTTCGTCGTGGTGTTCATTGATGATATTTTGGTCTACTCGAAGAATGAAGAGGAGCATAAGGAGCATTTGCGTTTGGTACTGGAGAAGCTCAGAGAACATTAGTTATACGCCAAGTTCAGCAAATGTGAGTTTTGGTTGGAGGAAGTTGGATTCCTCGGACATGTTATATCCGGAGAAGGAATAGCAGTAGATCCCACCAAGGTTGTCACTGTGACAAATTGGGTAGCACCAACAATAGTTGGAGAGATCCGGAATTTTCTTGGGCTGGCAGGATATTACCGGAGATTCATTGAGAATTTCTCGAAGATTGCGAAGCCTATGACAGAGTTTTTAAAGAAGGATACCAAGTTCAATTGGACTGAGGAATGTGAGGCCAGTTTCCACGAATTGAAGAAATGTTTGGTTACATCGCCAGTGTTGATTTTGCCAGATCAGCGCAAGGATTATGAGGTGTATTGCGACGCTTCACGTCGAGGACTAGGAGCAGTGCTTATGAAGGAGGGAAGAGTTGTTTCATATGCTTCACGACAGCTTAAGCCCCATGAGCAGAATTATGCTACACATGATTTGGAGTTAGCAGCCGTAGTACATGCATTGAAGACATGGAGGCATTTTCTCATCAGAAACCGTTGTGAAGCGTACATGGAACACAAGAGTTTGAAGTACATTTTCACGCAGAAGGAGCTAAATCTCAGGCAAAGGAGATGGTTGGAACTCATCAAGGATTATGATATGAGATTACATTATCACCCCGGAAAGGCTAATGTAGTGGCCGATGCGTTGAGCCATAAGAGCCATGTCAACACAGTCATGACCGGAGGATTTCCAAGGGAGTTAGCCGAGGACCTTCACGAATTATGTTTGGAGATAGTTCCGAGAGGCTACGTTGTAGCATTGGAGATTCAGTCAACTCTGATGGAAAAGATCAAAGAAGCTCAGAAGACTGACAAGGAGATTGCCTCTATAAAGGAGAAGATGATCAAAGGAAAAGCTAAAGGATTTCGTGAGTATGAGCACGATACCTTGTGGTTTGAGGACCGCGTTTATGTGCCTAATGACCCGGAGATCAGGAAGTTGATTCTACAGGAGGCCCATGATTCGCCGTATTCGATACACCCAGGAATACCAAGATGTATTTGGATTTAAAGGATACTTTCTGGTGGACCGGAATGAAGAAGGATATTGCGGAGTATGTAGCAGTTTGTGATGTATGTCAGAGAGTAAAGGCAGAGCATCAGAAGCCAGCAGGATTGTTACAGCCATTGCCAATACCCGAATGGAGATGGGATAAGTTAGGCATGGATTTTATCACGGGATTGCCCAGGACTCGTTCAGGCTATGACTCGATTTGGGTTGTAGTCGATCACTTGACGAAGGTAGCTCATTTCATCCCAGTGAAGACCACCTACACCAGTACTAAGTTGGCAAAGATATACTGGACAAGGATCATATGTTTGCAAGGAGTTCCAAGGAGCATTGTATCAGATAGAGGAACCCAGTTTACCTCAAAGTTCTGGAATCATTTGCACGAAACCTTGGGTACCACGCTAAAGTTCAGTACAGCTTTTCACCCGCAGACAGATGAATAGACCGAGAGAGCCAATCTGATTTTGGAGGATATGCTGAGAGCTTGTGCGCTATGGTTCTAGTTGGGACGATAATTTGCCGTATGCAGAGTTCTCCTACAACAACAGTTATCAATCCAGCCTGAAGATGGCCCCTTTTGAAGCTTTGTACGGAAGGAGGTGCAGAAACCCATTGTCGTGGGATGAAGTTGGAGACCGTCAGTTGTTTGGACCATATTTGATTAAAGAGTCTGAACAGAAGGTGAAGTTGATTCGCGATAGGCTCAAGGTAGCCCAATCCATGCAGAAGAGCTACGCATATTCTAAACGCAAGGAGACAGTTTACGAAGTCGGAGATAGAGTTTATCTTCGTGTATCTCCACTTTGAGGAGTTAAGCATTTTGGAGTTAAGGGAAAATTAGCACCATGTTTTGTGGGACCATACAAAGTTTTGGAGCGTATGGGAGAAGTTGCCTACAAGTTGGAATTGCCCGAAGGATTGTCAGGAGTTCACGACGTGTTCCACATTTCCCAGTTGAAGAAGTGCCACACAGAGATGGCTGATATACCGCTGAGAGATACACTGCCGCTGGAAGCAATTCAGTTGGATAGTGATTTGACCTATGAGGAGAAACTAGTCAAGATTCTCGAATATGCCAGCCGAGTCACCCGCAGCAAGGTTATCAAGTTTTGCAAAGTTCAATGGAGCCACCACACCGAGGATGAAGCCACCTGGGAGCGAGAGGAAGATCTGCTGAAGGACCACCCTCACCTATTCTCTAGCCAACCCGAATCTCGAGGAAGAGATTCATCTTAAGGGGGGTAGGTTTGTAACATCCCAAATTTTCAAGTTGGAATGTTATACATAGATCATCATTGCATATCATATTTTATTGCATTTTGGCTTGATCCTAGAAATCCTTCGCAAATCAAGGATCCACGGAGAGAGTCGGGAATTTCATTATTTTCATAATTGAGTTTTCTCAAAATTTTAAAATATGATCATTTTGATTTTATTTATTTCATCTTCAATTATTTCTATAATAAAAATATGAGAGAGGGAATAAAATGACTTTCCCAAAATAAATAAATATTGAGGATTCGATAATAAAATCAAATAAGATTTTATTTTGGAGTTTATTGCTATTTTATTTGAATTTAGGAAAAAGCGTGTTTTCCAAAATTGCATTTAGGCCCCAAATAAATTTTCATCTTGATCGGCTTTATTTTAGAAGCCGGGAAAATTTATTTCGGGACTTTTGGAGTCTGTTTAGTATTTCTTTTATTTGTTTTTTGCGCGAAAGTATTTTAAAAAAATGAAACCGACTTTGGGCCGTGTTCGGCCAGGACTCCACCTGGCCGGGCCTTTATAAGGCGCCGCCCCGAGCCCACCCGAGCCTCAGCCCGCCCCGCACCGAACCCCAACCCTAGCGTCGTCGCCGCCGCCGCCGCGCCGCCGCCGGATCCCGCACCGCCCGCCGCCGCCAACGACGGACGTCG
>NC_041389.1:612482291-612493527 GCF_002162155.2 Triticum dicoccoides
GCCGTCCCGCCGGACCCCGTCGCCGCCCCACCGACCCCGCCGGACCCCGTCGCCCCCTCGCCGGAGGTAGCTACCGCCCCGTCGCCGGCGGTTTTCCTCGAGAAAACCGTTCGGTTTTCCGCCTGTTTTTCGTTCGTTTTAAAAAAAAACCTAGATCTGTTTTTTTGTTTAGTTTATTTAGTGGACGTTCGTCCGTGAATTTGTTTTAATGAACGGTTTTCGTTATTTAGCCACAGACAGCGAACCTTTGTTCGTTAGCCTGTTCGTCGGTTTTTCTTTTTCCCGGATTTTCCGCGATTATTTCTGATCGAGATTTCTGATCCGATTTTCGTTCTAGTATAACTTTTCGTTCGTTTATCGGAATCAGGCGATTCAAGCGCCTAGAGTTTTGTCTCAAAACCCTCTTTCCGATTAGTCAACTCAAACAAGTTTTTGCTTCTGTAAAACTTGACTTAGGTCCAGATTAGTAAACGAAGCTTGTTTCTTTCACCGTTTGACTTTCGTTGTTTCATTTGTTTTGATCCTTTTTGCAAACCGGAGTTCTTAAGTTGAACTTTCTGGTTAGATCTTTTATTTGAGTTTTACCCATCCATTAGAAGAGTACTTATTGTATGCTTGTTTGTTTGTGATAGAGTAGCCGGAGTGCGCCGTTTGCTACTTTGAGTCTCTAGGTTTCCCGGATCATCAGCAAGGCAAGTAACACTTTGATCATATCTCTTTACTACCCTGTTTTATTGCATTAGATCAATCCTCAAACAATTGCATGATTAGAATCTGATTAATATGTGGGTTTTGGGAAGTAGATGAGGTAGTACCTATTACCTGTTTTATTATCAAAGCCTTGAGAGTTACTCTACGTTTGCTTATTATGCCATGCTATGCTAGTAGACGTGGATTGGGTGAGTGTATCCATGACAGATGTGAGAATTGTTAAGTTAATGGTTTATCTAAGGTGGCAACTTTAATACACATCTGGGTGGATTGAGGCACCTGGGTATTCCAGCGATTGCCTGTTTTTTTATGGACCGCCACCCAGGCTCAAGGGGATCATGAGATTATTCATGCTAGAAACTTCCGTGAGCAGCCACAAGCTATTATGGGCTCTAGCATAGTTGATTAAGTCGTGCGAACTCTTACAGTGGTAGACTAGCAGATGTAGGAGAAAGTAGGTGTAACGGTCTACCCGATCCTAAGGTGCTAGCGCTTCTGAAAGACTATGTCTCGGTCATCCGTTTCTCAAACACCATGTAGTGCGAGAATCCCAACGGAGGAGATCGAGTCTTGTGGGGAAAAGTGCGCAAACCTCTGTAGAGTGTACAAACTAATCATGGTTAGTCGTGTCCCCGGTTATGGACATCTTGAGTATCTAGTACTTGGATTATCATGTGTATCTCATCATGTTACTTTAATTAATATTGTTGGGTTTTAATGATGATGTTTAATTGGGATTGAGAGGGTGTCTACACTCTCAATGTTTAACAACCACCATGATAGTTAAATAAAATTTATTCCTAGGGAAAAATTGGCTTTACGCAAAAACAACTGTAACCATAGAGCTTTCCACCAGCCTTATATGCATGTAGTATAGCTTTATTTCCTTCATTACCCTCTATGTGTTACATTGCCAGCATATTCCATGTGCTGACCCGTTTTCAGGCTGCAACATTCATGTTGCAGACTTTTCAGACGACGAGTAAGGTGTTTTTAAGTCGTGGTTCTATACTCAGTGATGCCGTTGGAGTTGATGGACTCGCTTATCTTCAAAGCCTTTTGCTGTTATCGTTATTAGATGGCCTTAAGCCATATTTATTGTAATAAGTTCTCTTTTGAGACATTCGATGTAATAAGTGTGTGATTGCCACTCTGTTATAAATCCTTCAAGTATTGTGCGTGTCAACATTACTGATCCAGGGATGACACTAAAGCACAGAGATCAGACTGTTTGAGGTCTGGTCTCTATAGTTTCCATGAATATATGTGAGTTCTTGATCCTATCTTGGAAGTCTATAGTCACCTATTATGTGTTATGATCCGTTATCCCCGAAGTGACAATAATCGGGATACTTACCGGTGATGACCGTAGTTTTAGGAGTTCATGTATTCACTAAGTATTAATGCTTTGGTCTGGTACTCTATTAAAAGGAGGCCTTAATATCCCTTAGTTTCCAATAGGACCCCACTGCCATGGGAGGGTAGGACAAAAGATGTCATGCAAGTTCTTTTCCATAAGCACGTATGACTATATTCGGAATACATGCCTACATTACATTGATGAACCGGAGCTAGTTCCATGTCACCCTATGTTATAAATATTACATGAGGAATCGCATCCGACATAATTATCCATCACCTATCCAATGCCTACGAGCTTTTCACATATTGTTCTTTGCTTAATCACTTTGCCGTTGCCATTGTTACAATTACTACAAAACTGCTACTGTTACTTTTGCTACTGCTACCGTTACTTCCATACTACTTTGCTACTAAATACTTTGTTGCAGATACTAAGTTATCTAGGTGTGGTTGAATTGAAATCTCAACTGCTAATACTTGAGAATATTCTTTGGCTCCCCTTGTGTCGAATCAATAAATTTGGGTTGAATACACTACCCTCGAAAACTATTGCGATCCCCTATACTTGCGGGTTATCAAGACTATTTTCTGGCGCCGTTTCCGGGGAGCATAGCTCTATTCTTTGAGTCACTTGGGATTTATATCTGCTGATCACTATGAAGAACTTGCAAGACGAAAGAACTAAGATTTATCCCTCAACAACGAGGGTAGGTAAGGAACTGCCATCTAGCTCTGCACTTGATTCTCCTTCCGTTATGAGTAAACTTGCGACACCTAAACCCGCTTCTGCTTTTAATTCTGATATGTCGCATGTTATTGATGATGCCACTTCGGCTATGCATGATACTTGTGATGAAACTACTTCTATGCTTGATACTACTGTGCCATTAGGTGAATTTCTTGATGAACAACTTGCTAGGGCTAGGGACAATTAAATTATTGAAACTGATAATATTGATGATAGTGATGATGAAGGTTCTCCCCGTAAATATGAATTGCCTGTTGTTCTTCAGGGTTATGTGTTATGGATGAAGAAACTGCTAGAGATTTTCTTGCTTGCAATGATAGATCAGATCTTAAGAAATTATTAGCTAAACTGAAACAAAAGTCTTTGAATGCTAGAATGAAACATGACCCTGCTTTTCCTACTTCACCTATCTTTGTTACTGATAAGGATTATGATTTCTTTGTTGATCCTGAGATAATTACTTTGGTTGAATCTGATCCTTTTTATGGAAATGAATCTGAAACTGTAGTGGCACATCTTACTAAGTTAAATGATATAGCCTACCTGTTTTCTAATGATGAGAAATCTCGCTATTATTATATCCTTAAAATATTTCCTTTCTCATTAAAGGGTGATGCTAAGACATGGTTTAATTCTCTTGATCCTGGTTGTGTGCGTAGTCCCCAAGATATGATTTACTACTTCTTCTCTAAATATTTCCCAGCTCATAAGAAACAAGCTACCTTAAGGGAGATATATAATTTTGTGCAAATCAAAAAGAGAGTCTCCCACAAGCTTGGGGGAGGCTTCTCCGATTACTTAATGCTTTGCCTGATCATCCTATAAAGAAAAATGAAATACTTGATATCTTTTATAATGGACTAACCGATGCTTCCAAGGACCACCTGGATAGTTGTGCTAGTTGTGTTTACAGGGAAAGGACAGTTAACCAAGCTCAATTGCTATTGAATAATATGTTGGCCAATGAAAATAATTGGGCACCTCCTGAACCAACTCCTAAGCCAACTCCGAAGAAAAGAGGTGTTCTATTTCTCAGTCCTGAAGATATGCAAGAGGCAAAGAAATCTATGAAAGAGAAAGGTATTAAAGCTGAAGATGTTAAAAATTTACCTCCTATAGAAAAAGAAGGTCTTGATAACCCAACACACGTAGTGAAGGTAAACTTCTTTATAGATATGATAAAGTTGAAATCCCGTCTACTAAGTTTGCTAGTCGATGCTTTGATGAATTTGATGATTTTATGGCTCAACAAGAAAATTTCAATGCTTATTTTAGTAGACAATTGAAAAATAATTCTTATATGATTGGACGCTTGAGTGATTATATGTCTAGAGTTAAGGGTGAACTTAAACTCACTAGTAAACATGCTTCTATGGTTACCACTCAAGTAGAACAAGTACTTAAGGCTCAAAGTGATTTGCTTGATGAATTAAACAATAAACATGATTTTGCTGTTAGAGTGGCTACTAGAACTGGTCAAATGACTCAGGAACCTTTGTATCCTGAAGGCCACCCTAAGAGAATTGAGAAAGATTCTCAGAGAAATAATTTAGATGCTCCTAGTCCTTCTAAAAAGAAGAAAAAGAAAAATGATAGGACTTTGCATGCTTCTAGTGAACCTATTATAGAAACACCTTAGAATCCTAATGATATTTTTATCTCTGACGCTGAAACACACTCTGGAGATGAACTTGAACCTAGTGATAATGCTAATAATGATGTTCATGTAGATGCTCAACCTAGCAATAACAATGATATAGAAATTGAACCTGCTGTTGATCTTGATAACCCACAATCAAAGAATCAATGATATGATAAGAGAGACTTTGTTGCTAGGAAGCATGGTAGGGAAAGAGAACCATGGGTTCAGAAACCCATGTCGTTCCCTCCTAAACCATCCAAGAAAAAGGATGATGAGGACTTTGAGCACTTTGCTAAAATGATTAGACCTATCTTTTTGCGTATGCGCTTGACTGATATGCTTAAGACGAACCCTTATGCTAAATACATGAAAGATATCATTACAAATAAAAGAAAGATACCTGAAGCCGAAATCTCCACCATGCTTGCTAGATATACCTTTAAGGGTGGAATACCTAAGAAACTTGGTCATCCAGGAGTACCCACTATGCCATGCTCCATTAAAAGAAATTATGTTAAAACTGCTTTATGTGATCTTGGAGCCGATGTCAGTGTTATGCCTCTTTCCTTATATCGTAGACTTGAATTAAATAAGTTGACACCTACTAAGATATCTTTGCAAATGACCGATAAATCAACTGCTATACCCGTCGGTATTTGTGAGGACGTGTCTGTTGTTGTTGCAAACGTTACTCTCTTAACAGACTTTGTCATTCTTGATATTCCTGAGGACGAAGTATGTCGATTATCCTCAGTAGACCCTTTTTAAATACTGCAGGTGCTGTTATTGATTGCAACAAAGGCAATGTCACATTTTATGTTAATGGTAATGAGCATACGGTACACTTTCCGAGGAAACAACCTCAAGCTCACAGTATAAATTCTATTGGGAAAATTCCATCAATAATTATTGGAGGTTTTGAATTTCCTCTTCCTACCGCAAAGAAAAAGTACGATATTCTTATTATTGGGGATGTTCATATCCCTATTGAGGTAACCTAGTGTCATGTCGAAATTTCTCCAGTTTCATGCGATTCGAAATGAGTTTGTTAACAAGACTTGATCAACCTTGTTAGTAGATTCCTTTTGATGAGCATGAGATGGATGAAGTTAGAAGGCACAACCTTCTGTACCCTCTCTTTACTTCCGGTTAATTAGAATAAATAAAGTAGAAATATTATATTATGTCTATTTTCTAAATTATCAATGCAATAAAAAATATCCTGAAAATAAAAGTTCTCCAAATGCCTTGCCGATTTAGTATGATTTTTTTGGAATATTTGAGAATATCTGGCACTGAGAACACAGCAGGGGGAGCAAGCACCTAGCCACGAGGGTCCAAGGCGCACCCACCCCTACAGGGCGCGCCCCCTGCCTTGTGGGCCCATGGTGACCCCCTCCACTTATTCCTGCACCCACACTCTTCTTCTTCCTCCCAAAATATTCACTATCCAGCAGTTTTAGCTCGTTTTGCTCCCATTTTCGATCTCCCTGCTCAAAGCTCCATTCACAAAACTGCTTTGGGCGATTGTTCTTTGGTATGTGGCTCCCCCAATGATCCAATTAGTTTTTGTTCTAGTGCTTTATTTATTGCAAATTCTTGCTGCTAAGGTGACCCTGTTCTTGAGCTTGCATGTTAAATTTAGTTGGTCCCAAGTAGTTCTAATGCATGATATGGTCTCTTGGCACTTATGGGAGTAGTTGCTATCAATTTTATTGAGCTGGGTTTACTTTTATTTTGAGGTTACTAAAAATTTCAGATATTTTCATAAAAGATGAAGATATTTTTCTTGAGGGGCTCTTCTAGCCAAGTCTCTAAGGATAAACAAGCTAAGGAGAATGAAAAGCCCAAGTATAATCTTCCTCGTATGCCGGAAGTACGGCCGTGTGGCCTTGTGATGATTTCTTGAGAGTAGCCGGAATATATGATGATTTCCATTCTTTGGTCAATAATGCGGGCCTCACGACTTCCTCCACGACTAGCTTGAACATTATCTCTTACTCACCAATACTTTTGTGCAAAATTTCTACTTTTATCCTAAGAGATCACCTCCTTCAGTAGAGTTTAAATTATATGATGTTGATAGGGAGATGTCACTATATGAATTTTGCACAGTTTGCAAGATACCCTTCGGGGGAGGCTTAGAGGAACCACATCATAAAGATGTGGAAGGATTTATTGACACTATTGTTGTAGGGGAAACGAGGAAGGTTTCCGATGCAAGAATAACTAGCATTCATTTTCCTGTTTTACGCTACTTTGCAATATTTGCTAGTCGATGCTTAATTGGTCGCGGAAACTGTGGAAACCTTAGTGTTCCTGATATTATTATTATTATTTCCATACTTTATTTCATGACAACTCTTTTAGTATGGGCGCTGTTATTGCTAGACGATTAAGTCTGAACCGTACAAAGGGCCCCATCTTTGGAGGTATCTATGCTTCACGCCTTGCTAAACACTTCGAGATACCTATTAGGCACTTTGAGAAAGAAGAAAAGTTGTTGCCCCCTACTTTTCTAGATCATAAGAGCATGGTAGCACACGAGTTTATCGTTAACAATGATGAGAATATGCTTAAATATAATTTGAGATTTCATAAGAAACACAATGAAACTATTATCCTGCCTGCACCCTCTTTGTTTGATTTATCTTCAAGCACGTTTCTCGTCTTGCAGGAGGCCATTCATGCATACCGAGGCCAGACATCAGCCCCAGAGCCTGAGCCGGAACGACAACTTGACCCTTATCGACAATCCTTTTATCAGTGGGATTCAGAGGTGATTGCCAGCCAGTGGTACCCAGATGATACTCCTCAGTACACCGGAGGGAGTAGCTCTGACCCATGGGCATAGACCAACTTAGGCCAAAAGCCTAAGCTTGGGGGAGTACGTATTCTTCACCGACTTTACATTCATGTTCACACACTCATTCTAGTGTCGATGCTCATACTTTTTTCATTGTACTATCCATTCTTGTGTGTTTGATTAATCTTAAGAAAAATAAAAAAAATAGTTAGTTTAATTTCTATGCTGTAGTAGTACTAATTAAAAGAAAAACTCAAAAAGATTCCTCGTTCTTATTTTTTGCTTGTTGGGAGCTTTCTCGTGTAATTAGTTTTATTTATTTTATTTTCCTTTGGGGGTTGAGAGGAGAAGACCTTGATGAAAATGTTGAGTGGCTCTTTTATGCATAATTGATTTATATAACCAAGAGCCCATATTACTTTTTCTTCTCTCTTGAAATGAATGTTTGCAGATTCCAGCTTAGTCCCATGCACGTGCACTATTATTATTATTCACACCGTTCGATCGTGCAAGTGAAAGGCAATGATGATGATATATGATGAAATGATTGGGATAAGAGGAGCTGGTATGAACTCGACCTCTCTTGTTTTTGTAAATATGATTAGTTCATCGTTCCTGATTCAGCCTATTATGAATAAACATGTTTGCAATGACAATTAGAGACTATAGTTGCTTATGCCATGCTTAATTAGCTAGGAGCTTATAATGATTTACCTTGCGTGCCAACATGCTATTAAAATGGTTGTGATGTGGTATGATAGGGCGGTATCCTCCTTTGAATGATTCGAGTGACTTGACTTGGCACATGTTCCCGCATGTACTTGAAACAAAATCAACTTAGCCTTCATGATATTTATGTTCATGGTGGATTATATCCTACTCATGCTTGCACTCAGTGCCTATTAATTTTAATGCATGTTCATGACTGTTGTCGCTCTCTAGTTGGTCGCTTCCCAGTCTTTTTCTAGCCTTCACCTGTACTAAGTGGGAATACTGCTTGTGCATCCAAACTCCATAAACCCCAAAGTTATTCCATATGAGTCCACCATACCTTCCTATATGCGGTATCTACCTGCCGTTCCAAGTAAATCTGTATGTGCCAAACACTAAAAACTTCAAATGAAATTATGTTTTGTATGCTCCAACAGCTCATGTATCAACTAGGGTTGTCTGTATCTTCCATGTTAGGCGGGTTATTCTCAAGAGGAGTGGACTCCGCTCCTCATTCACGAGAAAATGGCTGGTCACCGGGATGCCCAGTCCCTTGCTTAAATCAAATCAAAATAATTAAACAAAACTCCCCTAGGATTGTTGTTAGTTGGAGGCACCCGTTGTTTCGGGCAAGCCATGGATTAATGCCTGTTGGTGGAGGGGGAGTAAAGACTTTACCATTTTGTTTGGGAACCGCCTATAATGTGTGTAGCACGGAAGATATCGAGATCTCTTAATTGTTATGTTGACAATGAAAGTATACCGCTAAAAATGTTATTATCTCTGTTTCAAAAATCGAGCTCTGGCACCTCTACAAATCCCTGCTTCCCTCTGCGAAGGGCCTATCAATTTACTTTTATGTTGAGTCATCACCCTCTTATTAAAAGCACCCGCTGAAGAGCACCGCTATCATTTGCATGCATTACTATTAGTTTATATTGGGTATGACTATGACTGGATATCTTTTACCATGAATTACAATGTTTAGTCAGTCCTTGATCTTTAAAGGTGCTCTGCATTTATGTTTTGCGGTCTCAGAAAGGGCTAGCGAGATACCATTTTGTTATATCATATTATGATTGTTTTGAGAAAGTGTTGTCATCCAAGTTTTATTATTATTGCTCGCTAGTTGATTACGCCATCGATATGAGTAAACATGAGACCTAAGTGTTATTGTGAATATGGTTAGTTCATAACCTTTGCTAAAAACTTGAATGCTGGCTTTACATATTTACAACAACAAGAGCAAATAGAGTTTGTAAAAATTTTTCTTTATCACTTTCAGTTTATCAACTGAATTGCTTGAGGACAAGCAAAGGTTTAAGCTTGGGGAATTGATACGTCTCCGTCGTATCTACTTTTCCAAACACTTTTGCCCTTGTTTTGGACTCTAACTTGCATGATTTGAATGGAACTAACCCGGACTGACGCTGTTTTCAGCAGAACTGCCATGGTGTTATTTTTGTGCAGAAATAAAAGTTCTCGGAATGACCTGAAACTCCACGAAAGTTATTTTCGAATTTAATAAAAAATATTGGTGAAAGAATCAAGGCCGGGGGGCCCACAACCTGTCCACGAGGGTGGGGGCGCCCCCCTGGGGCGCGCCCCCTGCCTTGTGGGCCCCCTGGTGCTCCACCGACCTCAAATCCAACTCCATATATTCACGTTCGGGGAGAAAAAAATCGGAGAGAAAGAATTGTCATGTTTTACGATACAGAGCCGCCGCCAAGCCCTAAACTCTCTTGGGAGGGGTGATCTGGAGTCCGTTCGAGGCTCTGGAGAGGGAAATCCGTCGCTGTCATCATCATCAACCATCCTCCATCACCAATTTCATGATGCTCACCGCCGTGCGTGAGTAATTCCATTGTAGGCTTGCTGGACGGTGATGGGTTGGATGAGATTTACCATGTAATCGAGTTAGTTTTGTTAGGGTTTGATCCCTATTATCCACTATGTTTTGAGATTGATGTTGCTATGACTTTGCTATGCCTAATGCTTGTCACTAGGGCCCGAGTGCCATGATTTCAGATCTGAACCTATTATGTTTTCATGAATATATGTGAGTTCTTGATCCTATCTTGCAAGTCTATAGTCACCTATTATGTGTTATGATCCGTTAACCCCGAAGTGACAATAATCGGGATACTTACCTGTGATGACCGTAGTTTGAGGAGTTCATGTATTCAGTAAGTTTTAATGCTTTGGTCCGGTACTCTATTAAAAGGAGGTCTTAATATCCCTTAGTTTCCAGTAGGACCCCGCTGCCACAGGAGGATAGGACAAAAGATGTCATGCAAGTTCTTTTCCATAAGCACGTATGACTATATTCGGAATACATGCCTACATTACATTGATGAAGTGGAACTAGTTCTCTGTCACCCTAAGTTATAACTATTACATGAGGAATCGCATCCGACATAATTATCCATCACATATCCAATGCCTACGAGCTTTTCACATACTGTTCTTTGCTTAGTCACTTTGTCGTTGCCATTGTTACAATTACTACAAAATTGCTATTGTTACTTTTGCTACTGATACCGTTACTTCCATACTACTTTGCTACTAAATACTTTGCTGCAGATACTAAGTTATCCAGGTGTGGTTGAATTGACAACTCAACTGCTAATACTTGAGAATATTCTTTGGCTCCCCTTGTGTCGAATCAATAAATTTGGGTTGAATACTCTACCCTCAAAAACTGTTTCGATCCCCTATACTTGCGGGTTATCAGTTTACTATGAGCAGCCGACCGGTTTCGTCGATGCATCTCTTCCTGGGCATGTGTGTTTGCTGTCCTGGTCTCTCTATGGGCTCAAGCAAGCACCTCGCGCCTGGTACCAGTGTATCGACAGGTTCCTTCAAACATCGAGCTTCAGCGTCACTCGCTCGGATGCCTCGTAGTTCGTCTATCATTGCAGTGACACGACTACATATTTGCTCCTCTACGTCGACGACATCATCCTGACGGCTGATACGTCTCTAACGTATCTATAATTTTTGGTTGTTCCATGCTATCAATTATCTGTTTGGGATGTTTAATGGGCTTTAATATGCTATTTTATATTATTTTTGGGACTAACCTATTAGGTGGAGGCCCAGTGCCAGTTTCTGTTTTTTTGCCTATTTTAGAGTTTTGCAGAAAAGGAATACCAAACAGAGTCGAAATGGAATGAAAACTTCGCGATGATCTTTCTTGGACCGAAAGCAAACCAGAAGACTAGAGTTGAAGTCAGAAACGCCACGAGGCGTCCAT
>NC_041389.1:612493766-612570428 GCF_002162155.2 Triticum dicoccoides
CTCGTGGGCCACTCGTAGCTCCACCGATGTACTTCTTTCGCCTATATAAACTCTTATACCCTAGGAACCCCCTGGGGTGATAACCCACAGGTATAGGGGATCCCAACAGTTTTCGAGGGTAGAGTATTCAACCCAAATTTATTGATTCGACACAAGGGGAGCCAAAGAATATTCTCAAGTATTAGCAGTTGAGTTGTGAATTCAACAACACCTGGATAACATAATGTCTGCAACAAAGTATTTAGTAGCAAAGTAGTATGGAAGTAATGGTAACAATGGCAAAAGTAATAGTAGCAGTTTTGTAGTAATTGTAACAGTGGCAGCGGTAAAGTAACTAAGCAAAGAACAATATGTGAAAAGCTCGTAGGCATTGGATCAGTGATGAATAATTATGTCAGATGTGATTCCTCATGCAATAGTTATAACATAGGGTGACAAAGAACTAGCTCCAATTCATCAATGTAATGTAGGCATGTATTCCGAATATAGTCATACGCGCTTATGGAAAAGAACTTGCACTACCCTCCCGTGGCAGCGGGGTCCTATTGGAAACTAAGGGACATTAAGGCCTCCTTTTAATAGAGTACCGGACCAAAACATTAACACTTAGTGAATACATGAACTCCTCAAACTACAGTCATCACCGGTAAGTATCCCGATTATTGTCACTTCGGGGTTAACGGATCATAGCACATAATAGGTGACTATAGACTTGCAAGATAGGATCAAGAACTCACATATATTCATGAAAACATAATAGGTTCAGATCTGAAATCATGGCACTCGGGCCCTAGTGACAAGCATTAAGCATAGCAAAGTTATAGCAACATCAATCTCAAAACATAGTGGACACTAGGGATCAAACCCTAACAAAACTAACTCGATTACATGGTAAATCTCATCCAACCCATCACCGTCCAGCAAGCCTACCATGGAATTACTCACGCACGGCGGTGAGCATCATGAAATTGGTGATGGAGGATGGTTGATGACGACAGCAACGGATTCCCCTCTCCGAAGCCCCGAACGGACTCCAGATCAGCCCTCCCAAGAGAGTTTAGGGCTTGGGGCGGCTCCGTATCATAAAACATGATAATTCTTTCTCTCATATTTTTTCTCCCCGAACGTGAATATATGGAGTTGGAGTTGAGGTTGGTGGAGCTCCAGGGGGCCCACGAGGCAGGGGGCGCGCCCTTGGGGGGCACCCCCACCCTCGTCAATAGGGTGTGGGCCTCTGTCCTTGATTCTTTTGCCAGTATTTTTTATTAATTCCAAAAATAACTTCCGTGGAGTTTCAGGTCATTCTGAGAACTTTTATTTCTGCACAAAAATAACACCATGGCAGTTCTGCTGAAAACAGCCTCAGTCCGGGTTAGTTCCATTCAAATCATGCAAGTTAGAGTCCAAAAAAGGGAAAAAGTGTTTGGAAAAGTAGATATGACGGAGACGTATCAACTCCCCCAAGCTTAAACCTTTGCTTGTCCTCAAGCAATTCAGTTGATAAACTGAAAGTGATAAAGAAAAACTTTTACATACTCTGTTTGCTCTTGTTTTTGTAAATATGTAAAGCCAACATTCAAGTTTTCAGCAAAGATTATGAACTGACCATATTCACAATAACACCTAGGTCTCATGTTTACTTGGCATAATCAACTAGCGAGCAATACTAATAAAACTCGGATGACAACACTTCCTCAAAACAATCATAATATGATATAACAAGATGGTATCTCGCTAGCCCTTTCTGAGACCGCAAAACATAAATGCATAGCACCTTTAAAGATCAAGGACTGACTAAACATTGTAATTCATGGTAAAAGAGATCCAGTCATAGTCATACTCAATATAAACTAATAGTAATGCATGCAAATGACAGAGGTGCTCTCCAACTGGTGCTTTCTAATAAGATGAGGATGACTCAACATAAAAGTAAATAGATAGGCCATTCACAGAGGGAAGCAGGGATTTGTAGAGGTGCCAGAGCTCGGTTTTTGAAACAGAGATAATAATATTTTGGGTGGTATACTTTCATTTTCAACATAACAACCAAGAGATCTCGATATCTTCCATGCTACACACATTATAGGCGGTTCCCAAACAGAATGGTAAAGTTTATACTCCCCCTCCACCAATAAGCATCAATTCATGGCTTGTCCGAAACAACGGGTGCCTCCAACTAACAACAATCCTGAGGGAGTTTGTTTCAATTATTTTGATTTGATGTGAGCATGGGACTGGGCATCCCGGTAACCAGCCATTTTCTCGTGAGTGAGGAGTGGAGTCCACTCCTCTTGAGAATAACCCGCCTAGCATGGAAGATACAGACAGCCCTAGTAGATACATGAGCTATTCGAGCATACAAAACAGAATATCATTTGAAGGTTTGGAGTTTGGCACATACAAATTTACTTGGAACGACAGGTAGATACCGCATATAGGAAGGTATGGTGGACTCATATGGAATAACTTTGGGGTTTATGGAAGTGGATGCACAAGCAGCATTCCCGCTTAGTACAAGTGAAGGCTAGAAAAAGACTGGGAAGCGACCAACTAGAGAGCGACAACAGTCATGAACATGCATTAAAATTAATAGATACTGAGTGCAAGCATGAGTAGGATATAATCCACCATGAACATAAATATCGTGAAGGCTATATTGATTTTGTTTTAACTACATGCGTGAAGATGTGCCAAGTCAAGCCACTCGAATCATTCAAAGGAGGATACCACCCTATCATACCATATCACAACCATTTTAATAGCATGTTGGCACGCAAGGTAAACCATTATAGACTCCTAGCTAATTAAGCTTGGCTTAAGCAACTATAATCTCTAATTATCATTGCAAACATTTTTATTCATAATAGGCTAAATCGGGAACGATGAACTAATCATATTTACAAAAACAAGAGAGGTTGAGTTCGTACCAGCTTCTCTCATCTCAATCAGTCCATCATATATCGTCATTATTGCCTTTCACTTGCACGACCGAATGATGTGGATAATAATAATAGTGCATGTGCATTGGACTAAGCTGAATCTGCAAGCATTCAATTTCAAGGGAGAATACAAAGTAATATCGGCTCTTGGTTAAATCAATCAGTAATGCATAAAAGAGCCACTCAACAATTTTATCATGGTCTTCTCCTCTCGAACCCAAAAGAAAAGAAAAGAAATAAAACTATTTACACGGGAAAGCTCCCAACAAGCAAAAGAAGAATAAGAAATCTTTTTGGATTTTCTTTTAATTACAACTACTACAAGCATGCTCGCACCAATATTGCCGTTGTCTCTTACCCTGTGGGCATGATATGATAGTCTAAAGGGTTGTACGACTGATTGGTTACCCCTTCCTTTCTCTATCTCTCGTTCCTTGATTGATCTTCCTGGTGAAGATATGACCTGCTCTCTGATGCATTTTTTTCTCGTAGTAACTGAATGCTCTCTCTCTCTCTATCTATCTATCTATCTATCTATCTATCTCTCTGATGGCACTCATTTAAAGTCAAAGTTACAGAACCCAAACACGTGTGCACCCAGAAGAAGAAACCAGAAAGGTTTCACAGCACAAACTGCAGAAAGGACCTCAACAAAAGTTTTTTTTACAAATGCACCCCTAGAGGACCTTGTGCAAAGAAGACCACCGCCGCCGGAGAAAAGAGGAACGGGATGCTTCGCTTGCAGGTTTGGAGGAACACCATTGCAGGCCGCACTACTTTCTGTGTCGATTAGAACCGTGGCCATGTGGCTCGTCGGCCTGGGACCTTCCCCGTGTCTGCCGGACCACCGTCTTGTAGTGGCGATGGTACATGTAGTCTGTGATGTCAAGTGACATCAGAAAAATATGCTTATGAAGCTAAACCTAGCTATGTTTTGTTTGAGTGTATATGTTTACACACATGGACAGTTTAAGCTGTTGACATCAATAGCTTCAATTGCTACCGCCACCACTGCCATCTTCGCCCGACACCTGCAGAAGAAGAAAAGCATATCTCGGAGTGTCTCAACTTCTCGATTTTGAGGACCTTTGTGGCCCTTGAGCTCTCGCACAAGGAGCTTACTGGGAGCATCCCTCTGAATATTAAGATCCCCAAAGAACTCCATGCTCTCCTCCTGCATGACAATTGGATAAGTGGTTCAATTCCACCTATTCTAGAAAATCTCACAAAAGTTCTTGAGGGCACAGAAGAGAATCAACACAATCGCAACATACTTGTGGGCCATGACAAGTAATGAGACGTAGCAGTGCGGGCTGCTCTTGTGAAGAAGATATTGGCGCACCAATTAGCTGGCATGACCATGAGTATGCACTCACACATCAAGGAGAAGCGCATGAACCCATGGTGAATGAAGCGGACCGTCGGTGCCAGGGGATAAGAGGGGGCTATACATGGCGACTACAGCTCCAAAGGCAGGCTCAAACGGTGGTGAAATGTTGAAAGCCAAACATACTATTTAGCTTAATGGTCAAGCATCGCCCTTGGTCTCTGACCAATAATGCTAAACATGCGTACATCTACGAACAGTTTTATGTAAACTACCAAACTAACCCTCTCTCACGCCCCTGAATTTGAGCAGGGTGGGCCCCAGCCTCCCCCAATCTCCAATCAGAACTCCCCAAGTTGCTGATTACGTTAATCACGTAATTATCATTACGGAGATGTAGCATTACTCGTCTCTGACCAACCTAAAGATATTACCTTGCTGGCTATTCCGGATGTCTCTCGTTCCCACGCACATGTTGTAACATCTTCTAATTCTTCTCTCATTTTATACTCAATTTGACTGTATCATCACCATGTATCTAGTGTATTATGCTAGTGCTACCAAAATGTTAAAATGAATAGAACGACAATGGTCCATGGAGTGGCATATATATACAAGGAAAGCGTCATTCACATGAGTGACGATTGGTGACCATTCAATTCTTTTGTGGCAGCCTAAAGCACATGAACAGGAAACTTGTAATAGGTACGACGTTTAGGATATTGGGAAGGAGGGAGTATTAAGCTAGGCAATTAGCCATATTGCTACATATTTTTCTTGCCGTTAAGGATAAAAGTTAGTGCGCGCAGGGATGGGGCCATAAGCAAAATAGAGTGGGGACACTCTTCTCTAAATATGAATAACTTATGTATTTTTCAGTGAATCTAGTGAAGTTTGAAAATTTGGTGTCTATGTAGGTCCGCCTCTGTGAAGGCCACTGAGAGGTTCTTACCAAGGTTTTGGTTACCGGTCGAAATTTCCATTGGTAAATCCCCATACCGAGCAAAAAATACAATTTTTTTGAATTTTTTGAATTAAAACGCTTGATTTATAGTAAAGTACGTAGGATCTAATTAATGCCATGAGAGTTGGTTCTGACGTGTTGGTAGCAACCTAGTTCCTGTTTTGCGAGGTCTCTAGTTAGAATGTTCGTTCATTCCGTTATTTGAATTCAAAATTCAACTATAAAATTCGTTCGAAATATTCTCGGTATTTCTCGGTAACCATGGTAACCACAATTACAAGTCCCCCTCAGTAAAATTGCCTCATTCGGTAACCAAAACCTTGGTTCTTACCACGGAAGAGAATCAACAAAAGCGAGCCATGAGACGTAGCAGTGCGAGATTCCCTTGCCAAGAAGATGTTGGCATGCATGTCGACTACAGCTACAATGATGGCCTTTAACAGTGGTAAAATATAGAAAGAGAACCATACAATTTAGCCTAGCCTAGTGGTCAAACGTCGCCCTTGGTCTCTGACCGACCTGAAGATATTAATCTCCTCGCTGTTCCGGATGTCTCTCGTTCTCACGTATATGTAATATGTTATAACATCTGTCTGATGCTTCTATCACCCTCCCCTTGATTTGATCATCTCATCACCAAAAAGTCACTTTTGGTGCACGAGCTCTAGTCTCATCACCACCTACCTAGCGTACAGCTACAACTAGAACATAAAGGCGCGCGTTGCTGCGCTCGTCCATTTAATATGAACGATAAAACTATTTTCATAATTTAGATGGTACCAATATATCTAATAAATATCAGGGTTTACAATTACAATGACCCGAATGTGAAGATGAATATTTGCTATACTATCTTGGGAGAACTTTACTGAATTAATGCGGAAAATATTCTGAAGGCAGAAAATTAATTGAATGTAAAGCATCATAGCAAGGCAAACACTTGCAGCAATTCTACTATTATTGTGTATAACTACATGTCTTGTCATGGATGTTATTCCGAGAGTTCTCTAAGCAATAACATCTTCCAAGATGATGCCAGCATCAATAAACCTCTCCAAAGCACAAATACAAAAATCCTGCAAAATGTGGCATCAAATTATATGTGTGCCCAACATGAGATGAATATGTGGCCAGCAAGCGCTGATACAAATAAATGAAGATTGTCATTCAAAGTATATCATAACCTTCCTGTCAACAACAACCTTGTAAAATGGCTTGCACAACCTAAACATTGGTCTTTAATTTGTTCTCCATGGGCTAGATGTCAAACATATCAAGAATTTCAATCTAAACTAAAATGAGCAATGCAATGCAAGAGAACAAAAATGCACGAAGGGTAAATCTCCAAAGTACATGAACATTTGATCAAACAGCCAACCAAAAGTAGCACCAAACTGAACTTATAAAACTGATCATATATAGCTTGCAGCAAGCTGCTTGCTGAAGGTTATTCAGGGAGCAAATAAACAAAGAAAATCACATAATCTGTTAGTAAATTCGTATATAACCAATAAAGCTACTGCATACATGCAGCTATGCATAATATATGAATTTTCCAAGTTAAGCTTATCACTTGATCCTTAAAAGACAAACAACTGAAAGCTCACCCTCCAGGAGTGAGGAACAAAGTCAAGGAATCAGCCATAAAAAAATACCAGTAATTGGATTTCAATATATGAACTTGAGGGAAAAGGAACAAGATCATCTAATCTCTAAAGCCATGCTGGGATGTGAGATAAAGGGCATTCAGGGGAGCACGGTGGGATTACGACTTTCAGAGGACACCTTAGTCCCTAGGACTCGGCAAGGTCACTGAGCAACATGACCGAAGTGTCAGATGCATCCCGTCGCCTCCCAGCGCGCTGGTGGTCAAAGGCTGAACATCGACAGTCCAATTCCATGATTGTGCATCATATCTCTCTTTGTTTCTTTCCTATTCGGTTCATTGCCATAGTCAAAGAGAGAAGCCAGGCCATCGTTGCCTTCAGATCAGATCAGGAAACTCACTAGAGAGCCACCGTGATGAGTGACCCCAGGAGAAAGGGGGACACGGAGGAGAAGGGCAACACCGATGCAACAATAATTTTGTGGCGGCGCGGCGAGCGGCTCTGCGCTGGTGGAGAACGAATGGGTCCGCCACGCTGGTGGAGCTGCTCCGTCGAATCTTCTTTGCCTTCACCCACCACTGCTGCCTCCAGGGGAGAGGGAGGGTCGAACAAAGATGCGTCATGGTCGTGGCCTCGTGGGCAGAGAGAGTTGGGGGCGCTGGAGCATCGGCCAGATGGACTAACGGGGTTGAATCACGCAACGCGGATCGCCGGCGCATCAAGGAGGGAGGAACGCCGCCGCATCGAGAGGAGGAAGGACGGCGGCAGGGAGGAACAGAGGAACTGTTCGTCCGGGGGTGATAGCGCTGAAACCTGGAAAATCCTACTTGCCGCTCGTTGCGGCAAGCTGTCGAAGCTTCGCACAGGGGAGGTGCGAGCGAGCGAAACGAGTGGGCCGGCCCGTTTTAGCGTTACAGCAGACTCAGTTTTGGGAACCTTCTATGATGTTTCCAGCCGGTTTTTTCCGGTTTTGGGAACCTTCTAGATGGTTTCTGAACCGGCTTTTTCTTTTTCAGTTTCTTTTTCGTTTTTATTTTTTCTATTTATCTTCTTTTTCTTTTTTCTTTTCTTTTTTCTGTTTCCTTTTTTTTCTGTTTTCTTTTCTTTTATCTTTTTTCTGTTTCCTTTTTTCCTTTTCAAATTTATTGTCAAAAAAATTCGAATTTCAAAAAATGTTCCTGTTTTTCGGATTTTGTTCACAGATTCAAACAATGTTCACATTATACAAAATATGTTCATAAATTCAAAAAATGTTTCTGGTTTCAAAATTTTTGTTTTGAATTTTCAGAAAATGTTCCAGTTTTTTAAAAAATTGTTCGAATTACTTTTTTTCATTTTTTGAGAAATTTGAAAATAATGACATGGATTTCAAAAAATGCCTGTATTCAAAAATTGTTCACAAATTTCAAAAAAATGTTCTTATTTTTAAAATTTTTGTTCACTTATTAAAAAATTGTTCACATTTCAAATTTGTTTGGGATTTTCAAAATTGTTCTCCATTTTACAATTTGTTCTAAAAATTCAAAATTTGTTTTTTATTTTAAAAATTGTTCCCATTTCAAAATTTTGTTCTTAAATTTTAAAAATGTTCATGTTTACAAAAAAATTCATGTTTGCAAAAAACTTTTGTTCACAATTCAAAATTTGTTCTCCTTTCAAAAATATTCATGTTTTTGCAAAAAACACTATTAAATACTTGTTCAGATTTTCGAAAAACTTTTTTGTGTTTATCGATTTTTTAAAAACTCGTGTTGGTTCAGTAAATTCTGATTTTTTTTTAGTTTTTCTTCTCAAATTTGAAAAGTGTTCGCATTAAAAAAAATACTTTTCTCAAAATAATGTTCTCATCTGCGTTACCTTTAGCTGCGCGCGCCATGGTAAAACAACAAAGCTTATGTAGCCCATTGGCTAGGGTCATGCGTATGTCAGAGGAGGTGCCAGGTTCGATTCCTACATCCTCCAGCAGTTTTAGTCTTTTTTGTATTTTTTTACTGTGTTTCGCTAATGGGCCAGCCCAGGTGGAGTCGCTCCTGTGTGTTTGCTCGGCAATTCGCTGCAACGAGCGACGCATAGGAGCTCCCCTGAAACCTGGCTAACCTGGGTTGTTAGCGTCTGAGTGGGAATAAGTTGGCCTTGACAGCCCAATTACTAACAGGAAGAGGAGGTCGTTCTGTGGAGCAGTGGCCCGCAAGACGGCACGCGACGCGAGCAGGCGAGCGGGGACGCCTGACTTTTGATCAGCATCGTACGTTCGACAATCCGACAGCCGAGACAGTGAAATTGCTATGGAGGCTTCTAGGTAGCCTCGTTATACTGTTTCTTAATTTGAGGTCCTTTCTGCATTGTGCTGTAGCACCTGCCTTTCTTGTTTCTTCTTCTGGGTGCGTACATGTGTGGGTTCTGTAACTTTGACTTTGGATGAACCATAAATAATCTCTCAACAAAAATGGTACACATTTAGCTACTAGGAGAAAAAATGCATCAGAGAAAGGGTCATTTCTTCACCAGGAAGAAGATTAATTAAGGAACGAGAGAGATAGAAAGGGAGGGGTAACTAATCAGTCGTACAAACCTTTAGACTATCATGCCTACAGGGAACGAGAGAGCGGCAAAAGTTTGTTGCCATGATTGAAGATGAACTCTCCAAGAGACACAGAAGCAAAACCAGTTCTTATCCTAGACATGGCGTCTTCCAAAATACTTTTGCCTTCCTCACCATAATGTGATGATGTCTACCACCGCACTCGTCTCAGCCGCCGCAGTGGCAGCTCTGCCATCACTGGAACAACAAGCAGGGGCACTTCTTGCTTGGAAAGCCAGCCTTAGCCCACAAAGCCAAGACGGCTTGCAATCCTGGGGAAACATGTCAGCGACATGCCGCCGCTTTGTGGACCTTGGTAGACCTTGAGCTCTCGCACGATAACCTCCCTCAGAGCATCCCAGTGAATATTAACCTCCTCGAAGAACTCTGTGCTCTCCTCCTGCATGACAATCAGATAAGAGATTCAATTCCACCTGTTTTAGCAGATCTCACAAAAGAGAGGTTCTTGAGGGCACGGAAGAGAATCAGCACAAGCTCAACATACCTGTGGCTATGGCGGGCAATGAGACTTAGCAGTGCGGGCTGCCCTTGTGAAGAAGATGCTGGCGCAGCAGCTAGCCGCCATGACTGCGAGGATTCACTAACGTCAAGGAGAAGCGAATGTGCTCATGGTTAATCAAGCGGACCGTCAGTGCCAGGCGATAAGAGGGAGCTACATGGCGACTACAGCTCCTAAGGTGGGCTCTAACGGTGGTGAAATGTTGAAATCGACACATAAAATTTAGCTTAATGGTCAAGCATCGCCCTTGGTCTCTGACAAACCTAGAGATATTACTCCCCTGGCTATTCCGGATGTCTCTCATTCCCATGCACACGTTGTGACATCTTCTAATTCTTGTCTCATTCTACACTCAATTTGATCGTCTCATCACCATATATCTAGTGTATTAGGCTAGTGCTACCAAAATGTTAAAATGAACAGAACGACAATGGTCCATGGAGTGGCATATATATACAAGGAAAGCATCATTCACATGAGCCACGGTTGGTGAACATTCAATTATTTTGCCGGTTGAATGCACATGAACTAGAAACTTATAAAGGATAGGCGATATTTCAAAGAGGACATTATAAATATGAATCATAATTTGTGTCCTCGAAGGGTTCAACTCAGATGCTCTCACCCGAGTGAGCTACCCTCATCTCTTGTATGGGCTAAGAGCAACTTTAGCAGAGTCGTCATATGTCCCCGATAACCATAATAATTGTTAATATGATGATTTTAAACCAAAATGACACTATAGCATAGTCACCATATGGGTGTCAACGGCATAATTTATGAAACTCGCTCCATAAACTACCTCATAGCCTTCATATTTGGAGGCTGGGGAACCCCAATATGAAGTTTGCTCCATACCTAGCCGCCAGCGTGGGAGGGAAGTTTCAGCTTCCTCCTCATGCCACAGCCAGGTTTGAAGCAGCGCGCAGCCCGTAGAAGCATGTCATGTTACGATTAATCACCAATGAGTGGGGCGACGTGACCAGTAACCACTTGTCCATTAATAATCACCAATGAATGGGGCGACGTGACCAGTAACCACTTGTCCATTAATGACCTCCACCGCTCGCCCCATTTGCCAAATAGGAAGACAAATTCCACAAAATGCAACATAAGCTGAGGGTACCAGGAGTACAGTTACTTCATAGCAGCCAGGCCCGGTTTTCTTCTTCACCAGCAGTGAAGACGGCGGTGGTAGCGCTAGCAATTGAAGCCAGTGGTGTTAACAGCTCAAAACTGCCCATGTATGTAAACATAATAACATATACACTTCAACATACCCGGGGTCAACTTCCAAGCACATTTCTATTATGTTGCTCGACATCACAGACTACATGTAGCTTCGCCACTGTCAAGATGGCAGAACAGTGGACACAAGGAAAGTACCCAGCCGACGAGCCACGTCGCCTCAATTCTGCCGCTTGCGGTGGACCGTTTAATCGACTCAGAAAGTAGTGTCGTCTGCAATGTGTTAGAATATGTATAGGATAGATCATTCAAATTGTAATCTATCCCTATCTCTCTTTCCTTCCTCTCCTCGGTAACCTCCTATACCGAACCGACTCTCCTTCTGAGATCGATCTCCCGATCTTCTTGTACTCCAAGGCTTTGCCATTATATATAAACATGCGGCCCGAGACAAAGGGTTCAACGCTTCCAACCCAATTTACATGGTAATCAGAGCATCTTCCTCTTAGATCGAAGATCGCATCTAGCTACCTTCCCGCGGCCGAGCTCATGTCTTCCTCCGCAGCCCTATCTTCCACCACGAGCGCGCTTTCCACCTCCATGGCCTCCACGTTCGCATCATCATCTAGCAGCAGCTCTATCCCCCTCGGACCGCCCCCACAGGAGAAGCTAACAAGAGGAAACTTCCTCTTATGGAAGGCCATCGTGCTCCTGCAAATTCGAGGCGCACAGATGGAGCATCATCTTGATGGGAAGAGCCCGGAACCGCCGGCTACCCTCACCATCACCAAAGAAGGAAAGGACGAACAGATCGTCAACTTCGCCCGAAACCTCTGGTACACGCAGCAGCAGCAGCTCTAGGGGTATCTGATGGGATCTCTGTCTCGTGAGATTCTCGCCCAAGTCGCCACCCTTCAGACTCCGGCGGAGGTCTGGAGCGCCATCAACGCCATGTTCGCCGCCCAGAGCCAGAGTCAGGCCATCAACACCCGCATCGAGCTCACAAATTTGAAGAAAGGTAACATGTCCATGGCAGAGTATCTTGGAAAAATTAAAACTCTTACAGATGAAGTTGCATGCTGCACCGGAGTCCCCCTACCTGATCCAGAGATAGTCTCCAAGATCATGGCGGGTCTTGATCTGGACTACAACCCAGTTGTGTCCGCCCTCTCTACTAGGGTTGAGCCCGTCTCGGATCAGGAGTTGTACAGCCAGCTCTTGAGCTTTGACGCTCGCCTCAATCTCCTCCACGGCACCAACATCAGGCAGTCCTCCGTCAACTCAGCAGCTCACGGGCGCGGCCGTGGGCGCGGTCACCAGGGACAGAACCGCAACACCAACGGCGGCGGACGCGGCCGCGGCAACTACCAGGGCGAGGGCGCTCGTTCTGGTGGTGGAAACTACTCCGGAGGTGGCGGCTTCAACAACAACACGGGAGGCAGCGGCTTCAACAACAACAACAGCCGCCGTGCCTCCTCTAATCGCCGCCCTCGCTGCCAACTGTGCGAAAAGTCAGGCCATGAGGTCATGGACTGTTGGCACAGATATGATGAGGATTTTGTCCCCGACTCTCGTCACGTTGCTGCAGCCATACGTGAAGAAGGAGGAGGAGGAGACGGTGTTTGGTACGTGGACTCAGGCGCAACAAATCACTTCACCAGCGAGCTAGAGCAGCTTGCACTTCGTGAGAGATACCATGGAGGCGACCAGATTCACACCGCGGCTAGTGGTGGAGGTATGGATATTTGTCACATTGGACAAGCTTATATTAATTCCCCCAACATTAAACGTGATCTAGTTCTTAAAGACGTTCTTCATGTCCCACAAGCTGATAAAAATCTTGCATCAATGTCTCGCTTAGCCACTGATAATAACGTCTTCTTTGAAACTCACCCTCGTTACTTTTTTATAAAGGACCGGACAATGAGGGAACTTCTTCATCACGGTAGATGCGTTGGAGGGCTCTACTCCATCACATCCGGAGCACTCAGTCGCAATCATCGTCAAGTTTATTCTGCCACTAAACCTTCCTTGGAGAGGTGGCATCAAAGATTAGATCACCCATCATCAATCATAGTCAAGCAAGTAGTCAATAAAGACAAACTTTCTTTGTCACATAGTCAAAATAGTGAGTCAGTCTGTGAAGCTTGTCAGTGTGCCAAGAGCCACCAACTTCCTTATCCCAAGTCAAACAGTGTGTCTCATGCTCCCTTAGAGCTCATTTTTAGTGATGTATGGGGTCATGCTAGAGATTCTTTTGGAAGAAATAAATATTATGTTAGTTTTATCGATGACTATAGCAAGTTCACTTGGATTTATTTACTCAAGTATAAATCTGAGGTTTTCTCTATCTTCCAAGAATTTCAGAAACTTGTTGAAAGGCACTTTAACAGAAAAATTCTAACAGTCCAAAGTGACTGGGGAGGGGAGTATGAAAAACTCAACTCTTTCTTTCGTAGCATAGGCATTCAACACCATGTGTCTTGTCCTGATGCTCATCAACAAAACAGTTCTGCCGAGCGCAAACACCGTCACATTGTTGAAGTTGACCTTTCTCTACTTGCTCATGCATCCATGCCTCTAAAATATTGGGATGAAGCATTTATTACAGCAACATATCTTATTAATCGTCTTCCAAGTAAAGTTATTGGCAATTCTACACCTTTGGAACGTCTCTATCATCAAAAACCAGACTACAACTCTCTAAAAACTTTTGGGTGTGCTTGCTACCCCAACTTACGTCCGTATAATCATCACAAACTTGATTTTCGTTCGACTCAATGTGTTTTTCTTGGCTACAGTAACCTACACAAGGGATACTAGTGCCTAGAAATTTCTACCGGACGTATATATATATCTCGAGATGTAGTTTTTGATGAAACTCTTTTTCCTTTTGCCAAGCTTCATCCCAACGCAGGTGCCCTCCTCCGTGCTGAAATAGCACTTCTTCCGGATCTTGACACTTTACCTGATCACGAGGGTGAATTATCTAATGCTGACCATGTGAACAAATCTGCAGAAAATTGCAGCTCTAATGATATTTGTACAAATATAGTTCATGATTTTATGTGGCCAGAAATAGATAAAGCAGCCGTTGCTGATCGCGAGGAGGATTCAGGTGACAAGCGATCTGGCTCGCGATCCCAGGCGAATCCTGGCGCCAGCGCCAGCGCCAGCACAATCATTGGCGCCCGATCCGAGGCGGATCCTGCCCAGCATGCGGAGGTGGCGCACCTGGAAACGGACAGCGACCGCGTGGAGCCCACCAGCTCAGGCGGGGCCAGGAGCGAATCTCCGCGTGCCACGAGCCCGCAGCCCGCGGAGGTGGCCGACCGGGCGACCGCGACTGGGCCCAGCCCATGGGCCCCGATGCGCACGCCCACCCGCGAAGAACCTTCAGGCGACATGCGGCCTGGTTCTGCTGGTGGACCGATCCCGAGGCGGATCTCGCCTGCAGAAGATCTGGCGCATGATCCCGTGGCTACTGAGCGTCTCCAGGACGCTGGATCTTCTGTGGCTGCCTCCTCTGCTGCACAAGTTGTTCCCCGACGTCATACATGGTCACAATCAGGTATTATCAAGGCAAAAGAATACAAGGATGGTACCATTAGGTATGATAAAAAACGTGCTTTTCTCACTACTACTAGTGAACCAGTTAATCTTGTTGATGCTCTTGCTCACAAATATTGGAAGGAGGCTATGGATAGTGAGTATGATGCACTTATGAAAAATAAAACATGGCACCTAGTACCATCAAAAAGTGGAATGAATGTCATTGATTGTAAATGGGTGTACAAGATAAAAAGAAAGTCAGATGGAAGTATAGACAGGTACAAGGCCAGATTAGTTGCCAAAGGCTTTAAGCAAAGGTTTGGGATTGATTATGAGGATACTTTTAGTCCAGTTGTCAAATCAGCCACCATTCGACTTGTCTTGTCTATTGCTGTTTCCAGAGGTTGGAGCTTAAGACAGCTAGATGTTCAGAACGCGTTTCTTCATGGTGTTCTTGAGGAAGAGGTGTTCATGCGGCAGCCACCAGGTTATGAAAACAAAGGTACACCACATTATGTTTGTAAATTGGATAAAGCCCTATATGGTTTAAAACAAGCCCCAAGAGCTTGGTACTCTCGATTGAGCATGCAACTACAACAACTTGGATTTGTACCATCCAAGGCAGACACATCCTTGTTCTTTTACAATAAAGGAAATGTCAGTATTTTTGTGTTAGTTTATGTTGATGATATTATTGTTGCTAGCTCGAGCTCAAGTGCCACCACTTGCTTGCTTAAAGATCTTAAGTTGGAGTTTGCCCTCAAAGACTTGAGAGATCTTCATTATTTTCTTGGGATTGAGGTCAAACAGATAAGAGATGGTATACTCTTGACACAGGAAAAATACACATCTGATATACTCAGAAGAGTAGGTTTAGAAAAATGTAAACCTGTGAGTACACCTATCCTGTCTATTGAAAGTGGAGAGCCACTTCGTTCAGAGGATGCAACAAATTACAGAAGTGTTGTAGGTGTCTTGCAATATTTGACACTTACACGTCCTGATATTTCTTATGCTGTCAACAAGGTGTGCCAGTATTTGCATGCTCCTAGTACTACTCATTGGACTGCAGTCAAGAGAATTCTGAGGTACCTTAAGTTTTCAGAGGGACTTGGACTTCAAATTACCAGGTCTTCTTCTATGCTTGTTACTACCTACTCTGATGCAGACTGGGCAGGATGTATTGATGATAGAAGGTCAACTGGTGGATTTGCTATATTTCTGGGATCCAATCTTGTTTCATGGAGTGCAAGAAAGCAGGCTACAGTTTCTAGATCGAGTACTGAAGCTGGATACAAAGCTTTGGCAAATGCCACAGCTGAGGTAATGTGGATACAAACATTACTTTATGAACTTGGGATTGAGACTCCAAGGGCTTCCAGACTATGGTGTGATAACATTGGTGCAACTTATCTGTCAGCTAATCCTGTTTTTCATGCACGCACAAAGCATATTGAAGTTGATTTCCACTTTGTCAGAGAAAGAGTAGCTAGAAAGCTACTCGAGATTCAGTTCATTCCTACTGGAGATCAACTGGCTGATGGATTTACAAAACCTCTCACAATGCGGAAGTTAGATGAGTTCAAGTTCAATCTCAACCTTGGTCGAAGTCCATGAGGTTTAGATTGAGGGGGAGTGTTAGAATATGTATAGGATATATCATTCAAATTGTAATCTATCCCTATCTCTCTTTCCTTCCTCTCCTCGGTAACCTCCTGTACCGAATCGACTCTCCTTCTGAGATCGATCTCCTGATCTTCTTGTACTCCAAGGCTTTGCCATTATATATAAACATGCGGCCCGAGACAAAGGGTTCAACGCTTCCAACCCAATTTACGCAATGGTGTTCCTCCGAACCTGGGTGAGCAGCGTCATGACCCTCTCTTCTCTGGTGCCGATGGTCTTCTTTGCACCAGGTCCTCTAGGGGGCATGCTTGTAATCTTCTTTCTTTTATTGAGGTCCTTTCTGCAGTTTGTGTTGTGGCACCTTCTTACTGGTTTCCTTTTCTGGGTGCGTACATGTTTGGGTTCTGTAACTTTGACTTTGAAAGAACAGGCGTCATAATCTATGTCAAAAAAAGAAAAGAAAAATGTATCAGAGAGCGGGTCAAATCTATCATGAAGAGTAATAAAGGAACGAGAGGGACAGAAAGGGAGGGGTGGTTAATCAGTTATACAAACCATTAGACTACCTGCAGGGAACGAGGCAGCGGCAATATTTTGTGCAATGATTTAAGGTGAACCCTCCAACAGACGCAGAAGCAGAATCAATTCCTATCCTCGCCATGGCGCCCTTGGCTTCCAAAATACTTGACTCTCTCACCATACTGATGATGTGCACCACCGCACTCGTCTCAGCCGCTGGAGCGCTGCCACCACTTGAACAACAAGCAGGGGCACTTCTTGCCTGGAAAGCCAGCCTCAGTCAGCAAAGCCAAGACGCCCTGCGATCCTGGAGAAACATCTCAGCACCTTGCCGTTGGCAAGGCATCCGGTGTGGTGGAGGCCGGCCGGTGATCGCCGCCATCTCCCTGCCGGGGATGCGGCTGAGAGGGACACTTGAGTCTCTTGACTTCTCGGCTCTGAGGACCTTGGTGTCCCTTGAGCTCTTGCACAACGAGCTTGCCGGGAGCATCCCTGTGAATATTAAGCTCCTCAAAGAACTCCATGCTCTCCTCCTGCATGACAATCTGATGAGGACATCAATACCATTGTTACAACCACAGCCCCTACTGCTACATATACGGGACCAATTACTAGAGCTCGCGCACGCCAATTAAATTATCAGGTACTTTCATTTCTTGGTAATGATTCTAATGTTCATGAGAATATGATGCTGCCTAAATTGGATACATTTGTTTTGCTTACAAATGAAGGGTCTAGCTTGGAGAAGGATGAACATTGGAGCAAGAACAAGCATGGAGATGATGCCATGCGCAAGGGGAACAAGAACGGAGTTACAAGTGATGATTTCAGGACTTTGAAGCCACCATAATGGGTGCATGAAGCCTTGGACGAAATATACAAGATGCCACTTCATAAATTTCGTCCCGAGGCTATTCTAGGTGCTGCTTCACCTTATTATTGGGCCAGGCCCTTGTAATTTCGAAATACATAAGTATAGGCTATTTTTAGAGTCCGTATGTGTGGGGAAACAAGAGATAGGGTTGATTTCGGACCCCTCCACCAAGGGCCACGAAATTCCCCCCTCTTCCTCCATATATACAGCCCTTAGGGCACCGTTTAGACTTTGGGGTTTTGTTTAGATTAAAAGTTCACCATAGCTGCAACTTCACGTACTTCGTTTGTGTTCAACGACCAGACAAAGGCGTCACAGAACCCCACCTTGATCAATAAAGCTTTCATCTTATATTCGCAATATCCAGATTTGCAATCTCAGTTTCTTGCTTGTTCTTCGTTTGCTCGCAGGAAACAGACCCTTGTGGTCAGGTTGATCGTGCTCCGGCGTGGTCAATAACCTCTCGGAGTTGGTTTAGCGATTGCTAAGGCGCGACGTCCTCGCACGTTCATAGTCGGATCGTCAAAGTCGACTTCCACCAAAGCGAAATCCATCATCTCATCGAAAGACGGGACACCTTTGCCTCTATCAAGTGGTATCAGATTTCCAGGTTGCTTGGTGAGATTTTATAGTTTTTCATAGTTTAGATCGAGTCTGTTCTTCATACCTACAGTCCATGAAAAAAGCCAAAAAAATTAGGGTTAGTTCATCATATCCGAACCAATCTGAGCCTTTGCATAATCTTTTTAGGGTTTTGCTTTGTTGAATTTGCGGTTGCATCGTCGTGTCTAGTTGCTGGTCTTAGAGTCTAGTCTTTTAGAGTTTCGAGTTCTAGTCATTGTCACGCCGCCGCCGCACCATCATCATCGCCCCTGCCATCTACCACCACCGCTTATCCGCCACCGCTTCGAATCCGTATCCATATACCACCACCGTTGTCATATACCACCACCGCTGCCATCTACCACCATATATCCACCACAAATCCGAGTTCTTGTCATATTAGGTTTTTTTTCGAGATCCATCTAGATTTCGATTCGTGTTTCCTTGCCGAAGTAGGTTTCGGAAAAAAAAGAGTCCGGAAACCACCCTCCGTTTAGGCCCAAAATTTTCCGAAAACGCACTTGTCGAAAAAAATTCTGGCTATCCTATTTTTAGGTGTTTCTAAGCGTATTGAGACAGTCGCCCTTATAGAAAGTTTTTTTGACCTGTTTCCAGTTTTTGGGTCCGGGCAGTCGAAAAAAAAATTGGTCAAAAAAATTTCGTGCCCATCCTGTCAGTTTGACCTGGGAAGAGTTTTGAGGCACTCGCCATTATAGTAATTTTTCACAAAAAAAGCGCAAAAAAAAGAGCGAAAAAAAACCAGAGTGTGCTTTTCCCTTGTTTACGTGCAGCGCCGTGATTTTGTTAGTGTTCTAGGCTCGCATCTCTAGTACAATCTAGCCTAGGACCAGCACAGTACCGTCGTTGAGCGTTTATTCAACTTTGCATCTCTGAATTGATTATTGCTGATCCTTTTTTTTGCTACCATATTATAAGCCTTCCCGGTTCCACATACATCTACGTCGTGCGTTTGACTCTCCCTGGTAATCGCTCTATCCAAGCTTTGAGAGTTTTGACTACAACGGTTGCCGATCACCACCTGCTGCTGGGTAAGAACTGGTAAGAATTTGATATTTGCTTGACGGGTTTGTGATACACCACCACCACTTCTTAGTAGTCTGTAGGATCATATTCTTGTGTGTTTCTATTTGCTTCTAACCATGGTAGGATCACAAGCCGATGAGACTGATTGGGAGAACCTGACGAACAAACAGCTACATGATAAATTTCAGCAAATGATGAGTGGACAGGTGCAAGATGTGCTAAACAGATTTGATGAGACCATGGAGAAGATAGATGGCATTGAGAAGACGTTCGAAACAAAACTTGATAGCAAGTTTAATGAATTGCTCGCGCGTTTTCCACCACCACCGCCGGCTGCACCTATCGCACCTCTACAACAACAACAACGCCTCCTTCCGAATCAGTATGGACGAGCGAAGCGTGTTCCTATTGAGGATGGCCCAACTTCTGATGCTGTTGTTCCTATTGTTGATGCTTCTTTGGCTCGTGCTACAGCTGCTGCTGGTACCCAGGAGGTGCTTCTTTTGTTTATCTTTTTCTTCTCAACCCTATTCAATAAAAACGCTAAAGGGCCTACTTGCGCAACGTTCGCGCGCAATTGATGTGCTATCCGCACTCATTATACCCCGGTTGTTTCATAACCGAGAAGGTATTCGGACACACTCCGGACTCTAGGGTCCCGAGGTCGAAGCGAAAAGGTCGGCAAAGACAAACGATCTACAATCCGGCTAGAAGGCATTTTATATGTCATTTTATAATACATTGTCAAATCGACTGATTGTATTCTTTCTCAATCCCGTCTAACAGGTTGTCTAATTTACAGTCCTGTTGGGAAAATTTAGCGGCCAGCTCTACTTGGCCGTATACTAAACTCATAGGGATCTCCTTCCCATCGGGCCCCACAGGTCCGACTTCGGCCATGTGGTTGGGATCCGCCTTCTTGTACCACATCTTTACCATGGCCCAGGCCTCCCTGGCACCTTGGCGGCAGGCCGAAATCTTCCTTAAATGGAAGCGCTGCCGCACTCCCTGAAGCTTCTCCGCAAGCTCCCCAAGACCCTCGGGTAAGGAGAAGGCTGGCCATAAAGCCTGGATGACGCCACTCATTGCCTGCCGAACTCGTTCGATCAGTTGCAACAATTCGGGAAGTTGATCACCCATTGATACGGGCATCTCCTCCGCAGGGCGACCTGTGAGCATAGCTGCAGACATATTCTGTCAAATTGACTTCCTCGCCGAACTCTTCTTTTCAAAGGAGTTCGCTCAAGCACTTACTATAGATGCCGCGACGAAGCCGCTGATTCTCCTTAACGGAGCCCGACAGCTCGGCCCGAACGCCTTTCAGCTCTTCTCCAAGCTGGGCATGGGCATCCTGGAGCTTGTTCCTTTCATGCTGCACCTTATCCAGCACCCTCTCGCCGGCCTTTAGTTGGCGCAGAAGTTCTTGCCTGTCCGGATCTTGTCCGGCAGCACCTGCAACATCATTTTTTTTAGACTTGCGCAAAGGCCAAACGCTACTTATCTTTCTAAAATAATGCGTTACCAGGAGAGGTCCCTGTGTTTCCTCCTGCGCCAGAGAGTGCGGCCTCAAGTTGGGCCTTGCACTCTTGCAGCTCCTGAGACAGTTGGGTATTCTTCTCGGTAAGATCCTACGTTTCATATGATCCTTAAATCAGTTAATATAACTATTTTAAGTCTCGGGGGCTACTGGCATATACAACTATTAAATTCTCTTATCCGTATGTATTTTACATACTGCTCCGTGGCTCTGGTAAAACCATCTTGAGAAGCACGAAGGTGCGCGTCCCCCGCGTTAAAGGCATTCAACGCCTCGGGGGAGAAGCACGCGTCACGAAATACTGTCCGGCGGCGCCTGCGATTCAGGGCACTCTCCACCTCAGACTTGGTGGCGGATAGTCTGTCGGCATCCTCCGTCGGAGGAATGTCCGGCTCGCGCCTTGTGCTCGCCTCCCCCTCCAGACCAGGTTCTGGAGCCTGGCTGGTAGAGGTTGGATTGGCAACCTCCACGCCCGCAGTCCGGCGGATGCTTTTTTCTCTACAAAAGTCATGAGCACTCAAACGCTTCCTAGGAACGTTGCTCTAAATAATGAATTGTGAGCTACACCTTTGCGGCGACGTTTCAGTCCGCGTCGCGCTCCTCTTCCGCCTACTGGTCCGGACTGGCCTTTGTCGGCCAGCCACCGCGGGCTCGGCTTCTCTCCCTAAGGGCGCCTCCTGCACAGCGCCATCGTATACGGTGGTCAGAAATAAGCAAGGAAGGAATGACGGTGTCAGGACTTCGGTCGCAATCACCTGGGAAGCCAGATATAGTCCGGGATAGTCGGCCGTGATGGCGACTAAAGCATTGTCCATGCTGAGCTGGTGGAACACCCCATCGATTAGCTCCACCATTATGTCCGGATCCTCTTCGGAGGCCGGATCCCGGGATCTCTTTGGATCCTCGGGTTGCAGAGATGGACTTAGCATGTCCTCCACGATCCGGCGCAGCTCATGCGTCGAAAGAAGAACACAATATAAGAAACTTAAGTTTCAAAAAAGCATGGGTCGGGCACGCAGAGTGTTCGCTTACCCAAGGCCGGGGATTATTCATGCAGAACCCATTTAAAGGGTTCGTCTGAAGGAAATCCTCCTTCTCCCCCTTATACAGGCCGGACAGGATCGTCACCAGATCTTCGACCGAATCCGGCCCTTTGCGGCCATGACGGGTGGCATCGTCCTCCCCGTTGAAATCCCACATGGGGTGGCCCCTGTATTGTAGTGGCTGCACCTCCCGCATAATGCATGTCGCCATGACTCCAATCATAGTCAACCCGGCATGGGCCAGTAACCTTATTCGGCCCATCAAATAATGGACGCTCTTGTCTTCCTCCAGTTGGGGGCTCCGCGGACGCCAACTAAGACGTTTCTTCAGAGGAGCATTGCTGAACTCCGGGAGGCCGATCCGAACAGGGTCCGGCAGCGGAGCGTCTTCTATATAAAACCATTCCGAAGGCCAGTCTTCAGACGCCTTCTTAGGGGTTCCGGATGGATATCCGGTCCCGGCAATGCGCCATATTTCGGCGCCGCCCACTTGATATATGGACCCCTCGTGAGAACGGGGTACAAGGCAGAACAACCTCTTCCACAGCGCGAAATGGGGCTCGACGCCCAGGAATAGCTCGCAAAGAGCTACGTAACCCGCAATACGCAGGATTGAGGCGGGCGTGAGGTGATGAAGCTGGAGTCCGTAGAACTCCAGGAGCCCGCGGAGGAATGGATGTACAGGAAATCCGAGCCCCCTTATCAGATAGGGGACGAAGCATACCCGCTCCCCTTTGTTGGGATTTGGGGTAACCTCCGCTTGCTTCCCACCTTTGTAGGTGGCCAGCCCGGCTCGAACCAGAACCATGAAGGCCGGAGGGAGATATCCCCCCGCTTGGAGCTTCACCAGCTCGTTGTGCGGAACAGAGCATCTCCTCCAATCTCCTGGCGAAGGACTGGGAGCGCGAGAAGAGGAGCCGCGTTGATGGTCCATGATGGAATGGATTCTTGGTCGAAAGCGCTCCGATGAGTATTTGCGGGAGGAAGATGGTGATTTGGATCTGGATTCTTGCCTCCCTTATAGGCAGATTATTCGCACAACTAGGGGGTAAAACATAAAAGACACCCTGGCTTTTCACATTCGCGCGACGCGTGGAAGAAGGCCATTATTGGGCGTGAAAGCCAAGACGCGCAACATTGATGAGGAAGCCGGACACTGTTCGGCAGGTACGTAGAACTTGAAGGAGAACCCGCCTTGCAACACCGAAGACTACACACATGCTGGACTTATCATCATTGAAGCCTGGTTCGGGGGCTACTGAGGGAGTCCCGGATTAGGGGGTGTCCGGATAGCCGGACTACCATCATCGGCCGAACTATCATCGGCCGGACTATCATCATCGACCGGACTCCAAGACTATGAAGATACAAGATTGAAGACTTTGTCCCGTGTCCGGATGGGACTTTCCTTGGCGTGGAAGGCAAGCTTGGCGATACGGATATGTAGATCTCCTACCATTGTAACCAACTCTATGTAACACTAGCCCTCTCCGGTGTCTATATAAACCGGATGGCTCTAGTCCGTAGGACAACAACAACCATTACAATCATACCATAGGCTAGCTTCTAGGGTTTAGCCTCCTTGATCTCGTGGTAGATCCACTCTTGTAAACATCCACAATATCAATATCAATCAAGCAGGACGTAGGGTTTTACCTCCGTCAAGAGGGCCCGAACCTGGGTAAAACATCGTGTCCCTTGTCTCCTGTTACCATCCGCCTAGACGCACAGTTCGGGACCCCCTACCCGAGATCCGCCGGTTTTGACACCGACAGCGGGCGATTATGAGGATGAGGTTGATCAAAATCCGAACTACGTGCAGCCACCAGCACCACCACCAGCAGGTCGACCTCAAGTATATATTTGTAATGGTAGGCCTGCACCACCACCTCAGATACGAGATGATGTCCATATTCCTAAACTGAAATTGAATATTCCACCATTTGAGGGTAGATATGTTCCTGATATATATCTTACTTGGGAATTAGAAACTGAACAACGATTTACATGTTTACAATATCCTGAGGAGAGACGAGTTGCTGCTGTTGTTTGTGCTTTCACTAGTTTTGCATGTGTATGGTGGTCTGAACATTGTAGATTATATCCTATTCCAACTACTTGGGCTGCTTTGAAAACTGCTATGCGTACGCGTTGGGTTCCACCATATTATCAACGTGAATTGCTTCAAAAATTGTAGCGTTTAAGACAAGAAAAAAATTCTGTCGAAGAATATTATCAGGAATTACAAACTGGCATGATTAGATGTGGTATTGTTGAGGAGAATGAAGCTATGCTTGCACGTTTTCTGGGTGGATTAAATAGAGAGACTCAGACCATTCTAGACTATAAGGAGTATACTAATATCACTCGTTTATTGCATCTTGCTTGTAAAGCTAAACGTGAAGTGCAGGATCGACAAGCATTGGGGCGAACTAACTTTTCTGCAGGCCGACCTTCATCATGGACACCGCGTGCATCTTCTACTTCAACTGCACCAGCACCTCCATCAGATGCCACCTCCAGCCGTGATACAAGAAAACAGGCACAACCACCATTATCTGCCAAGAGCGCACCTGCGGGGCCTGCACAGCGTTCTTCTTCTTCCATAGCATCAACAGGGCACACAAGTGATATTATTTGTCGTCGTTGTAAGGGAGGAGGTCATTATGCGAGAGAATGCAAATCTCAGCGTGTGATGATTGCTACCGAGGATGGTGGGTATGAGTCCGCTAGTGACTATGATGAGGAGACTTTGGCTCTTATTACACGTGAAGAACATGGTGGAGATGATTCTGATCATGAGACGCAATACATGGCTCCTGAAGACGCTGACAGGTATGAATGTTTAGTTGCTCAACGTGTTTTGAGTGTGCAGGTCACACAAGCTGAGCAAAATCAGAGGCACAATTTGTTCCATACCAAGGGAGTTGTGAAGGAATGTTCTGTGCGCGTCATCATAGACGGAGGGAGCTGCAACAACTTGGCTAGCATGGAGATGGTGGAGAAGCTTTCTCTCACCACAAGACCACATCCACATCCTTACTACATCCAATGGTTCAACAACAGCGGCAAGGTTAAGGTAACACGTACTGTTCATGTGCATTTTAGTATCTCTACATATGCTGATTATCTTGATTGTGATGTCGTACCTATGCAAGCATGTTCCTTATTACTTGGTAGACCATGGCAATTTGATAAAAAATTTGTACACCATGGTAGAAACAATCACTATACTCTTGTTCATAAGGATAAACATATTACTTTGCTTCCTATGACTCTTGATTCCATTTTGAAAGATGATATTAATAGAGCTAATAAAGCAAAACAGGAGAAGAATAAGAGTGAAAATCAGATTGTGGCAAAAGAATTTGAGCAACAAATGAAGCCTAATAATAAACCATCTAGTGTTGCTTCTGAAATTAAATTGAAAAGTGCATGTTTATTTGCCACCAAATCTGATATTGATGAGCTAGATTTCAGAAAATCTGTTTGCTATGATTTTGTGTGCAAAGAGGCATTATTTTCATTCAAGGACGTGCCTTCCTCTTTGCCTCCTGCTGTCACTAACATTTTGCAGGAGTTCGCTGACGTCTTTCCATAAGACGTGCCACCGGGATTACCGCCTATTCGAGGGATTGAGCATCAGATTGACTTAATTCCCGGTGCTTCACTGCCAAACCGTGCACCATACCGTACCAATCCAGAGGAGACGAAGGAGATTATGCGTCAAGTACAAGAGCTTCTCGATAAAGGTTATATACGCGAATCCCTTAGTCCTTGTGCTGTTCCTATTATTCTAGTGCCGAAAAAGGATGGTACATCACGTATGTGTGTTGATTGTAGAGGCATTAATAATATTATTATTCGTTATCGTCATCCTATTCCTAGGCTAGATGATATGCTTGATGAATTGAGTGGCTCTACAATATTCTCCAAAGTTGATTTGCGTAGTGGATACCATCAAATTCGTATGAAATTGGGAGATGAATGGAAAACAACATTTAAAACTAAGTTTGGATTATATGAGTGGTTAGTCATGCCTTTTGGGTTAACTAATGCACCTAGTACTTTCATGAGATTAATGAACGAAGTTTTACGTGCTTTCATTGGACGATTTGTGGTAGTTTACTTTGATGACATATTGATTTATAGCAGAACTTTGCAGGAACATTTGGAACATTTACGTGTGTTTTTATTGCTCTACGTGATGCACGTTTATTTGGTAACCTTGGGAAGTGCACCTTTTGCACCGATCGAGTGTCTTTTCTTGGCTATGTTGTTATTCCACAGGGAATTGAAGTTGATAAAGCCAAGATTGAAGCTATTGAGAGTTGGCCGCAGCCCAAAACGGTCACACAAGTTAGGAGTTTTCTTGGCCTCGCTGGATTTTATAGGCGTTTTGTGAGAGATTTCAGCACCGTTGCTGCACCTCTCAATGAGCTTACAAAGAAGGATGTGCCTTTTGTTTGGGGTACCGCACAGGAAAAAGCCTTCACGATATTGAAAGATAAGTTGACACATGCTCCTTTACTCCAACTTCCTGATTTTAATAAGACTTTTGAGCTTGAATGTGATGCTAATGGAATTGGATTAGGAGGTGTGTTATTACAAGATGGCAAACCTGTTACATACTTTTCTGAAAAATTGAGTGGGCCTAGTCTGAATTATTCTACTTATGATAAAGAATTATATACTCTTGTTCGGACTTTAGAAACATGGCAACATTATTTATGGCCCAAAGAATTTGTTATACATTCTGATCATGAATCTTTGAAACATATTAAAAGTCAAGCTAAACTGAATCGTAGACATGCTAAATGGGTTGAATTCATTGAGACTTTCCCTTATGTCATTAAACACAAGAGGGGAAAAGAAAATGTTATTGCTGATGCATTGTCTCGTCGCTATACTATGCTTTCACAACTTGACTTCAAAATATTTGGTTTGGAGAGCATCAAAGATCAATATATGCATGATGCTGATTTTACAGATGTAATGCAGAATTGTAAAGAAGGAAGAATGTGGAACAAGTTTGTCGTTAACGATGGATTTGTGTTTCGTGCTAACAAGCTATGCATTCCAGCTAGCTCCGTTCATCTTTTGTTGTTGCAGGAGGCGCATGGAGGAGGATTAATGGGACACTTTGGCTTGAAGAAGACGGAGGACGTACTTGCTACACATTTCTTTTGGCCAAAGATGAGACGGGATGTTGAGCGTTTTATTGCTCGCTGCACTACATGTCAAAAAGCTAAGTCACGACTCAATCCTCATGGTTTATATATGCCTTTGCCTGTACCTAGTGTTCCTTGGGAGGATATATCTATGGACTTTGTTTTAGGTTTACCTCGAACAAAGAAGGGGAGGGATAGCATATTTGTTGTCGTGGATAGATTCTCGAAAATGGCACACTTTATACCATGTCATAAAAGCGATGATGTTGTTAATGTTGCTGATTTGTTCTTTCGTGAAATTATTCGCTTGCATGGTGTGCCAAATACTATTGTTTCATATTGTGATACTAAATTTCTTAGCCACTTTTGGAGATGTTTATGGGCTAAGTTGGGGACTAAACTGCTTTTTAGTACTACTTTTCACCCCCAAACTGATGAACAAACTGAAGTAGTCAATAGAACATTGTCTACTATGCTTAGGGCTGTTTTGAAGAGTAATAAGAAAATGTGGGAGGAATGCTTGCCTTATATTGAATTTGCTTATAATCGTTCATTGCATTCTACTACTAAGATGTGCCCTTTTGAAGTTGTGTATGGTTTCCTACCTCGTGCACCTATTGATTTGTTGCCTCTTCCATCTTCGGAGAAGGTTAATTTTGATGCTAAACAACGTGCTGAATTGATTTTAAAAATGCATGAGTTAACTAAGGAAAACATTGAGCGTATGAATGCCAAATATAAACTTGCTGGAGATAAGGATAGAAAACATGTTGTGTTTGCACCTGGAGATCTTATTTGGTTACATTTGCGTAAGGATAGATTTCCTGATTTGCGCAAATCAAAGCTCATGCCACGTGCTGATGGTCCCTTTAAGATGTTAGAGAAAATAAATGATAATGCATATAAACTTGAGCTGCCTGCAGATTTTGGGGTTAGTACCACTTTTAACATTGCAGATTTGAAGCCTTATTTGGGTGAGGAAGATGAGCTTCCGTCGAGGACGACTTTATTTCAAGAAGGGGAGGATGATGAGGACATCAATACCATTGTTACACCCACAGCCCCTACTGCTACATATACGGGACCAATTACTAGAGCTCGCGCACGCCAATTAAATTATCAGGTACTTTCGTTTCTTGGTAATGATTCTAATGTTCATGAGAATATGATGCTGCCTAAATTGGATACATTTGTTTTGCTTACAAATGAAGGGCCTAGCTTGGAGAAGGATGAACATTGGAGCAAGAACAAGCATGGAGATGATGCCATGCGCAAGGGGAACAAGAACGGAGTTACAAGTGATGATTTCAGGACTTTGAAGCCACCATAATGGGTGCATGAAGCCTTGGACGAAATATACAAGATGTCACTTCATAAATTTTGTCCCGAGGCTATTCTAAGTGTTGCGTCACCTTATTATTGGGCCAGGCCCTTGTAATTTCGAAATACATAAGTATAGGCTATTTTTAGAGTCCGTATGTTTGGGGAAACAAGAGATAGGGTTGATTTCGGACCCCTCCACCAAGGGCCACGAAATTCCCCCCTCTTCCTCCATATATACAGCCCTTAGGGCACCGTTTAGACTTTGGGGTTTTGTTTAGATTAAAAGTTCGCCATAGCTGCAACTTCGCATACTTCGTTTGTGTTCAACGACCAGACAAAGGCGTCACAGAACCCCACCTTGATCAATAAAGCTTTCATCTTATATTCGCAATATCCAGATTTGCAATCTCAGTTTATTGCTTGTTCTTCGTTTGCTCGCAGGAAACAGACCCTCGTGGTCAGGTTGATCGTGCTCCGGCGTGGTCAATAACCTCTCGGAGTTGGTTTAGCGGTTGCTAAGGCGCGACATCCTCGCACGTTCGTAGTCGGATCGTCAAAGTCGACTTCCACCAAAGCGAAATCCATCATCTCATCGAAAGACGGGACACCTTTGCCTCTATTACAATCAGATAAGAGGTTCAATACCACCTGTTTTAGCAAATCTCACGAAACTGCTTCTCCTAATGCTCCATGACAACCAAGTCTCCGGTGAAATACCAAGGCAAATAGGCGAGATGGGTAATCTTGTGAGCCTGAACTTGTCAAACAATTACTTAGTTGGTCCTATTCCTTGTGAAATAGGTCATCTTAAGCATTTGCTTAAATTAGATTTGTCCAGCAATGACCTTTCCGGACCAGTTTCCTTCAGTCCAGTTAACTCATCCATACAAAATCCTATGAATAATTTTTCATCTCAGCCTACTGCAAAAGTAAACTTAGAAAACATAAATATGCTATCATTATCCCGTAACAACTTAAGTGGTCCCATTCCCAAAGATATAGTGAAATTTTTCAACCTGCAACACTTAGACATAAGCCAAAACAACTTTTCAGGTTCAATCCCAAGCAATATAGGTAACCTGACCAAACTCACTACATTGTACCTTTACCATAACCAACTTTCTGGACACATTCCTCGAGAACTAGGTTATTTAGTGATTTTAGAGGACTTGAGGCTCAACAACAACACACTATCTGGTTCCTTTCCAAGCAATTTATGGAATTTGACCAAACTTACTACCTTGCACCTTCACCGTAACCAACTTTCTGGACACATTCCACTGGTTTTGGGATATTTGGTGCACATAGAGGACTTGCGGCTTAGCTACAATACACTAACAGGTTACTTTCCAAGAAATTTGTGTAATTTGACCAAACTCAAGATCTTGTACCTTGGCCAGAACCAACTTTCTGGAAAAATTCCTTGGGAACTAGGTTATATGGTGAATTTAGAGGACTTTCAGCTTAGTTTGAACAACCTAACAGGTCCTATCCCAAACAGTTTAGGCAATTTGACTAAGCTCGCCTTCTTAAACCTTAATTTCAACCAATTTTCTAGACACAATCCTCAAGAAATTGGTGAGTTGATGAATCTGGAAATGTTTGGAGTCTCTTTGAACAATCTATCTGGTGCATTGCCATCGGATCTTTGCGTGGGAGGCCGACTACAGTTTCTCACCGCTAATGGCAACAACTTGGTTGGACCCTTGCCAACAAGCTTGCTAACTTGCAAAAGCCTAGTCAAACTTTGTCTTGAAGGAAATCAGCTTCAAGGAGATATCTCCAAGATGGGGCTTCACCCTAATCTTGTCTATGTTGATATCAGTTCAAACAAACTATTTGGTCAATTATCTCATCGCTGGGGTGAGTGTTACAAACTTACGATGCTACGTGCTTCAAACAACAACATTACTGGAGTCATACCACCAAGCATAGGGCAGTTATCTCAGTTGGGGATACTTGATGTTTCAGCAAATAAACTTGAAGGGCAGATTCCACTGGGGATTGGCAATTTAACGGTGCTGTTCAACTTGAGCCTCAGTAATAACCTGCTCGAAGGAAGTATACCTAAAGATATTGGATCGCTAAATAATTTGGAGTACTTGGATTTATCATCAAACAACCTAAGTGGGATGATACAAGGGTCAATTGAACATTGTCTCAAGCTTCACTTCCTGAATTTGAGCCATAATCGCCTCAATGGCAGCATTCCAATCAAACTAGAAATGCTGGTAAACCTACAAGAATTGTTGGATCTAAGTGATAATTCATTTGCTAGTGTCATTCCGAGTCAGCTGGGTGGTTTGAGCATGCTCGAAATTTTGAATCTTTCACACAATGCATTGAAAGGTAGCATCCCACCATCATTTCAGCGCATGTTCAGCCTCCTATCCATTGATGTGTCATTCAACAAATTGGAAGGGTCAGTGCCACAGAGTAGGTTGTTTGAAGAAGCTCCAATCGAATGGTTCATGCAGAATAAGCAATTGTGTGGTGTAGTGAAAGGTTTGCCCCCTTGTGACCTTACTGAAAGTGGTGGACGAAAAAAGAAGCCCAGAGCTATTTTACTAGCTATAATACCTGTTGTTGTATCTTTTCAGTTTATCATGGCACTAGTAACTTTGCAATGTAAAAGGAGGAAACGCAAGGTGGAATGCGCAAATGAGTTGCAACAGACAAAGCTGTTCGCCATCTGGAACTTTCATGGAGGAGATATGTACAGGCAAATTGTTGACGCCACAGAAAATTTTAGTGACGCTCACTGCATTGGAATTGGAAGTAGTGGATCAGTATATAGAGCTCAGTTACCAACATGCGAGATATTGCAGTAAAGAAGATTCATACAATAGAAGAGGAGGAGCTATTTAATCGTGAAATAGATGCCTTGATGCATATTCGGCATCGCAATATTGTGAAGTTATTTGGCTACTGTTCTGCTACTCAACAAAGATTTCTTTTGTATGAATACATGGAAAGAGGAAGCTTAGCAGCATCTTTAAGGACCAAGGAAACTGCAATAGAGTTGGACTGGACAAGGAGGTTAAATATTGTTCAGGATGTGGCCCATGTTTTGTCTTACATGCATCATGATTGCTTTGCGCCGATAGTCCATAGAGATATAACAAGTAACAACATTTTGCTTGATCTGGAATTTAGAGCATGCATCTCTGATTTTGGTATTGCCAAAATATTAGATGTGGATGGGTCAAACTGCACAAGGCTTGCCGGGACAAAAGGATATCTTGCACCAGGTACAATAATATATATCTATGTCGGTTAAATCAACGTGTTGTACGTTTATTTTTGTCACTTCGATGGATGTCTTGCATAGCGTTATATATATTTTCACATCAATAATGAAATGATTAGCGTAGATCTTCATAACTGTGTCAGGAAGTAGAGTACTACTTATTGGTTTGTGTAAATGAAACCAATTATACAGTCAAAAACTAGTATATTATATATCTTTTTATCGACCATACTATGTTTGTCTCTGGTCTCTACAATTAATCTACATACGAGAACTCTCCCGGATGCAAATGGTTAGTACCATGGTTGGTGGACTAGCCAGCCCGGGTTCGAGCCACGCCTTCTTACTTTCGTGTGGCAGGGAACAAGTCTTATTATCCCTTCACAACGCTTTTTTCAGTACATACATAAAAAAAGGTTATTAAAATTAACTCTTCATTATTGGCTTGGCAGAGCTTGCATACACAACAAGGGTGACGGAGAAGTGCGACATCTATAGTTTTGGAGTGCTTGTGCTCGAGTTGTTCATGGGACATCATCCGGGTGATTTTCTTTCGTCCCTCTCATCCATGGACAAGAAAAGTACAATACCCAAGTATTTGCTGGACACCCGGCTCCCATTGCCTAAAGCTGAGATTGCAAATGAAATATTCAAAGTGATTGCCATCGCTGTTCGGTGCATAGAACCTGACCCATTACACCGTCCAACGATGCAGGATGCAATCAAGGTGTTCTCTGCAGATGAAGGGGCCAGTAATCTTGATTACCTGCACATTGAAATCATCATCCCTGCTTGTGGTTTTGAATGTTCTTAGCACATTGGTGTTTCTTCGGTTGCACCTTTTGATCAGAGACTATAATTAGTCATTTCGATCATAGATTATTTTGGCTTTACCCTCATAGATTGTACAATAGGAGTACAATACTTTAAGCTGATCAGTCCTAACTGGTTGGCTATTTGCTACTTCTAGATATTTGTACAGCAATGCAGATCAACTTTTTGCTACTAGCTAGCTGTAAATATTTATATAGCTGATCGTGCTATTTCTTCAAAAGAACAAATAAATATTCCATTTGCATCCTCTTATTGATTAACTGCGAGCCAATTCAAGTATTCAACTGGTTATTTCCTATATCTTCACCGTCATGGCATACTTCATTGCCGGCCGGTGAGCTCACTCACGCTCTTGGAAATGCTCATTATCAAATGGAGGCCTCCTGGTGCGTTTCTTCTAGTGGAATTCAGATTGACTTAATCTAGCCTGCAAATTGCTACAGGTAAGCAATTGGAATTTGATTGTTCAGGTAATCATTGATCTGCTACCGTAAAGATGGACTATTTTTTTACTGTTATTATTAGCAATTTAGCATGTGCTAGTTTTCAGTTTTACACCAGCTTATATCCCATTAGGGCGTCTGCAATGTACGTCGGCCATAACTCTCAAAAGGTGGACCTTAGACTAATTTACACATTGAGGAGATCGACTGTAAGGGCGTCGCCAATGTGGCCATAAGGTCGTCCATAAGGCACCTTAAGTCAACCTTAGGCGACTTTAGACATTGTGAGCACATGAATCAGCAGCGCCTATAACTACCCCAAAACCACCTCATAACTACTACTCCCTCCGTTTCTAATATTTGTCTTTTTAGAGACTTTCAATGGACTACCACATACGGATGTATATAGACATATTTTAGAGTGTAGATTCACTCATTTTGCTTCGTATGTAGTCACTTGTTGAAATCTTTAGAAAGACAAATATTTAGGAACGGAGGGAGTACAAAAAATACCGCATGCAAAAACACATACAGAATATGGCCCAATTGCACAATAAGGACCTGTTCGGAGCCACTCCGCTCCACAACTCCGCTCCGGGAGCGGGCGGAGCAGCGCCGAACGGTACAACTCCGCGGAGTCGAAAGAGCGGAGCGGAGCGGTTCGCAGTTGAATTTCACGGAGTCGCTGAAACCGAGCTCCCCACCACGACTCCCTCACTTTCCCCCTCCCCAACCTACCGGTTCGATCCAATCTGAGCGAATCCCAGGGTCCTCCCCCGACCATGGAACCCTAGCGTTGCGCCGCCGCCGCCGCAGTTCCCCAGCCACCACTGCAACCTCGCCATCTCCTCGCCCCCCTCGTCATCCCCGGCCAAATTCTCACCCCTGCAACCTCGCCATCTCCTCGCCCCCCTCCTCATCCAAGGCAGCTTTCTGTTCGGCGATAACTTTGGGGGCATACGGGTTGTGTGGACCTCTGGCGGCTGAGATCACCAGGGCCTCGTCCTCGTCCCCGGCAGCTCGGATTCGTCGTTTGCAAGGTCGGCACCCACGCCTACGTCACATACAGCAAGGTGAGATCCATATCCCCTCTTCACCCTTGTTCCTCTACTGTTCTTGATTCATATTCCTGAATAGTTCCACGTGTTCTTGATTCCTGGTTCTTGATTCCTGTAAGTAGTAGTACTACATGTCTATAATTCCTGCAAGGATTATCTCAGGAAATTGAGAGGAAGGGGATGAATTAGGGGAGTTGGTAGAGAAAGGGGATGAGCGACAGAGAGCATAGAGACAGATAGAGTTTCCTTTTCTAGATAACAAATACACACTGCATGATTATCATGGATGTTGTAAACATATATGTATTGCCTCTGTTTCTTTTATTTGCCTTGACATGGAGGGCGTGAACTAGCTAGCTTGTTAATTGATATTGATGATTAGCTCTAGGCGTTCTTGATTCCTGATTCTTGATCCAGTTAGTATTAGTTCTACATGTCAATAATCCCAGCAAGGATTAGTAGTCAAAGTAGTGTGAGACCCTGATTTGGGTCTCACGGATTAATCATAGAAATAGTAGAGAATGAAGAACGGAGAGAACGAGACAAAAAGTGAGATTCAGACGTTTTTCTGCATATCACAATCGCCTCTTCAGTACATAACACACCCTGTAAATAAAACACACGCACATCACTCCCACACACAGTGTACACCTGGTCGTTGATGCTGTGAAAGTAGATACAGAAAGGACTAGTGGATGCCGTAAAGTAGATACAGAAAGTATATACTAGTGATTTACAAATGTAAGAAAAGGTAATCCAGCAAGGACTAGTGAGATTCACGTGACGTCTTGTTGATTAAATTCCCTTTCAATCCATGGATGTTGTAGGAAAGTAGTGCAGAAATACATCTTGAATTGTCTCCTGGCTGTTGGAATGTAATTAGACCATGACCAAATATTGCCTTTGTTTCTTTTATTTGCCCTGATTGACATGGATGGAGTGAAGTAGCTAGTGAACCCCTTCTCTGCCTATAACCTGTAACTATTATTATTCTTTGGACTGAAATATGTTAGTGAACCCCTTCTCTGCCTATAACCATGGTCTTTGCTGGTATGTAACTAGGAGCATGATTGATGATTGTTCATCTATATGTGTTAGATTGTAATGCTTGCAATTAATGTATAATTTTCTTGAAGAATGTCTGCCGATTGGAGTGACGATAACACTACGATCTTGACCGAGCTCTTTGTCCAACAAGTGCGTGCTGGCAATAGGCCAGACAAGCACTTGACTCAAAATGCTTATGAGGAAGTTGCGAAGGATTTTAAAGTCAGAACAGGCCTGGAGTACACCAGGCTCCAACTAAAGAACAAGTGGGATAAGTTGAAGACTGATTACAGCAATTTCAGAAAACTCAAATTGAAGGAGACTGGTGGTGGGTGGGACTATGAGAGAAACACCATCAAACAAGATGATGAATGGTGGAAGAAAGCAAAGATAGTGAGTCATGACTTTTCCTATTTGTTCTTATCATATAAGCAATTGTTCCGTGAGTAGTGATGCTAATTAAGCTTTGTTTTGTTGTATTTTAGGACATCCCTGGCTGTGGCAAGTTCCGAAAGCGCGGACTTCGAAATGAGAATAACTTATCTATCATGTTTGCTGACATCACAAGTGATGGTACAGATCACTGGAATCCTGCTTCAGGCACCATTCCCCAATCTAGCAGTGCAACTTCAGTTTTCAATGTGGACGACATACAAGATGTTGATCTGGAGGAGACCCAAACAGGTGAGTCACATGCCGATGGAAAAGGGAAGAGACTTGGCAGGTATGTGGATGGCAATAACAAGAAGCCAAAGACATCTCTTGTTATACAAGAACAGATAACCAGGGTTGGAGATATAGCAGAGAGGACCCAATCCAGCTTTGAGTCATACATGAAGAAAGAAGAGAGTTCATCGATTACTTCTGTGATGGATCTGGTTGTTGAGTGTGGTGCAATAGTAGGCAGTGATGAATATTTCATTGCTAGTGAACTATTTGTGAAGCGAGAGCAGAGAGAGATGTTCCTGCATATGACTGAAAGTGCTGCTCGTTTAGATTGGTTGCGTAGGAAATACAACAGCAAGTATGGGCATTAGATGCTACTGCTGTTGTTTTTGCCTATTGGGATGTAATACTAATTTAAAGTTTGAACTTAGTTATGTACTCTGGTTTACTTGTAAGACTATTTGGGTTGTAACATTATTATGTTAGTCCCATTCTTCCCTTTTTCAGTTGTTTGTCTTCATTTACCTTGTTTCAGCCGTGTGTCTTCAATCTTGGTAATATTTCTTGTAATCTTACTTATATTGCTGCTATGACTCATCTTGCTGATGGTTACATGATAAATGTTGTTACATATGACTTGTCTTTAATGTTACATATGATTCTTACTTATCTTTCTGCTATGACTAATCTGGTTGATAATTAAGTACTAATTGTTGTTACTTGTGTATGTGCAGATGTCATCGGATAGTGACAATGATAGTGATAGTTATGAAGAAAGGAAGAAGAGGGTATGCCACCATGTCCAATCAATGTCCAACATCTATGCCGGTGCATCAACACTTGCAGGGAAGTACTGTGACAACTATTTGATCAAGGCAGACCCAAGGAATTCTATTCTCAGTGGGTTCGGATGGCTGCAGGAGACGGTCTCAACACCTGGAGAAACATATACCATGTTGAGGCTGAACGCACGCCTCTTCTTTCAATTGCATGACTTGTTGGTCAAAAAGTATGGCTTCAAATCAACCTGTTTCGTAAGCAGTTATGAAGCGCTTGCAATGTTCTTGTGGACATTAGGGGGTTGCGAGTCTAATAGGAGAACACAAAATCGTTTCAAGCACTCAGGAGATACAGTCCACTGGAAGTTTCATGAGGTTTTACTCTGTGTGGTTAAGATGGCAGCAGATTACCTGAAACCTAAGGACCCAAACTTTAGTAGTGTGCACCCAAGGATTCAAAAGGATAGAAGGGCTTATCCACATCTTAAGGACTGCATCGGCGCACTAGATGGTACTCACGTCAGAGCTACCATTCCTGCTGGCGACCAAGTTAGATACATTGGAAGGTCGGGATCAACAACACAGAATGTTCTGGCAATATGTGATTTTGACATGCATTTCATGTACACTTCAGTTGGTCAACCCGGCTCTATGCATGATACCAGTGTCTTGTATCATGCAATTGAAGCTGACAAAGATACCTTCCCTCATCCTCCAAAGGGTTAGTAGTTCCTATAATAATTTCTTTTATTTAAATTCTGTAAACAAATCATAGGACTTACATGTAATCTGCTTGTTGTTTGTAGGTAAGTACTATCTTGTGGACGCGGGCTATCCTAATAGACCTGGATATCTCGCACCTTACAAGGGAGAAAGATACCACGTGCCTGATTTTCAACGAGGTGTGGCGCCAAGAACACCTAAGGAGAAATTTAACAAGATACACTCATCCAAGCGTAATAGAGCATTTGGTGTGTGGAAAATGAAGTGGCAGATTCTACTAAAGATGCCCAATTATTCAGTTGAAACTCAAAAGATGATAGTGGCTGCCACTATGACCCTTCACAACTACGTTCGATATCATGATAAGGGTGATCTTCACTTTCTTCGAGTCGACAGAGATCCCAACTATGTCCCAACTATCCCTTCAAGGTATCAACGGTATGCCATCCCTCCGAATGCATCAGATGTGTCAACCTCGGAGGCTAGTGATAAAGACATGGACCTGTTCCGTAATAGACTAGCAACTAATATTGCTCTTGGTTGGTGACTTCCACTTCTGCTATAAATGTGAGTATACTAGTTTCTACCACATTCATGTGTTTTTATTTGCTACAGTTATTTAGTTTTTACCTTGCTTGATAAATTCATGCTTTCTCATAGATGACTGGTCGTAAAGTTAAACAAGTGAATGTTGTCTCCAAACATGTCGAAACTGTTCACTGCCTTTGTTAGTAGCTGAAATATTAGTCACAATATTACTTGTCATTTATTTCCTTGTAGCAAGATGCATAAGTCTAGAATCCAGAAGATGTTCTTAGCTAGTTCAATGACAACATGATTTTGCTTCTTTCACAATTGATGTGTATTTGTACGTATTAACAAATTTCGTAATTTTGTAGGTGAAACCATCCGAAGCAGAGTATATATGTTTTTGGTTCTATTCAAGCAATCACCAGCATTGCATAAAGGTTTTCATGTGTTGAATGCAGGACCTCCACTGGACTAGAGTGATGTCTACAAAGTACATGTGTTTATGCTGCCTTTGTTTGTGTTTACCTTAGGAAAAAAATCCAATTTGTTTATGTTGTTAAAATCATGTAATTTCAGCAAACTCATGCTGAAGCGTTCTTGTGCGATAAAGTGAATTTTTGCACAAAGAAATTATGTGTGAAATTTCAGCATTATTTTCAGTAAACTCAGCATATTTGTGCATTTTGTCTGCACTGTGTTTTAACATTGGCACAACAAGTGATCCCCGTATTGACCAGTATCAAACCAGCTTGATGTGTTGTGGGGAGCCTGTAATCCAGAGTGCAGAGTGGAGTTAGTTGCCGAACAAGTTGTCTGCTCCTCATTTGACCTGGGGAGCTAGCAAACTAGGAGTTGGGAGTGGAGCTAAGGATTTGACGGAGTGGAGTGAATACGAACAGGCCCTAAGGACCTGTTCGGAGCCACTCCGCTCCACAACTCCGCTCGGGGAGCGGGCGGAGCAGCGCCGAACGGTACAACTCCGCGGAGTCGAAAGAGCGAAGCGGAGCGGTTCGCAGTTGAATTTCACGGAGTTGCTGAAACCGAGCTCCCCACCACGACTCCCTCACTTTCCCCCTCCCCAACCTACCGGTTCGATCCAATCTGAGCGAATCCCAGGGTCCTCCCCCGACCATGGAACCCTAGCGTTGCGCCGCCGCCGCCGCAGTTCCCCGGCCACCACTGCAACCTCGCCATCTCCTCGCCCCCCTCGTCATCCCCGGCCAAATTCTCACCCCTGCAACCTCGCCATCTCCTCGCCCCCCTCCTCATCCAAGGCAGCTTTCTGTTCGGCGATAACTTTGGGGGCATACGGGTTGTGTGGACCTCTGGCGGCTGAGATCACCAGGGCCTCGTCCTCGTCCCCGGCAGCTCGGATTCGTCGTTTGCAAGGTCGGCACCCACGCCTACGTCACATACAACAAGGTGAGATCCATATCCCCTCTTCACCCTTGTTCCTCTACTCTTCTTGATTCATATTCCTGAATAGTTCCACGTGTTCTTGATTCCTGGTTCTTGATTCCTGTAAGTAGTAGTACTACATGTCTATAATTCCTGCAAGGATTATCTCAGGAAGTTGAGAGGAAGGGGATGAATTAGGGGAGTTGGTAGAGAAAGGGGATGAGCGACAGAGAGCATAGAGACAGATAGAGTTTCCTTTTCTAGATAACAAATACACACTGCATGATTATCATGGATGTTGTAAACATATATGTATTGCCTCTGTTTCTTTTATTTGCCTTGACATGGAGGGCGTGAACTAGCTAGCTTGTTAATTGATATTGCTGATTAGTTCTAGGCGTTCTTGATTCCTGATTCTTGATTCCAGTTAGTATTAGTTCTACATGTCAATAATCCCAGCAAGGATTAGTAGTCAAAGTAGTGTGAGACCCTGATTTGGGTCTCACGGATTAATCATAGAAATAGTAGAGAATGAAGAACGGAGAGAACGAGACAAAAAGTGAGATTCAGACGTTTTTCTACATATCACAATCGCCTCTTCAGTACATAACACACCCTGTAAATAAAACACACGCACATCACTCCCACACACAGTGTACACCTGGTCGTTGATGCTGTGAAAGTAGATACAGAAAGGACTAGTGGATGCCGTAAAGTAGATACAGAAAGTATATACTAGTGATTTACAAATGTAAGAAAAGGTAATCCAGCAAGGACTAGTGAGATTCACGTGACGTCTTGTTGATTAAATTCCCTTTCAATCCATGGATGTTGTAGGAAAGTAGTGCAGAAATACATCTTGAATTGTCTCCTGGCTGTTGGAATGTAATTAGACCATGACCAAATATTGCCTTTGTTTCTTTTATTTGCCCTGATTGACATGGATGGAGTGAAGTAGCTAGTGAACCCCTTCTCTGCCTATAACCTGTAACTATTATTATTCTTTGGACTGAAATATGTTAGTGAACCCCTTCTCTGCCTATAACCATGGTCTTTGCTGGTATGTAACTAGGAGCATGATTGATGATTGTTCATCTATATGTGTTAGATTGTAATGCTTGCAATTAATGTATAATTTTCTTGAAGAATGTCTGCCGATTGGAGTGACGATAACACTACGATCTTGACCGAGCTCTTTGTCCAACAAGTGCGTGCTGGCAATAGGCCAGACAAGCACTTGACTCAAAATGCTTATGAGGAAGTTGCGAAGGATTTTAAAGTCAGAACAGGCCTGGAGTACACCAGGCTCCAACTAAAGAACAAGTGGGATAAGTTGAAGACTGATTACAGCAATTTCAGAAAACTCAAGTACAGATCACTGGAATCCTGCTTCAGGCACCATTCCCCAATCTAGCAGTGCAACTTCAGTTTTCAATGTGGACGACATACAAGATGTTGATCTGGAGGAGACCCAAACAGGTGAGTCACATGCCGATGGAAAAGGGAAGAGACTTGGCAGGTATGTGGATGGCAATAACAAGAAGCCAAAGACATCTCTTGTTATACAAGAACAGATAACCAGGGTTGGAGATATAGCAGAGAGGACCCAATCCAGCTTTGAGTCATACATGAAGAAAGAAGAGAGTTCATCGATTACTTCTGTGATGGATCTGGTTGTTGAGTGTGGTGCAATAGTATGCAGTGATGAATATTTCATTGCTAGTGAACTATTTGTGAAGCGAGAGCAGAGAGAGATGTTCCTGCATATGACTGAAAGTGCTGCTCGTTTAGATTGGTTGCGTAGGAAATACAACAGCAAGTATGGGCATTAGATGCTACTGCTGTTGTTTTTGCCTATTGGGATGTAATACTAATTTAAAGTTTGAACTTAGTTATGTACTCTGGTTTACTTGTAAGACTATTTGGGTTGTAACATTATTATGTTAGTCCCATTCTTCCCTTTTTCAGTTGTTTGTCTTCATTTACCTTGTTTCAGCCGTGTGTCTTCAATCTTGGTAATATTTCTTGTAATCTTACTTATATTGCTGCTATGACTCATCTTGCTGATGGTTACATGATAAATGTTGTTACATATGACTTGTCTTTAATGTTACATATGATTCTTACTTATCTTTCTGCTATGACTAATCTGGTTGATAATTAAGTACTAATTGTTGTTACTTGTGTATGTGCAGATGTCATCGGATAGTGACAATGATAGTGATAGTTATGAAGAAAGGAAGAAGAGGGTATGCCACCATGTCCAATCAATGTCCAACATCTATGCCGGTGCATCAACACTTGCAGGGAAGTACTGTGACAACTATTTGATCAAGGCAGACCCAAGGAATTCTATTCTCAGTGGGTTCGGATGGCTGCAGGAGACGGTCTCAACACCTGGAGAAACATATACCATGTTGAGGCTGAACGCACGCCTCTTCTTTCAATTGCATGACTTGTTGGTCAAAAAGTATGGCTTCAAATCAACCTGTTTCGTAAGCAGTTATGAAGCGCTTGCAATGTTCTTGTGGACATTAGGGGGTTGCGAGTCTAATAGGAGAACACAAAATCGTTTCAAGCACTCAGGAGATACAGTCCACCGGAAGTTTCATGAGGTTTTACTCTGTGTGGTTAAGATGGCAGCAGATTACCTGAAACCTAAGGACCCAAACTTTAGTAGTGTGCACCCAAGGATTCAAAAGGATAGAAGGGCTTATCCACATCTTAAGGACTGCATCGGCGCACTAGATGGTACTCACGTCAGAGCTACCATTCCTGCTGGCGACCAAGTTAGATACATTGGAAGGTCAGGATCAACAACACATAATGTTCTGGCAATATGTGATTTTGACATGCATTTCATGTACACTTCAGTTGGTCAACCCGGCTCTATGCATGATACCAGTGTCTTGTATCATGCAATTGAAGCTGACAAAGATACCTTCCCTCATCCTCCAAAGGGTTAGTAGTTCCTATAATAATTTCTTTTATTTAAATTTTGTAAACAAATCATAGGCCTTACATGCAATCTGCTTGTTGTTTGTAGGTAAGTACTATCTTGTGGACGCGGGCTATCCTAATAGACCTGGATATCTCGCACCTTACAAGGGAGAAAGGTACCACGTGCCTGATTTTCAACGAGGTGTGGCGACAAGAACACCTAAGGAGAAATTTAACAAGATACACTCATCCAAGCGTAATGTGATCGAGAGAGCATTTGGTGTGTGGAAAATGAAGTGGCAGATTCTACTAAAGATGCCCAATTATTCAGTTGAAACTCAAAAGATGATAGTGGCTGCCACTATGACCCTTCACAACTACGTTCGATATCATGATAAGGGTGATCTTCACTTTCTTCGAGTCGACAGAGATCCCAACTATGTCCCAACTATCCCTTCAAGGTATCAACGGTATGCCATCCCTCCGAATGCATCAGATGTGTCAACCTCGGAGGCTAGTGATAAAGACATGGACCTGTTCCGTAATAGACTAGCAACTAATATTGCTCTTGGTTGGTGACTTCCACTTCTGCTATAAATGTGAGTATACTAGTTTCTACTACATTCATGTGTTTTTATTTGCTACAGTTATTTAGTTTTTACCTTGCTTGATAAATTCATGCTTTCTCATAGATGACTGGTCGTAAAGTTAAACAAGTGAATGTTGTCTCCAAACATGTCGAAACTGTTCACTGCCTTTGTTAGTAGCTGAAATATTAGTCACAATGTTACTTGTCATTTATTTCCTTGTAGCAAGATGCATAAGTCTAGAATCCAGAAGATGTTCTTAGCTAGTTCAATGACAACATGATTTTGCTTCTTTCACAATTGATGTGTATTTGTACGTATTAACAAATTTCGTAATTTTGTAGGTGAAACCATCCGAAGCAGAGTATATATGTTTTTGGTTCTATTCAAGCAATCACCAGCATTGCATAAAGGTTTTCATGTGTTGAATGCAGGACCTCCACTGGACTAGAGTGATGTCTACAAAGTACATGTGTTTATGCTGCCTTTGTTTGTGTTTACCTTAGGAAAAAAATCCTATTTGTTTATGTTGCTAAAATCATGTAATTTCAGCAAACTCATGCTGAAGCGTTCTTGTGCGATAAAGTGAATTTTTGCACAAAGAAATTATGTGTGAAATTTCAGCATTATTTTCAGTAAACTCAGCATATTTGTGCATTTTGTCTGCACTGTGTTTTAACATTGGCACAACAAGTGATCCCCGTATTGACCAGTATCAAACCAGCTTGATGTGTTGTGGGGAGCCTGTAATCCAGAGTGCAGAGTGGAGTTAATTGCCGAACAAGTTGTCTGCTCCTCATTTGACCTGGGGAGCTAGCAAACTAGGAGCTGGGAGTGGAGCTAAGGATCTGACGGAGTGGAGTGAATACGAACAGGCCCTAAGGACCTGTTCGGAGCCACTCCGCTCCACAACTCCGCTCCGGGAGCGGGCGGAGCAGCGCCGAACGGTACAACTCCGCGGAGTCGAAAGAGCGGAGCGGAGCAGTTCGCAGTTGAATTTCACGGAGTTGCTGAAACCGAGCTCCCCACCACGACTCCCTCACTTTCCCCCTCCCCAACCTACCGGTTCGATCCAATCTGAGCGAATCCCAGGGTCCTCCCCCGACCATGGAACCCTAGCGTTGCGCCGCCGCCGCCGCAGTTCCCCGGCCACCACTGCAACCTCGCCATCTCCTCGCCCCCCTCGTCATCCCCGGCCAAATTCTCACCCCTGCAACCTCGCCATCTCCTCGCCCCCCTCCTCATCCAAGGCAACTTTCTGTTCGGCGATAACTTTGGGGGCATACGGGTTGTGTGGACCTCTGGCGGCTGAGATCACCAGGGCCTCGTCCTCGTCCCCGGCAGCTCGGATTCGTCGTTTGCAAGGTCGGCACCCACGCCTACGTCACATACAACAAGGTGAGATCCATATCCCCTCTTCACCCTTGTTCCTCTACTGTTCTTGATTCATATTCCTGAATAGTTCCACGTGTTCTTGATTCCTGGTTCTTGATTCCTGTAAGTAGTAGTACTACATGTCTATAATTCCTGCAAGGATTATCTCATGAAATTGAGAGGAAGGGGATGAATTAGGGGAGTTGGTAGAGAAAGGGGATGAGCGACAGAGAGCATAGAGACAGATAGAGTTTCCTTTTCTAGATAACAAATACACACTGCATGATTATCATGGATGTTGTAAACATATATGTATTGCCTCTGTTTCTTTTATTTGCCTTGACATGGAGGGCGTGAACTAGCTAGCTTGTTAATTGATATTGCTGATTAGTTCTAGGCGTTCTTGATTCCTGATTCTTGATTCCAGTTAGTATTAGTTCTACATGTCAATAATCCCAGCAAGGATTAGTAGTCAAAGTAGTGTGAGACCCTGATTTGGGTCTCACGGATTAATCATAGAAATAGTAGAGAATGAAGAACGGAGAGAACGAGACAAAAAGTGAGATTCAGACGTTTTTCTGCATATCACAATCGCCTCTTCAGTACATAACACACCCTGTAAATCGATGTCGGCGCTCCTCGACTTGGGCGGCGCAACGGAGGCAGGAGCCGGCAGCATGGCGGCCGCGGAGATCGGGAGAGCACCTGACCGCCGGGGCCGAGGGGCGGAGGGGAATGCGCGGAGCAGTTAGCAGGCGGGGCCGCAGGGGTGGGGAGGGGCGGCGGCGCTGCGGAAATGCTCAGGCAGCGGCCAGTGGCCAGCGGGATGCAACAGTCTTGCACCCATGAGTAGATGTGTAATATGCTGAAGCGATGTTTTTCTTTTTGACGGGTTGCTGGAGCGATGTTTAGAAGGGAGCTCCTTTTTCTATCTTTTTTCAGACTTTTTTTTCTTTTTTTGACATCAATCTTTTTTTACATCAATCTAAGGGAGGTCCTCGTTAGGGCCTTCGGCGCGCGCACAGCTGGGCCGATGGCCCGGCTCGCTCACTGCAATTTCAGCAAAAACCAGCAGCTACTGTTTTAGAAGAAAAAAAAGAATCACTGGTTCTTTATAGATTGCATATTTGTACTTCGAATAAATGTTCATGGATTTAAATAAGTTCGTGAATTTGAAAAAACTTCAGTACTTTTAAAAATTTGAAAATTTGAAAAATGTTCATGAATTAAAAAATGTTCACAAATTTGAAACAAAATATGAATTGGAAAGGTTAAGGAAGAGAAAAGTTCACAAATTTTAGAAAATATAAATTTTAATATATTTATTCTTTGAAAAAATGTTCATGAACTTGGAAATATGTTCATGAATTTAAAAATGTAAATTTCAAAATGTAAATGAATTTCAAAAATGAAAATGAAAATGGAAACAGGAAAATAAAAAATATACGAGTAAAAACCCTGACAAGAAACCAGAAGAGGAAAAAAACCAACGGGAAGCTTCTGAGATTTTCACAAAACCGGTTGAGAGAACCTTTACATGAGCAACCCTACTTCAAAGAGACACTACTAGGGAAAACCTTATACACTGAAATTTAGCAGCAACGCGGGTCAAAAAAGGGCGCTAGTGCTAGATAGCAGTAGCGCGTGTGGTCGTAAAAGTGCTACTACTAATATTCTCATTGCTAGAACGCTAGGCTACCCATAGCAGTAGCGGGCTTGGAAGAAGCGCGCCACCGCTAGGGCATAAGTAGTAGCGCGTTTCCTACGAAGAGCGCTACTGCTAATGGAAATAAAATAAAATGAAAAACAAATAGAAAAATAAATAAAAAGAAAGAAATAGAAAAAGGAGAAAGGAAAAAAAATAAAATGTAAAGCAAAATAAATGAAAAAGCGAAAAAAAAGAAGAAAGGCATAGCAGTAGCGTTTGTTTGTAAGAGGCGCTATAGCTAAAGTAGCTGCAGCGCGTTTCCTAGACCCCCGCTATAGAAACAGAAGAGGAAATAAAGAAAGGAAGAAAATTACATAGCTATAGCAGTAACTTGGCTATAACGCGTTTACCGCCAAGTTTGACTTAACCAAAAAACCGTTTCCCCCCGGCCACCACTTCTCCCCAAATCCCTCGACCCACCCAGCCGCCGTCTCCCCGATTCGCTGTCGCCCCACTTCGCCGCCGTCTCCTGCCGACGTCGACGCCCCCGAAGCCACCAGAGCCGCACGCCGTCGATGCCGCTGGAGCCGCCCCCAATGCCACGGAGCCGCGCGACCTCATCAACGCCACCGGAGCCGCCATCAACGCCACCGGATCCTCCCTCGTCACAACTGCCTCCCTCGCCACAACTGCCTCCCTCGCCGTCACCGGAGACGCCCCTGCCTCCCTCGACACCACAATATGTACATTATTTAGTGAACATAAAGGGGCCTCGATCATGACAACTACTCGGCAGCGGAACAACATCGTAGTGGGACTCCATAGCACAAGGACACCGATGTGGACACGGTCTAGACTCGGACAACACTCCTTTCCAATGGGACTTTCCTGAAATCTGGCATGACACGTCAGGTCAATAAATTGAATGTACTTGCAAGCTCACAGTAGGAATAAACAAGATGACAGACAATATTATGATATTTATCCAAGTTAATCAACAATGCAACTATATAACAAACATGATGTGACTATGCTCAACAGGTACTCATTCTCCCGACTTGCTTACCAGGTGTGACCAACAAACATAATATTACCAACACATACTCGTGATCCTACTACCTCTTGAGCACTGCGTTGGATTTCCCCGAAGAGGAGAGGATGATGCAGCAAAGTAGCGTAAGTATTTCCCTCAGCTTTTGAGAACCAAGGCATCAATCCAGTAGGAGACCACGCACAAGTCCCTCGTACCTACACAAAACAATAGCTACTCGCAACCAACGCGATTAGGGGTTGTCAATCCCTTCACGGTCACTTACGAGAGTGAGATCTGATAGAGATGATAAATAATATTTTTGGTATTTTTGATAGATAGATGCAAAGTGAAAAGTAAAAGGCAATGTAAAAACAAAGCAAGTAAATAAAGCGATAGAGATTGATATGATGAGAATAGACCCGGGGGCCATAGATTTCACTAGTGGCTTCTATCAAGAGCATAGCTATTCTACGGTGGGTGAATAAATTACTGTTGAGCAATTGACAGAATTGAGCAAGTTATGAGCATATCTAGATAATGATCATGTATATAGGCATCACGTCCAAGACAAGTAGATCAAAATGATTCTGCATCTACTACTATTACTCCACTCATCAACCGCTATCCAGCACGCATCTAGAGTATTAAGTTAAAAACAGAGTAACGCCTTAAGCAAGATGACATGATGTAGAGGGATAAATTCATGCAATATGATAAAAACCCCATCTTGTTATCCTCGATGGCAACAATACAATACGTGCCTTGCAACCCTTTCTGTCACTGGGTAAGGACACCGCAAGATTGAACCCAAAGCTAAACACTTCTCCCATTGCAAGAACTACCAATCTAGTTGGCCAAACCAAAAAGGATAATTCGAAGAGACTTGCAAAGATACCTCAATCATACATAAAAGAATTCAGAGAAGATTCAAATATTTTCCATAGATAATACTGGATCATAAACCCACAATTCATCGGTCTCAACAAACACACCGCAAAAAGAAGATTACATCGAATAGATCTCCACAAGAGAGGGGGAGAACATTTTATTGAGATCCAAAAAGAGAGAAGAAGCCATCTAGCTACTAGCTATGGACCCGAAAGTCTGAAGTAAACTACTCACACTTCATCGGAGGGGCTATGGTGTTGATATAGAAGCCCTCCGTGGTGGATGCCCCCTCCAGCGGAGGGGCTATGGTGTTGATATAGAAGCCCTCCGTGGTGGATGCCCCCTCCAGCGGAGCTCCGGAACAGGCCCCAAGATGGGATCTCGTGGATACAGAAAGTTGCGGCGGTGGAATTAGGTTTTTGGCTCCGTATCTGATCTGTCGGGGGTACGTAGGTATATATAGGAGGAAGGAGTACGTCGGTGGGGCAACAGGGGGCCCACGAGGTAGGGGGCGCACCCAAGGGGGGCAGCCTCCACCCTCGTGACCGCCTCTGGCACTTCTTAGAGTAGGGTCCAAGTCTCCTGGATCACGTTCGGTGAGAAAATCACGTTCCCGAAGGTTTCATTCCGTTTGGACTCCGTTTGATATTCCGTTTCTTCGAAACAATGAAATAGGCAAAAAAAACAGCAATTCTGGGCTGGGCCTTTGGTTAATAGGTTAGTCCTAAAAATAATATAAAAGTGGAAAATAAAGCCCAATATAGTCCAAAATAGTAGATAAAGTAGCATGGAGCAATCAAAAATTATAGATACGTTGGAGGCGTATCAGGCATCCCCAAGCTTAGTTCCTACTCGTCCTCGAGTAGGTAAATGATAAAATAAAGAATTTTTGATGCAGAGTGATACTTTGGCATAATTTCAATATAAATCTTCTTAATTGTGATATGAATATTCAGATCCGAAAGATTCAAGAGAAAAGTTCATATTGACACAAAAATAATAATACTTCAAGCATACTAATCAAAGCAATCACGTCTTCTCAAAATAACATGGCAAAAGAGAGTTCATCCCTACAAAATCATATAGTTAGGCTATGCTTCATTTTCATCACACAAAGATGTTCCCAACTTCTATACCCCCGATGACAAGCCAAGCAATTGTTTCATACTTAAATAATCTCAAACTTTTTCAACCTTCACGCAATACATGAGCGTGAGCCATGGATATAGCACTATGGGTGGAATAGAATATGATGATGAGGATTGTGTGGACAAGACAAAAAAGGATAAAGTCTCACATTGACGAGGATAATCAACGGGCTATGGAGATGCCCATAAATTGATGTTAACATGAGGAGTAGGGATTGCCATGCAACGGATGCACTAGAGCTATGAATGCTCAACAAAAGAAAACTAATGGGTGTGCATCTAACTCGCTTGCTCATGAAGACCTAGGGCATTTGAGGAAGCCCATCGTAGGAATATACAAGCCAAGTTCTATAATGAAAGATTCCCACTAGTATAAAAAGACAACTTATGAGACTCGCTACATGAAGAACAAGGTGCTACTTTGAAGCACAATATATGAGACTCACTACATGAAGAACAAGGTGCTACTTTGAAGCACAAGTGTGGAAAAAGAGATAGTAGCATTGCGCTTTTTTCTTTTCTATTTTTTCTTTTTTTTGTGCCTTTCCTTTTTTTTCTTTTGGTCTTTCTTTTTTTTCTTTTTTTTCTTTTGGGCAATGCTCTAATAATGATGATCATCACACTTCTATTGATTACAACATAATGATTACAACTCGAAACTTAGAACAAGATATGACTCTATTTGAATGCCTCCGGCGGTGTACCGGGATGGTGCAATGAATCAAGAGTGACATGTATGAAAAATAATGCATGGTGGCCTTGCCACAAATACGATGTCAACTACATGATCATGCAATGGCAATATGACAAAAGTAATGTATGTCATGATGATGATGGTGGAAGTTGCATGGCAATATATCTCGGAATGGCTATGGAAATGCCATAATAGGTAGGTATGGTGGTTGTTTTGAGGAAGATATAAGGAGGTTTATGTGTGATAGAGCGTATCGTATCACGGGGTTTAGATGCACCGGCGAAGTTTTCACCAACTCTCAAGGTGAGAAAGGGCAATGCACGGTACCGAAGAGGCTAGCAAAGGCGGAAAGGTGAGAGTGCGTATAATCCATGGACCTAACATTAGTCAAAAGAACTCATATACTTATTGCAAAGATTTAGAAGTCATCAAAAATCAAGTACTACGCGCATGCTCCTAGGGGGATAGATTGGTAGGAAAAGACCATCGCTCGTCCCCGACTGCCACTCATAAGGATGCACAAGCCAGGTACACTTCATGTTTCAAATTTGTTACACAACTTCAACCATACGTGCATGCTACGGGACTTGCAAACTTCAACACAAGTATTTCTCAAATTCATAATCACCCAACTAGCACGACTTTGATATTATCACCTCCATATCTCAAAACAATTATCAAGCATCAAACTTATCTTAGTATTCAATTCACTCAAAAGAAAGTTTCACATATCTTGAATACCAAGTATATTAACATTAAGCAAATTACCATGCTATTAACGACTCTCAAAAAAATCTAAGTGAAGCAATGAGAGATCAATAGTTTCTTTAAAACAAATCCACCACCGTGCTCTAAAAGATATAAGTGAAGCACTAGAGCAAAAAATTATCACGCTCAAAAGATATAAGTGAAGTACTATGAGCAAAAACTATCAGGCTCAAAAGATATAAGTGAAGCACATAGAGTATTCTAACAAATTCCAATTCATGTATGGCTCTCTCAAAAGGTGTGTACAGCAAGGATGACTGTGGTAGACTAACAAGCAAAGACACAAATGATACAAGACTCTCCAAGTAAAACACATATCATGTGGTGAATAAAAATATAGCTCCAAGTAAATTACCGATGGAAGTGGACGAAAGAAGGGATGCCTTCCGGGGCATCCCCAAGCTTTGACTTTTTGGTGTCCTTGGATTATCTTGGGGGTGCCATGGGCATCCCCAAGCTTAGGCTCTTGCCGCTCCTTGTTCCATAACCCATCAAAAGAATTCACCCAAAACTTGAAAACTTCACAACACAAAACTCAACAGAAATCTCGTGAGCTCCGTTAGTGAAAGAAAACAAAAGACTACTTCAAGGTACTGTAATGAACTCATTATTTATTTATATTGGTGTTAAACCTACTGTATTCCAACTTATCTATGGATACTATTTTACTAGCCATAGATTCATCAAAATAAGCAAACAACACACGTAAAACATAATCTGTCAAAAACAGAACAGTCTGTTGCAATCTGTAACTAAAGCAAACTTCTGGAACTCTAAAACTTCTACCAAAATAGGAAGTCCTGGAAAATTTGTTTATTGAACAGCAGAAAAAAGAATCAATGCAAAAGCACGTATTTGTAATTTAAAACAATTATATTCGTGCGTGCAAAGTTTCTGTTTTTCAGCAGAATCAAATCAACTATCATCGTAGGTTATCCTATAGGTTCTACTTGGCACAGACACTAATTAAAAGACAAAACCACATCCAAACAAAGGCTAGATGGATTATTTATTCCTAAACACAAGCAAAAACAAAAAACACAAAATAAAATTGGGTTGCCTCCCAACAAGCGCTATCGTTTAACGCCCCTAGCTAGGCATAGATATTTCAATGATGCTCACAAGAAAGACAAGAATTGAAGCACAAAGAGAGCACCATAAAACACGTGATAAACACATCTAAGTCTAACATACTTCCTATTCATAGGCATCTTATAGGCAAATAAATTATCAAGGCAAGCAAAAACTAGCATATGCAAGGAGGCGGAAAGAAACAATAGCAATCTCAACATAACGAGAGGTAATTTATTATCATGAAAATTTCTACGGCCATATTTTCCTCTCTCATAATAACTACATGTGGGATCATAAGAAAATTCAACAAAATAGCTATCACATAAAATATTTTCAACATGATCCACATGCATGCAAAGTTGACACTCTTCCGAAATAGTGGGATTAACATTAACTAAAGTCATGACCTCTCCAAACCCACTTTTATCAAAAATTTCATAAGATTGAATATTCTCCAAATATGTGGTATCTAAAGTTGATACTCTTCCAAACCCACTTTCAATATTATTGCAAACAATATTATCAATCTCATATTCATCATGGGGATTAAATAAATTTTCAAGATCATAAGAAGAATCACCCCAATCATGATCATTGCAACAAGTAGTAGACATAGCAAAACTAGCATCCCTAAGCTTAGGGTTTTGCATATTATTAGCACAACTGACATCAAGAGAATTTTTAGTAAAATCATTTAAATCATGCTTTTTGGTTAGGGAGCTATCAAGCATGGGTGCGATAGCAACGATCTCATTTTTAACATAAGGAACTATAGCAAATTCGTCTTCATAAATATTGGCTTCATGGCCACAAGAATAGCAAGCATCATGTTCATCAAGGGATATTTCAATCAAATCATCGGAATCATCATTATCTATAGATTCATGCATATCATTATTTTCTTCCAAAACAATGGTCATTCTTTCAATAAATTCTTGGACATAAACATTACAAGCAAAGTTTTCATTGCAATATTTAAGTATGACGGAATTTTCAGATTTGTTGAGAGTAAAATCATACTTTTCAATCAAAGAAGCAACTTCATGAGCACCCTTAAAAATGACAAATTCTTCAATTTGTTCGATATCATAGTAACTATAAACACCCTTTGCACAAGAAGATAAGATTTCATTATCATTGAACTCACATAGGTAGGGAAGGTGTTTTTTAGGGTTCTTAGAGCAGCAAGTAAAATCACACATTTCACAAAGATTCCAAGCATAGCATAACAAACTATTTATATGATACCGTAAGAGTCTCCCATTTTCAGACAAACGATGACGCACAAAATGAGCATGCTCATCTAAAGATTTCCCATCAACTAGGCTAGTTGGGGTTTCAGCACGAGCACATAAGGATCGAAGATGATCCAAGTAGAACACTTTAAGTGGATCCATATCAATAGATTTTCAGCAAGCGAAGATGCAAGCATATAGAAGGCACAAGGAAACACAAACAAAGATACATACGGGAAGAAGGCGAACGAAAAAGAGAGGGCGAATAAAACGGCAAGGGTGAAGTGGGGGAGAGGAAAACGAGAGGCAAATAATGTAATGCGAGAGAGAGGGATTGTGATGGGTACTTGGTATTGTTGACTTTCTTGCGTGAGCCTCCCCGGCAACGGCGCCAGAAATTCTTCTTGCTACCTCTTGAGCACTGCGTTGGATTTCCCCGAAGAGGAGAGGATGATGCAGCAAAGTAGCGTAAGTATTTCCCTCAGTTTTTGAGAACCAAGGTATCAATCCAGTAGGAGACCACGCACAAGTCCCTCGTACCTACACAAAACGATAACTACTCACAACCAACGCGATTAGGGGTTGTCAATCCCTTCACGGTCACTTACGAGAGTGAGATCTAATAGAGATGATAAATAATATGTTTGGTATTTTTGATAGATAGATGCAAAGTGAAAAGTAAAAGGAAAAGTAAAAACAAAGCAAGTAAATAAAGCTATAGAGATTGATATGATGAGAATAGACCCGGGGGCCATAGATTTCACTAGTGGCTTCTCTCAAGAGCATAGATATTCTACGGTGGGTGAACAAATTACCGTTGAGCAATTGACAGAATTGAGCATAGTTATGAGCATATCTAGGTAATGATCATGTATATAGGCATCACGTCCGACACAAGTAGATCGAAACGATTCTGCATCTACTACTATTACTCCACTCATCAACCGCTATCCAGCATGCATCTAGAGTATTAAGTTAAAAACAGAGTAACGCCTTAAGCAAGATGACATGATGTAGAGGGATAAATTCATGCAATATGATAAAAACCCCATCTTGTTATCCTCGATGGAAACAATACAATACGTGCCTTGCAACCCTTTCTGTCACTGGGTAAGGACACCGCAAGATTGAACCCAAAGCTAAGCACTTCTCCCATTGCAAGAACTACCAATCGAGTTGGACAAACCAAAAAGGATAATTCAAAGAGACTTGCAAAGATAACTCAATCATACATAAAAGAATTCAGAGAAGATTCAAATATTTTCCATAGATAATACTGGATCATAAACCCACAATTCATCGGTCTCAACAAACACACCGCAAAGAGAAGATTACATCGAGTAGATCTCCACAAGAGAGGGGGAGAACATTGTATTGAGATCCAAAGAGAGAGAAGAAGCCATCTAGCTACTAGCTATGGACCCGAAGGTCTGAAGTGAACTACTCACACTTCATTGGAGGGGCTAAGGTGTTGATGTAGAGCCCTCCGTGGTGGATGCCCCGTCCGGCGGAGCTCCGGAACAGGCCCCAAGATGGGATCTCGTGGATACAGAAAGTTGCGGCGGTGGAATTAGGTTTTTGGCTCCATATCTGATCTGTCGGGGGTACGTAGCTATATATAGGAGGAAGGAGTACGTCGGTGGAGCAACAGGGGGCCCACGAAGTAGGGGGACGCCCTCCACCCTCGTGACCGCCTCTGGCACTTCTTGGAGTAGGGTCCAAGTCTCCTGGATCACGTTCGGTGAGAAAATCACATTCCCGAAGGTTTCATTCCGTTTGGACTCCGTTTGATATTCCGTTTCTTCGAAACACTGAAATAGGCAAAAACAGCAATTCTGGGCTGGGCCTCCGGTTAATAGGTTAGTCCCAAAAATAATATAAAAGTGGAAAATAAAGCCCAATATAGTCCAAAACACTAGATAAAGTAGCATGGAGCAATCAAAAATTATAGATACGTTGGAGACGTATCAGATCCTTACGGCGATCACAACCCGACCATCTCATGGCCCGTGATCCTTATGGCGATCAGAACCTGAACAACTCGTGGCCCATGATCCTTACGGCGATCACAACCCGACCAACTAGTGGCCCGTGATCCTTACAGCGATCATAACCCGACAACTCATGTCCAACTCAACACGATGACCTCACTGTCATCCTTAGTGTAATTTAGTGTGCATATGTATTAAGTGTTGACCCATGGTGTACCTTACTTTCGAGCGTGTCCGTATCCGTGGACTCAGCTATCGATAGATTAAAAACACTCTACAGAGGTTAGTACACTGTACCCACACTACGGAACCCATGGCCTCACTCTCCCATCCAAGTGGACAAACAGCATTCTGACGAAACCATTTCACTGTCATGACACTCTCCCGGCCCCTCCGACTCAGATCCCACTGGGCTAGTCCTGCGTGGCCCCGTGTCTACCTCTAGACACCTCGACCACCGTCGTGGCCACGATCCACACTGGGATCCGGTACCAAACTTAACTTAACAACGGGCTCACAAGGTTATGCTTGCTTACCGGGCCAGGGTACAGCACGCCCATAACCTTCCCTAAATTGAAGTACCGACCAGAGGCACGACAATGAAACGCGTTAAGGCCGTCCCATGCCGGCAAATGTGGTTGCACTGGGAAAGACTCGTTTCAGTGGCACCACGACCCGGTCAACAACATGTTTAAGTTGAGTTATTAATCAGGTTAAATTTAATGTGAAAAGAAATAACCGGTGTCGTACTGCCATACCATGCATCACTTAACATATGCACCACATAACCGTGCAAAACTACACCAACTACGCTCCCACGGAGCCAACATAAACTCATGCTACTATACTGGTAAAAACCTTTCTTTACTTATACCAGAACTATTTCTAGCAATTATCATCATTAAACCTCATGCAAAAATAATATCCAAATTACTCATCAATTCTATGACCACATTATTTATTTATCACTTGCAACTAAGTTCTCATAATCTTACTAACAATATTTACTTCCAACATACTGAAGTTCAAGCATTTTAACATAACAAGCATATAACAGAATATATTTATTTTATAACTAATTTAAAATGCGTCAATATTCATAAGTTCAAGTATTTAAATCATAAATATTGAAGTGGCACCATGAAAATGTTACTGTGGCTTGCCTTAGTACTGATGAGGTTCACATGGCTCCTGGTGGTCCTCAAGACAAGCTGGTTCCTCTGAAAATATTCAAAAACCCACAATAGAAAATATCAAGAAACCTTCTGAAAATTGCCAGAAAATCTAGACAGCAAGGAAAAATCCCATCTTCTGGGAGCTGTTAGATTTTTGGACAAAGAACACAATGCAAAAAGAATCACTGCATTTGGACTTGTAGAATAAAAGTTATGTCTGTTTGAATGCTACTAGAATTTAAATGAATTTAAAAAAGAGAAACAGAGAGGGGGTGACGTTGATGGCGTATTTTCCCGGGGCGCCACCACTCATACCTCTTTGCGCGTGTTATGAGTGGCTGACTAGCGGGCCCCGCTAGTTAGGCTGGAGGGAGGGGGAAAGAAACAGAGAGGCGCGACGCTTCGCCGGAGCTTACGCCGACGTTGAGGCATCTTAGAGGAAAACGAGAGGGAGGGATCGACGGAGAAGGCTCTTGCACACCTGCTCGTACTTGTGGTGTGGCAAATGGTGACGGACGACGTCGGATTCTTTTTCGCAAGCGGTGGCAGAACACGGTGGTCGCCGGAGATGAGGAAGATGGCGGCTAGGGGCGGCTCCAGGGGCTCGGGCTTGGCGCGTTAGCTTCACGGAGGAGAGGCAGAGGCCCTAGCGGGGTCGCCTCGGCTTGGGGGTGGCCGAAGCTGCGGGGTCGATCCAGAGGGGATCGCCGGCGAGCTCGACTCGGGGACGGCAGCCCGCGTCCTGCCTGGCCAGGCTGCGGCTTCTAGTGGCTATAGGAGAGAGAGGTGGAGAGGTGCGGTGCTCTAGGAGGCTGCGGAGGGGGGTTTATATAGGCGGGGCGGCGTGGAGGGCTCGGGCTACGCCGGAGGACAGCTGTCCCCGGCGCCCAGCGACGAATGGTGCCAGAGAGAGAGGGAGAAGGTGACGGGGTTCACGCGGGAGCTGTGCACGGACGCGGATGAGCACAGGAGCAAGGAAGAAAGGGACGAACACAGTGTGCGGGCACTGTGCCGTTGGCCAGACCGTGACCGTGCTTGCTGCGGTGAGCTCCGGCATCAGCGAGCAGCAGGGAGGAGTAAAGGGGGTGGAGACGAGGATGGTGGTACAAGGGGACACGCCCTGGCTGGCCGAGCAGTGGGCACGCGCGGCACAGAGGCGCTGGCGACGCGCAGAGCATGCGTTTGGCATGCCAGCACCCTCGGACGAACGCGGTCACCACGTGGACCATGACATCAGGCCACATATGCACTAACCATGATGTCTGACGTGTAGTCCTTAGTAACTTTAGGTGTTACCACCGCTCAGTTGGTTTCAAGGTGCAGTAGAAGTGAAATGGTGAAGATGTTTAGTTACTGGGCAGAAACTTTGAACAGTTACTGTGGTCAAACCACAGTGATTCAAGGGCAGATCTTTGGGGTTTTACTAACTCTTACTAAGGTGAATAAGCACAGGGAAAACCAGCTACAATGGAGCTAGTAAAAAGGTAGTTGCTGTAGAAACTACCATTTCAGCCGAGAAGTGAAAATATTTTCTGTAGCAAAAATACTCCAAAAAGTGGTGAAATATTTTTGCTCAGAAATGTGCCCTAGGGTCTAAAGAATATTTGAGATTTTTCTCAGGATTTTTAGGGCAACAGAAATGAGGGTTGCTTTGGAGGTCAAAGATTTTAGCTAGGGTTTAGGAGGCAAAATGAATATTTTCCATTTAAGAAAAATATTCCAAGCAATTTTGTTGGGTTGGCCAGGGTTGAAATGATGGATTAGAAGAGGAAAGGGGGCACTTGGGTGAAAATCAAAGGATACCCAAGTGATCAAGTCCAAATGGAATGATTCAAAACTCCAAATCCAAACCAACTCAGCTGAAAATCAAGCAAAGAAAAGAGGGCAAAAACCAGACTGTGACAAACCTCCCCCACTTAGAATGAATCTCGTCCTCGAGATTCGGTTGCTTGGGAAAACTATTCTGGATAACATGCCCTTAGAAATTCTTCTGATTCCCAGGTTGATTCTGACTCGGTATGATGCATCCATTGAACCTTGTAAAACTCCCGTGACTTACTGTGAGTAACTCTTTCCATCTGATCCAAAATTTTCTCTGGCATTTCTTCGTAGGTCAAATCCTTTGCCAGCTCTATCTCTGCCAAATCGGTCTTTTTCTCGGGTGGTGAGATGCATCATCGCAGTTGCGAAACATGGAATACATTGTGCACGTCGGACAGTTACGGAGGCAGTTCCAACTGATATGCCACAGCACCTACTCGTGCCATGATGGGAAATGGACCAATAAACCTGGGTGCCAAATTTCCACGGGTTTGGAACCTTCTTACTCCCTTCATGGGTGTGACTCGAAGGTAGACATGTTCTCCGGGTTCAAAACTGATCTGTCGGTGCTTTGCATCATAATAACTTTTCTGTCGCGATTTGGCCAGCTGTAATCTGTCTCGGATCTCTTTGACTTGCTTTTCGGCTTCTAGCATGAGATCTATTCTGAAAATATGGTTGTCGCTGGTTTGAGACTAATTTAATGGAGTGCGGCACTTACGGCCATACAAAGCTTCATAAGGTGACATCTTTAAACTGGTCTAGAACCCATTGTTATACGAGAACTCGTCGTATGGCAAGCAATCTTCCCATTGTGGTCCTTGGGCTAAAACACAGGCTCGGAGCATATCTTCGAGTATCTGATTTACTCTTTCCGTTTGCCCATCCGTCTGAGGATGATAAGCAGTGCTGTATTTTAATTCCATCCCAAGGGCTTGATGGAGACGGGTCCAGAAAGAAGAGGTGAAAAGTGAACCTCGGTCAGTAGTGATGGTTCTGGGAACTCCATGTAAACTGACAATCCTGGATACTGTCACATCCCTAGCTTCTGGTTTGCTCTGAGCTAGCTAGTCATGTGTTGCATCATGTTTAAATTTCAGTTAAACCTGAAATGGGGGTTGATAAACCCTAGCAGCTAATGAATTCAACTAGGGTCAAAATAAAATCTTTTTCAATAAACCCAAAATGCCCTCTGGAAATGTTCATGATTTCTGGTAAAGGTGAAAACCTCTGCCAAAAATGATGCACATATTTTTAGGTCATTCTGGATTTTTGAATTAAATCATTACTTATTTGCATTTGGGCATTTAAATACTATAAAATATTTTAAATGCTCAAATAATCCCAAACTGAAATGTTTACTGTAGGATATATTTCTAACAGTGGTCATGAGCAGTTGCATGATTTTTGGGATTGATTTAGTATTTTTAATAAAGCCACAAAGCTGCAGAAAAATAGAAAAGAGGAAACAAAAGAGAGAGAGAGAAAACTCACCTGGACTTACCTGCAGCCCACCTGGCCCAGCACTGTAGCAGCCCAGCCAGCTCACCTGGCAGCCCACTGGCCAGCCTAGCACTGTGCTGGCCCGTGCCAGCCACCTGCTTCCTCTCGCCAGGCAGGCAGAGAGGAGCGCGCCGGCGCGCGCGGGGGCGCCACGCCACCTCCCTGCTTGCCTGCCTCACCGAGGCGCCTCGAGGCCCTTTCGACGCCACGGAGACGGCCACGCAACTCCCCCAGGCCCTCTCACTCTCTCCCCGAGCTCCTCTCCTCCTCTGGCTCTCTCGCACGCAACCACCGAGCGCTGTCGCTGCCGCCGACGAACACCACCGCGGCCATCGCCTCTCCCCTGACTCTCTGTGCTGTCCCGTGGCTCCGCCTCGACGCCACGGAGCCCCAAGACGAAGCACGCGCTTGCGGGACACCCGAAGCAACGCCATCATCCTCATCCATGCCGTCGGCCGCCGGAGATCCCCCTCGCCGCCCCGCTTGCTCCGACCCCTCCCCGAGCTCACCGACTCGCCCGTCGTGATCTACGTGAGCTTCTGATCATCCTCCCCCTCTCCGTTCTCTCTCTGGCACACCGTAGCCGCCACACCCCTCTCGCCCGACTGCGCCGTCGCCTGCACTCGCCGCCGACACGACTCTGGCGACCATTTGGTCCGGGCGTCGTGTCCAACATGCTCGCTGCCTCGCGTAGCTGCTGTAGGTGCCACGAACGCGATACCACGGCCACTGCAGCCCCGTAGCCAGAAGCACCCGAACGCCGGCGCCACCTCGAGCTCGTTTCCGGCGAGCTCCGGCTGTCCCCGCTGCTGCCGCATGCCTTCCTGGATGCGGGCGAGCCCCAGCTCCCCGCGCGTGCTCTCGGCCGCCCGTTTGGTCGCCGGAGACGCAAACCCGAGCACCTTCGCCGTCTCTGGCGTCGCCGGCGATGAGCCGTGGACCAAGTCCGGCGAGGTTGACTCGTTTGACCTGGGGTTTGACCTCCCAGGGTCACTGACGCATGGGCCTAGGTGTGAGTTTAGTTAGCACTAATTAACTTAGTTAATTAGGCTCTAATTAACCTAGGTTAGTGCTAACCTAACGCTAACTAACTCTGTTAGTTAGTTGTTACACTGACATGTGGGTCCCAGCCGTCAGGTTTGACCTGGGCTGGCACCTTTGACCTGCTGACGTCACCCTGACGCAATGCTGGCGCAATAAGTATTTTCTGGATTTATTTTTATGCAGGAAATTCTAGAAAATGCTCTAAACTTCTAAAAATCATAGAAATTCAACCGTAACTCCAAATGAAATAATTTATATATGAAAAATTATCAGAAAAATCCAATCTATCCATTTGTACTAGTTTCATGCATGTTAGAGAAACCTAACCTTGCTGTTTAGATGAAACAAGATAATGCACCTATATGAGTTCATATTTTGGGTTTGCATTTGAATCCTTGATTCAAATGAACTCAAACCACCCTGCTTGTAGTTGCATTAGCCCAACACACTCATTTTGCCATGTCATGAGCATGCATCATATTGTTGCATTGCATTGATTGTGTTCTTTCTCTGTTGTCGGTGTTTGTCCCCCCTCTCAGTAGACGACGTTCGACGATAAGTTCGATGACACCGATGAAGAACTATACTATCTTCAGAAGTGCCAGGCAAGCAAAACCCCCTTGTTCATTCCGATACAATCCCACTCTCTCGCTCCTGCTCTATTTTACTGCATTAGGACAACAAAGATACAACTATTATTTGCTGCGGTAGTTGAACCCCTTTATCCTCTGCATGACCTGTCATTGCCACAGTAAATAGATGAAACCCACTAGCATGAGTAGAAGTTGTTTGAGCCCTGATGTGCCTACTCATTCATGTTTGTTGGTCATGCCTGCTATTGCTTAGAGTTGTGTCAGGTCTGATTCATCAGGGATGAATTGGAATGTGGTGAACATGTCCTATTGTTGAGAGCTAAGTGTGTGAACACGATTTGGTAAAGGTAGCGGTGAGAGGCCATGTAGGAGTACATGGTGGGTTGTCTCATTGCAGCCGTCCTCAGGAACTGAGTTCTGTGTTTGTGATCCATGAACATTTACTACCACACATTGGGTTCCGGTAACTCGGCCCCTCTCGGCTTATTAACCAACTTGATCTCTGTCCAAGAGTTGCAACTAGTTTCTGGTGTTTGTAGGTAGTGTTAGTACTCTACCAAGTGGCACCAGGTACAGGTGGGCTTGGGACAGACTAGGCACAGTGGCCCAGTGTACCAAGTGGCACCCGGATGGTGGACTTGGGAACCCTGCACACATCGTTTGGGGCCGTGAGCGACACCCCGGCCGGATCTCCTTGCGGATGGAACCCGAATAGGCGATAAACCTAGACGAGAGACTTGTGTGGTTAGTCAGGTCGTGGACGACACCCTCGCTCGGCTTCCACTTGAAGGTTGCCGAGTACATGTCGTGTAAACGGCGGTAAGTGGTGAGAGCATGTGTGAAGAAGTACACCCCTGCAGGGTTAATATGATCTATTCGAATAGCCGTGTCCGCGGTAAAGGACTTCTGGGTTGCCTGTATAGTTCATAGACAAGTGAAAGTGGATACTCTAAAATACGCAAGATAAGCATGAGTGCTATGGATGGCGTTCTCGTAGGGAGACGGGAGCGGATCCATAGTGGTGTACTGATATGGTGAATATGTGGACTAGTGTGCGCCACCACAAAAGAGTTACTTGCAGTCGTAGTTCAGGATAGCCACTGAGTCAAAGCTGGCTTGCTACAGTTAAACCCCACCATCCCTTTGTTGATAATGATGCATATGTAGTTAGATCTGATGTAAGTCTTGCTGGGTACATTTGTACTCACGTTGCTTAATTTATGTTTTTGCAGAGAGACTTCAGTCTCGCTAGTAGTACCGCGTGGACTTCGACGTTTAGCTTGTTACCTCAGCTACGATCTTGTGCCCTCGGCAGGATCTGGTAGATAGTCAGGCTTCTCAGCCTTTTTCATTTGTAGATGTCTGTACTCAGACATGTTAAGCTTCCGCTTGTGCTTTGACTTGTATGCCCTAAGTGTTGGGTCATGAGACCCATGTTTGTAATATCTCGCTCCTCGGAGCCTATTGAATAAATACTTGAGTCGTAGAGTCATGTTGTGCTGCCATGTTGTATTTGCACATATCGAGCATATTGTGTGTATGTTATTGCAATGCTTGGTATGTGTGGGATCTGACTATCTAGTTGTTTATCCTTAGTAGCCTCTCTTACCAGGAAATGTCTCCTAGTGTTTCCACTGAGCCATGGTAGCTTGCTACTGCTCCGGAACACTTAGGATGGCCGGCATGTGTCCTTCTTCGTTCCTGTGTCTGCCCCTTCGGGGAAATGTCACGTGATGAATACCGGAGTCCTGCTAGCCTAGTGCTACAGCCTGGATTCACTCGCTGATGACCGACATGTTCGATGTTGGGTCATGGATGCCTGTCCCTGTAAGTTTGTGCCACTTTGGGTTTACGACTAGCCATGTCAGCCCGGGCTCCTTATCATATGGATGCTAGTGACACTATCATATACGTGTGCCAAAAGACGCAAACGGTCCCGGGCAAAGGTAAGGCGACACCCGTGGGGATACCGTGCGTGAGGCCGCAAAGTGATATGAGGTGTTACATGCTAGATCGATATGGCATTGAATCGGGATCCTGACAGCGTTGGTATCAGAGCTTGACTGCTTGTAGGTTTACCAAGCCAAACTGGTCGAAGTTGAGTCTAGAAATGCTTTAGTTATATAAGGGAATTGATTGTGGGATCGAACGTAAGGCTCTTTTTACTCCTTATACCCGATGCCCTCTGATCTGAGTCAGCCTCTTCTTTCCTACGGGGTTAAGAAATTAGGATTTCTCTTCTTTCTATCAGGATCACGTGTTACTAATCCGTAGACTTATAAGATTGTTGAATTTAAGCCTCAGTCCAGTTTCTACTACTTCTGTATATTAACTATTGATCTTGAAACCTTGATATTGTGCTTCTGAGTGGCTATGTGACCATTTTTGTAGCATGTCTCCAATCTTTCGAGCATTTACAGCCGTTATGCTGTCCGAGTCATCCCAGGTTTCTAAATAGTCTGATGCATTTGCAAATCCCTTCCTCCTGTTTTCGATGTGCCTTTGGTCAGATTAATCACACAAATCAGTGAGTTGAGGTACTTTATTGCCTTGACATATATGTTGGAGCTAGTATTATGAACCTAGGTGTCTTAGGGGATCATCTAGTAATCTAGTCAAGATTTATGTCCTAGTGTGATGATTCTCGCCTTTATTCTCGAAAGCATCCCGTGATGCCACTTAGTAGTAAGTATTCTATTCCTGGGTTTTGAACCCGAGATTCACCCTACTTACTTCATGTTGATAGTGTTTGCTCGTTCCTTTAGGTTATTAGTAACCTTTGCATTAGTCCTCGAGGTCCGTGGTATTTCCTTCTTCCAAATACTATGAACCATTTTGGCAGAAGTTCCTCGCGGAACCAAAAGATCACAACCAGAGTGCTCTTGATGAGTCCTCCATTCATAGTTGTGAATCTGCTAGTCCTTCCTCTTCAGCATGGGTTATCCGGAAGAAATATGTTGAACTTGTTCGACATACTAACCTATGCATCCACAACTCAGAAATATATATGTTCCTTTGAGTTGTCCCTCTGTAGTTGTATTTCGATCCTTGTTTATCAGTTGATAGTCAAGTTTATGTCGTGCATTTGTGTACATCGATGCACGTTATTCTTGTGGTCCGTCAAGCCGTTCTAGTTCAGAATGACTAGGAGAAACAAACTCCGGTACCTCATCCATATCTAGGATTGGGTCAAAGTAGTTGTACTCCGCAGATCAAAATGCTAATCCAGCTTTTGTACTGTTCTACCCTGAAGTATTACCATCTTTATATTAAGAAATCATGGGAATTGCACAGCATCCTATGAACTCTCAATACAGTGATACTCTTTCCATCATTATTCATTTCTCGGTTCCCGTGTTGTTGCAACCGAAGTACCGACAAGTGAATCATGATGTGTGAACTCAATACTCCTAGCAACTGTGTTGCTTGGTAGTTAAAGGACAATAATTTCATTCTTAGCGTGTTGGTTCTTGAATCATCATTTTAAGACTGCTCGTGCTACCTAGTCCTTATTTCCGGTGCGCACTTCGATCAATGGGTTAGGATTGTGCCAATCCCTTGCTTATTTGATCATTTCATCTTGCCTTAGAAGCAAGATTGTTCTCGAGCTTAATAGCATATCGGTGGTTCGTGATTTTTCGATTATCTTCTCGAAAGTATCACCAGGTTGTCACCTGACCGCTATGTTGAGCTCGTGATCAAGTTGGTTTCTCGTAAACCACCCATTCTCCAAGATTCTGTGTTGGATACCCTGAACTAGTTGGTTGAGCTAAACAACAACTTGGAGAGTTGGAAGATAAAAGCTTTGCCTAACTTAGTTCATTTCAAAGGGATATCTTTTAAATATGTGTGTTAAAGAAAGATGATATCTTCATCGATTGGTCCCCATGATCAGTTGTTGGACCTATTGTCTTATAAAAACTTTGATTTGAGTATGGGCTATCGTCAAATCAAATCAGAACCAACGATGTTCGTAATGTTGTCTTACTCGTGGCTGTCCCTCGAGCACACACCATTATATCTTTTGGTCTGACCAATACTATCACCTTGTTCACATAATGGCGGAATTCCAGTGATATGGAAATTCTAATGAGTTGTTGTTGAGCCCATCAGCAGCATTTTATCTCCTCCATGATTTTGTTGAACATTAAGCTAGTGTTGGAAACTTGTGTAAGCATTTTCTTCATGCCCCGTTCATGAAGTATATGTTTGGATGAAAGAAGTGACTTCCTTTGATTCACGTGCATTTGATGTAAGTTGCTGTCGTGAATTCGAGAAAGTTTGTTTTTGCTCCTCTGGAATCATCCCAAGTCAGTCATGCATGTGCGAAGTATGCTATGGTTGGATAGGCTCGCTACCTCCATTCTATATGTGTCCCTAACACACCAAGCCACTGATTGACTTGTTCTAGGAAAAGAAGTCTAATTTAAGTGCACAAGACTTCGATATCCTCGATGATGGTTCCCTACCAGAACTCGGTAGTGTTTTATTGTAAGACTACCATGTGATCATGTTTGTCTGGGACAGCGTGTTCACACGTGTGTAGCAGGACGAGCTCATGTTTTGGAGCTTGCTATCGTAGTTCATCTCCCGAGAATCTCGCAACGTCATCTCGTCGATTTGTGTTGCAAACTTTCATTTTTCTTCCTAGACTTGATAAGTCTGGATTATTCTAACACCAACCAGATCTGAATCTCAGGCAGATATGATGGTTGGAACGTTTCCCAAGAACTATAATAATGGTCTCTCTGTAACCCGGTAAAGTGGATGTCGTGGCCAACACACCCAGCCGGAAGACCTCTTGTTGTAGTATCTTGATTGAGGAAGTTGGCCACCTCCCCATAAGGATTTTGTAGGATCTACTCCCTAGTTGTTTCTTATGGATTTTTGTGTTCCCGAAGTCTGACCTTTTACTTGATGTTCTAGATATCAAACCATAATCATCTATGGATTACGCTAGCACATCAAGGAGAACATTAGAAGCGGAGTGCTAAATGTCTCTGGGTCGATCTTCCAGATTTTGTTTCCTTGGCCTCGCTAAGGTGAAATCTGAGAAGGTGTTATCTTCCTTTGCATCTGCATCATCCATCATTAGCCATCATGGTAGTATGTTGTGTTGCCAGGATCCTTGACACGGATGTTGGTAAAACCTTGATGAATATGGAAATGCTCAAGTTCTTGAGAGCACGCGCAAGCGCTAGGTGTTATCATCGGCACTAACTGGGTTTTCTCTCAGCTTCCTCGGTTATGCTATAACTTCTCAAACAGTGGACTCACTCTCTACTGTTGAGCTTCTCTTCAGTTACTAAAATCATCCCTTGTGTTGTTTTCAACAAGGTAATCCACATCATCCATTCTAATCCAAGCATGCCATTCTACCGAACACCTCCAAATGGTCGCTCGAGAATTGCCTTAGGTTGGTATAAAAGATTTTCAATGATCTCTGAATCAAAGGTAATTCTTTTTGCCACTTAAGGTAATAATCTACGAATCACCCTCCTCCAGGATGTCCCGCTGTGGCATCATGGCAACTCAACTCCTCGCTACGTTGACAACCGTTCACCAGCCTTTTAAGCATGGAATTGTTGTCTACCTAGTGAACCCTCGTCATTTGCTCCACTCCATCCCTCTAGATTTGTGTTTTGTGTCTCAGCTCGGGTGGTGTTGCTATGCCTCATTCCGTGAGTTGATCCTAAGTTGTTTGATCTTCGAGAAGATCGATTCTTCTAGAGTTTTCCTTTCCTCTTCTTGTCGTGTTAGTTGGAGTTCTCAAAGCAAGACATCGAGACAATGATGATGATCGAATCAACATTCTTTGAAGTGCCACCTGGATCGTGAAGATTATGTTAGTTTGCGATCCCCCTTCATCCTATCCTACGCTTGAATCTCGGGACGAGATTCTTGTTTAGTGGGGGCGAGTTGTCACATCCCTAGCTTCTGGTTTGCTCTGAGCTAGCTAGTCATGTGTTGCGTCATGTTTAAATTTCAGTTAAACCTGAAATGGGGGCTGATAAACCGTATGAATTCAACTAGGGTCAAAATAAAATCTTTTTCAATAAACCCAAAATGCCCTCTGGAAATGTTCATGATTTCTAGTAAAGGTGAAAACCTCTGCCAAAAATGATGCACATATTTTTAGGTCATTCTGGATTTTTGAATTAAATCATTACTTATTTGCATTTGGGCATTTAAATACTATAAAATATTCTAAATGCTCAAATAATCCCAAACTGAAATGTTTACTATAGGATATATTTCTAACAGTGGTCATGAGCAGTTGCATGATTTTTGGGATTGATTTAGTATTTTTAATAAAGCCACAAAGCTGTAGAAAAATAGAAAAGAGGAAACAAAAGAGAGAGAGAGAGAGCAAACTCACCTGGACTTACCTGCAGCCCACCTGGCTCAGCACTGTAGCAGCCCAGCCAGCCCACCTGGCAGCCCACTGGCCGGCCCAGCACTGTGCTGGCCCGTGCCAGCCACCTGCTTCCTCTCGCCAGGCAGGCAGAGAGGAGCGCGCCGGCGCGCGCGCGGGCGCCACGCCACCTCCCTGCTTGCCTGCCTCACCGAGGCGCCTCGAGGCCCTTCCGACGCCACGGAGACGACCACGCAACCCCCCCAGGCCCTCTCACTCTCTCCCCGAGCTCCTCTCCTCCTCTGGCTCTCTCGCACGCAATCATCGAGCGCTGTCACTGCCGCCGACGAACACCACCGCGGCCATTGCCTCTCCCCCGACTCTCTGTGCTGTCCCAAGGCTCCGCCTCGATGCCACGGAGCCCCAAGACATCCATGCCGTCGGCCGCCGGAGATCCCCCTCGCCGCCCCGCTTGCTCCGACCCCTCCCCGAGCTCACCGACTCGCCCGTCGTGATCTACGTGAGCTTCTGATCATCCTTCCCCTCTCCGTTCTCTCTCTGGCATGCCGTAGCCGCCACACCCCTCTCGCCCGACTGCGCCGCCGCCTGCACTCGCCGCCGACACGACTCCGGCGACCATTTGGTCCGGGCGTCGTGTCCAACATGCTCGCTGCCTCGCGTAGCTGCTGTAGGTGCCACGAACGCGATACCACGGCCACTGCAGCACTGTAGCCAGAAGCACCCGAACGCCGGCGCCGCCTCGAGCTCGTTTCCGGCGAGCTCCAGCCGTCCCCGCTGCTGCCGCATGCCTCCCTGGATGTGGGCGAGCCCCAGCTCCCCGCGCGTGCTCTCGGCCGCCCGTTTGGTCGCTGGAGACGCAAACCCGAGCACCTCCGCCGTCTCTGGCGTCGCCGGCGATGAGCCGTGGACCAAGTCCGGCGAGGTTAACTCGTTTGACCTGGGGTTTGACCCCCCTAGGGTCACTGATGCATGGGCCATGCCCCTATTTAGTTTAGGTGTGAGTTTAATTAGCACTAATTACTGACAAGTGGGCCCAGGCTCTAATTAACCTAGGTTAGTGCTAACCTAACGCTAACTAACTCTGTTAGTTAGTTGTTACACTGACATGTGGGTCCCAGCCGTCAGGTTTGACCTGGGCTGGCACCTTTGACCTGCTGACGTCACCCTGACGCAATGCTGGCGCAATAAGTATTTTTTGGATTTATTTTTATACAGGAAATTCTAGAAAATGCTCTAAACTTCTAAAAATCATAGAAATTCAACTGTAACTCCAAATGAAATAATTTATATATGAAAAATTATCAGAAAAATCCAATCTATCCATTTGTACTAGTTTCATGCATGTTAGAGCATCCTAACCTTGCTGTTTAGATGAAACAAGCTAATGCACCTATATGAGTTCATATTTTGGGTTTGCATTTGAATCCTTGGTTCAAATGAACTCAAACCACCCTGCTTGTAGTTGCATTAGCCCAACACACTCATTTTGCCATGTCATGAGCATGCATCATATTGTTGCATTGCATTGATTGTGTTCTTTCTTTATTGTCGGTGTCTGTCCCCCCTCTCAGTAGACGACGTTCGACGATGAGTTCGATGACACCGATGAAGAACTATACTATCTTCAGAAGTGCCAGGCAAGCAAAACCCCCTTGTTCATTCCGATACAATCCCACTCTCTCGCTCCTGCTCTATTTTACTGCATTAGGACAACAAAGATACAACTATTATTTGCTGCGGTAGTTGAACCCCTTTATCCTCTGCATGACCTATCATTGCCACAGTAAATAGATGAAACCCACTAGCATGAGTAGGAGTTGTTTGAGCCCTGATTTGCCTACTCATTCATGTTTGTTGGTCATGCCTGCTATTGCTTAGAGTTGTGTCAGGTCTGATTCATCAGGGATGAATTGGAATGTGGTGAACATGTCCTATTGTTGAGAGCTTAGTGTGTGAACACGATTTGGTAAAGGTAGCGGTGAGAGGCCATGTAGGAGTACATGGTGGGTTGTCTCATTGCAGCCGTCCTCAGGAACTGAGTTCTGTGTTTGTGATCCATGAACAGTTACTACCATACATTGGGTTCCGGTAACTCGACCCCTCTCGGCTTATTAACCAACTTGATCTCTGTCCAGGAGTTGCAACTAGTTTCTGGTGTTTGTAGGTAGTGTTAGTAGTCTACCAAGTGGCACCCGGTATAGGTGGGCTTGGGACAGACTAGGCACAGTGGCCCGGTGTACCAAGTGGCACCCGGATGGTGGACTTGGGAACCCTGCACACATCATTTGGGGCCGTGAGCGACACCCCGGCCGTATCTCCTTGCGGATGGAACCCGAATAGGCGATAAACCTGGACGAGAGACTTGTGTGGTTAGTCAGGTCGTGGCCGACACCCACGCTGGGCTTCCGCTTGAAGGTTGCCGAGTACATGTCGTGTAAACGGCGGTAAGTGGTGAGAGCGTGTGTGAAGAAGTACACCCCTGCAGGGTTAATATGATCTATTCGAATAGCCGTGTCTGCGGTAAAGGACTTCTGGGTTGCCTGTATAGTTCATAAACAAGTGAAAGTGGATACTCTAAAATACGCAAGATAAGAGTGAGTGCTATGGATGGCGTTCTCGTAGGGAGACGGGAGCGGATCCATAGTGGTGTATTGATATGGTGAATATGTGGACTCGTGTGCGCCACCTCAAAAGAGTTACTTGCAGTCGTAGTTCAGGATAGCCACTGAGTCAAAGCTGGCTTGCTGCAGTTAAACCCCACCATCCCTTTGTTGATAATGATGCATATGTAGTTAGATCTGATGTAAGTCTTGCTGGGTACATTTGTACTCACGTTGCTTAATTTATGTTTTTGCAGAGAGACTTCAGTCTCGCTAGTAGTACCGCGTGGACTTCGACGTTTAGCTTGTTACCTCAGCTACGATCTTGTGCCCTCGGCAGGATCTGGTAGATAGTCAGGCTTCTCAGCCTTTTTCATATGTAGATGTCTGTACTCAGACATGTTAAGCTTCCGCTTGTGCTTTGACTTGTATGCTCTGAGTGTTGGGTCATGAGACCCATGTTTGTAATATCTCGCTCCTCGGAGCCTATTGAATAAATACTTGAGTCGTAGAGTCATGTTGTGATGCCATGTTGTATTTGCACATATCGAGCGTATTGTGTGTATGTTATTGCAATGCTTGGTATGTGTGGGATCTGACTATCTAGTTGTTTATCCTTAGTAGCCTCTCTTACCGGGAAATGTCTCCTAGTGTTTCCACTGAGCCATGGTAGCTTGCTACTGCTCCGGAACACTTAGGCTGGCTGGCATGTGTCCTTCTTTGTTCCTGTGTCTGTCCCTTCAGGGAAATGTCATGCGATGAATACCCGAGTCCTGTTAGCCCGCTACAGCCCGGTTCACCGGAGTCCTACTAGCCCAGTGCTACAGCCTGGATTCACTCGCTGATGACCGACACGTTCGATGTTGGGTCATGGATGCCTGTCCCTGTAAGTTTGTGCCACTTTGGGTTTACGACTAGCCATGTCAGCCCGGGCTCCTTCTCATATGGATGCTAGCAACACTATCATATACGTGTGCCAAAAGACACAAACGGTCACGGGCAAAGGTAAGGCGACACCCGTGGGGATACCGTGCGTGAGTCCGCAAAGTGATATGAGGTGTTACATGCTAGATCAATATGGCATTGAGTCGGGGTCCTGATAGATACATACAGTCGGGCAAGCTCATCTGCTCGGTATGAGGTTTTGACTGGGAGGAAGTGAGCCACCTTGGTTAATGTATCCACTATGACCCAGATCACATTATTGCCTCGTCGGGTCCTGGGTAATCCTGTGATGAAATCCATACAGACATCATCCCATTTCCATTGTGACACGGGTAGTGGTTGGAGAAGTCCGGCTTGTTTCTCATATTCCGCCTTAACCTTGTTGCAGATGTCGCAACAGGCCACTAAATAAGCAATGTCTTTCTTCATTCCATCCCACTAGAATATTTGTTGAAGGTCTTCATACATTTTTGTGCCTCCAGGGTGGATTGAATATGAGGACTCATGGGCTTCTGACAAAATTTTCTGCTTTAGGTCAGCTTGATTAGGCACACAAATCCTTCCCCTGAATCAGAGGGTACCGTACTGATCCTTCGAGAAATCGGATGACTTGATGCATTTCTGCAGTTTGGCATTGCCGGGATGGGCCTTGCGGATTTCTTCCTCAAGAGTAGGAGTGATCGTCAGAACATTGGCAAGACCAGCCTCAACAATGACCAGGTTGAGCTGAGCAATTTCTTCTTTGAGTTCGGAAGGCAGAGACCCTAGCATGACGTTTAAACTGACGGGCTTTCGACTGAGTGCACCGGCAACCACGTTGGCCTTACCCAGATGGTAATTTATTCCAAGATCATAATCCTTGACCAACTCCATCCATCTTTGCTGACGGAGGTTTAAATCTGGCTGAGTAAATATGTATTTGAGACTTTTGTGGTCGGTAAAAATTTGGCACCTTTTTCCAATGAGGTAGTGTCTCCAAATTATTAAAGCATGAACTATCACGGCCAATTCCAAATCATGAGTAGGGTAATTGCCTTCATGGGGTCGTAGCTGCCGTGAGGCGTAGGCTACTACCTTGCCATCTTGCATAAGCACACACCCAAGTCCTTGCCGGGAAGCATCGCAATATACGTCAAAGCTGCGGTAGATATCTGGAAGCGTTAATACCGGCGCAGTTGTTAAGCGCTTCTTTAACTCGGTGAAACTTTTCTCACAGTCTGACGTCCATTCAAACTTCTTATCCTTTTTAAGCAACTCCGTCATGGGCTTAGAAATCTTGGAGAACCCTTCAATGAATCGATGGTAATATCCGGCTAATCCAAGAAAACTCCGGATCTAAGACACGGTGGCGGGTGGCAACCAGTCGAGCACGTCTTTTACTTTGCTTGGGTCCACGGCTATTCCTTCAGCGGATAGAATATGCCCGAGGAACCCAACTTGCTTGAGCCAAAACTCACATTTACTAAACTTGGCGTACAACTGGTGCTAACGGAGTCATTGTAGCATGATACGTCTCCGTCGTATCTACTTTTCCAAACACTTTTGCCCTTGTTTTGGACTCTAACTTGTATGATTTGAATGGAACTAACCCGGACTGACGCTGTTTTCAGCAGAATTGCCAAGGTGTTGTTTTATGTGCAGAAAATAAAAGTTCTCGGAATGACCTGAAACTCCACGGAACACCTTAGAAAAAACAATAAAAATCCTCGCCAAAGATGAAGACCAGGGGGCCCACACCCTGTCCACGAGGGTGGGGGCGCGCCCCCCTACCTCGTGGGCCCCATGGTGGCCCTCCGACGCCAACTCCAACTCTATATATTGGCTTTCAGGGAGAAAAAAGTTAGAGAGAAGAAATCATCGCGTTTTACGATACGGAGCCGCTGCCAAGCCCTAATCTCTCTCAGGAGGGCTGATCTGGAGTCCGTTCGGGGCTCCGGAGAGGGGGATTCGTCGCCGTCGTCATCATCAACCATCCTCCATCACCAATTTCATGATGCTCACCGCCGTGCGTGAGTAATTCCATCGTAGGCTTGCTGGACGGTGATGGGTTGGATGAGATTTATCATGTAATCGAGTTAATTTTGTTAGGGTTTGATCCCTAGTATCCATTATGTTCTGAGATTGATGTTGCTATGACTTTGCTATGCTTAATGCTTGTCACTAGGACCCGAGTGCCATGATTTCAGATCTGAACCTATTATGTTTTCATGAATATATGTGTGTTCTTGATCCTATCTTCCAAGTCTATAGTCACCTACTATGGATTATGATCCGGCAACCCCGAAGTGACAATAATCGGGACCACTCCCGGTGATGACCATAGTTTGTGGAGTTCATGTATTCACTATGTGCTAATGCTTTGTTCCAGTTCTCTATTAAAAGGAGGCCTTAATATCCCTTAGTTTCCAATAGGACCCCGATGCCACGGGAGGGTCGGACAAAAGATGTCATGCAAGTTCTTTTCCATAAGCACGTATGACTATATACGGAATACATGCCTACATTACATTGATGAACTGGAGCTAGTTCTGTGTCACCCTATGTTATGACTGTTACATGACGAACCGCATCCGGCATAATTATCCATCGCTAATTCGGTGCCTACGAGTTTCCCATATACTGGTTCTCACTTATTTACTTTTCCGTTGCTACTGTTACAATCACTACAAAATACCAAAAACATTACTTTTGCTGTCTTTACTTTTGTTACCTTTACCACCACTATCATATTACTTTGCTACTATTGCTGCAGATACTAAGTTTCCAGGTGTGGTTGAATTGACAACTCAGCTGCTAATACTTGAGAATATTCTTTGGCTCCCCTTGTGTCGAATCAATAAATTTGGGTGAATACTCTACCCTCGAAAACTGTTGCGATCCCCTATACTTGTGGGTTATCAAGACCAATTTCTAGCGCCGTTGCCGGGGAGCATAGCTCTATTCTTTGAGTTACTTGGGATTTATATCTGCTGACACTATGAAGAACTTGAAAGACGATCGAACTACTATTTTTCCCTCAACTACGAGGGGAGGTAAGGAACTGCCATCTATCCTTGCACTAGATTCTCCTTCCGTTATAAGTAAGCTTGCGACACCTAAACCTGCTACTGCTATGAATTATGATATGTCGCATGTTATTGATGATGCCACTTCTGCTATGCATGATACTTATGATGAAACTACTTCTATGCTTGATACTACTGTGCCCCTTGGTGAATTTCTTGATGAGCAAATTGCTAGGTCTAGAGAAAGAGAAATTATTGAACCTGAATATGATGATGATAGTGATGATGAGAATATGCCTGCTATTCCTGAGGGTTATCTTTTTGATGCGGAATCTTCTGAAGCTATTTTTGCTTGCCAGGATAGATATGAACTTAAGAGGTTGCTAGTTAAATGGAGTAAAGAATTTCTTAGACATAGAATGAGACCCGACCCTGCTTTTGCAACTTCACCTATCTGTGTTCCCGATAAGGGTTATTATGATTTTTCTGTTGATCCAGATATAATTACTTTGGTGAATCTGATCCTTTCTATGGTTATGAATCTCAAACTGTTGTGGCACATCTTACTAAGTTAAATGATATAGCTGCCCTGTTTACTAATAATGAGAGATCGCGCTACCTTTATTTACTCAAAATATTTCCGTTCTCATTAAAGGGTGATGCTAAGATATGGTTTAATTCTCTTGGTCCTGGTTGTGTGCAAAGTCCCCAGGATATGATTTATTACTTCTCTGCTAAATATTTCCCTGCTCATAAGAAACAAGCTGCTTTGAGGGAAATATACAACTTCGTGCAAATTGAAGAAGAGAGTCTCCCACAAGCTTGGGGGAGGCTTCTCAAGTTACTTAATGCTTTGCCTGATCATCCTCTTAAGAAACCTAAAATACTTGATATCTTTTATAATGGACTAACTGATGCTTCCAGAGATTACCTGGATAGTTGTGATGGTTCTCTTTTCAGGGAAAGAACACCGGATGAAGCTAAAATTCTATTGAATAATATGTTGACAAATGGAAATAATTGGGCACCTCCTGAGCCAGTTCCAGAGCCAATTACTAAGCCTATTCCTAAACCAACTCCGAAGAAGAGAGGTGTTCTATTTCTCAGCCCCGAAGATATGCAAGACGCAAAGAAATCTATGAAAGAAAAAGGTACTAAAGCTGAAGATGTTAAGAATTTACCCCCTATTGAAGAAATACATGGTCTTAATTTACCGCCTGTTGAAGAAGTATATGATCTCAACTACTTATTTACTGAAGAACCTCCCGATATCCCGACACAGGTAGTAAAGGTAAATTGTCTCTATAGATATGATAAAGCTGAAGTGCCCCCTACTAAAATTGCTACTCAGTGCTTGGATGAGTCTGATGACTTTATGTTTAAGCAAGATGACTTTAATGCTTATTTTGGTAGACAATTAAAACAAAATACCTTTATGATTAAACGCTTGGGTGATTATATGGCTGATATTAGAGGTGAACTTAAACTTGTTAGCAAACATGCTTCTATGGTTACCACTCAAGTAGAACAGGTACTTAAAGCTCAGAAAGAAGTTCTTGATGAAATGAATAGTAAGAAAAATGATTATGCTGTTAGAGTGGCTACTAGAACTGGTAGAATGACTCAGGAACCTTTGTTCCTGAAGGCCACCCTAAGAGAATCGAGCAAGATTCTCAGAGAAATAATATTGGTGTACCTAGTTCTTCTAAGAGGAAGAAAAAGAGAAATGATAGGACCTTGCAAACTTCTAGTGAACCTATTACTGAACCACCTGAGAATCCAAATGATATTTCCATGTCTGATGCTGAAACACAATCAGGTGATGAACATGAACCTAGTGAAAATGTAAATGATGATGTTCATGTTGATGCTCAACCTAGTAATGATAATGATGTAGAAGTTGAACCTGCTGTTGATCTTGATAACCCACAATCAAAGAATCAACGTTATGATAAAAGAGACTTCGTTGCTAGGAAACATGGTAAAGAAAGGGAACCATGGGTTCAGAAACCCATGCCTTTTCCTCCGAAACCATCCAAGAAAAAGGATGATGAGGATTTTGAGCGCTTTGCTGAAATGGTTAGACCCATCTTTTTGCGTATGCGATTAACTGATGTGCTCAAAACAAATCCTTATGCTAAGTATATGAAGGATATCATCACTAATAAAAGAAAGATACCTGAAGCTGAAATTTCCACCATGCTTGCTAATTATACTTTTAAGGGTGGAATACCAAAGAAACATGGAGATCCAGGAGTACCTACTATACCATGCTCCATTAAGAGAAATTATGTTAAAACTGCTTTATGTGATCTTGGAGCCGGTGTTAGTGTTATGCCTCTCTCTTTATATCGTAGACTTGACTTGAATAAGTTGACACCTACTGAAATATCTTTGCAAATGGCTGATAAATCAAGTGCTATACTTGTCGGTATTTGTGAGGATGTGCCTGTTGTGGTTGCAAACTTTACTATTTTAACGGACTTTGTTATTCTTGATATTCTCGAGGATGATAGTATGTCTATTATTCTTGGAAGACCTTTCCTTAATACTGCAGGGGCTGTTATTGATTGCAACAAAGGCAATGTCACTTTTCATGTTAATGGCAATGAGCACACAGTACACTTTCCGAGAAAACAACCTCAAGTTTATAGTATCAACTCTATTGGAAAAATTCCATCGATTATATTTGGAGGTTTTGAATTTCCTCTCCCTACTGTCAAGAAAAAGTATGATGTTCTTATTGTTGGGGATTTTCATATCCCCATTGAGGTAACTTAGTGCTATTCGAAATTTCTCCGGTTCCATGATTACCGGAATGAGTTTGTTAACAAGACTTGATCAACCTTGTTAGTGGATTCTTTTTGATGATCACGAGATGGATGAAACTAGAAGCACAACCTTCTGTACCCTCTTTATATTTCCTTTTTATTTAGTAGAAATAAAGTAAAATAGTATTTTTTCTGTCTGTCTCCCGACTTATCCGTGCAATATAAAAATATCCCGAAAATAAAAGTCCTCAGAATTCCATGCCAATTTAATATGATTTTTCGGGAATATTTAAGGATTTACT
>NC_041389.1:612570856-612587419 GCF_002162155.2 Triticum dicoccoides
TCATGAGGGTGGAGGGCGCGCCCTACCCCCCTGGGCGTGCCCCCCTACCTCGTGGGCCCATGGTGGCCCTCCTCCACTTATTCCTAGACCCATCTTCTTCCTCTGCCTCACACAAACACGAAAAACCAACTCAAGCATGAGTTCCAGCCCCCGTTGCTGTGATTTTCGATCTCCTTGCTCAAAGAACCTCTCGCAAAACTGCTTGGGGAGATTGTTCCTTGGTATGTGATTCCTCCATTGGTCCAATTAGTTTTTGTTCTAGTGCTTTATTCATTGCAAATTTGTGTTGTATAGGTGACCATGTTCTTGAGCTTGCATGTCAAATTTATATGGTTCCAAGTAGTTCCAATGCTTTATATAGGCTCTAGACACTTGTGGGAGTTGTTACTATCAATTTTATTGAAGTTGGTTCACTTTTATTTGAAGTTACTAAAATTTTTAGAAATTTCTCAGAGGAAACAATATGTTTAGGAGGATGTTCCAAGGTGGCCCTTCAAGGAAGCAAGGCCCCAGGCTTGCAATACGTGATGCTGACGAGGAACCACCAAGAGTTGCTCCTGTGAGGCCCTGTGAATGGCCTTCGGAAAATTTTATGAATCAAGTGGGAATCAAAGAAGAATTTAGTGCATATTTGCACAACGCCGGTCTTGAGGATTTTGAAGCTGACGAATGCCCCCAGTATCATGATCTCACAAGTTCATTTGTGAGGAGGTTTGAGTTTTCATCTTCGCGTAATTCTCCTTCAGCCATGTTTGACCTTTATGATAAATCTTATAATATGGACTTAGAGGATTTCACTTCTGCTTGCAAACTTCCATCATGGGGTAGTGTCAGGGATCCCCCTAAATCTGAATATAGAGACTTTCTTGCTAGAATAACTGTCGGGGAATCTAGAGATATAACACAAGACACTTTAGGGAGCATTCACTTTCCTGCTATACACTATTTTGCTCCCTTCATAGGTAGATGCATAAATGCTAAGGATGAAGCATGTCACATGTGTGTCCCTGATCTCAGCATTCTCAGGAGTGCTGTGTTAGGTGACCAATCTTATCATATGGGAGCCATTGTAGCTCATAGGTTGCATAAGAATAGACATAACGGAGATTTCTTTGGAGGAATTTATGCAACCCGCTTAGCTAATTTTCTTGAGATAGACATTCATGAGGGTGATATGGAGTTACCCCCTTCTTATTTAGATTTTGATTCTATGGTTTCCCACCAGTTTGTTGAGAGGACAGAACCACCTCTCCAGTATCGACTAATCTTTAACAAACGTCATGTAGTCCATATTGCTCTTCCTGCTCCTGCCTTCTTTGATTTTCAGACAAAAGGAAGATATATTATTACCAGAGAGGAGGCAGATGAGTACGAGAGGAGAGTGGAGGCTGCTCGACGCCACGCTACAGCTCAGGCGGCGATAGCCGCTGCGTCACAGTATGACCCCAGCTTCACCTACGGGTATCCGCCAGGTTATCCCTGGCAATAGACCAACTTAGGCCAAAAGCCTAAGCTTGAGGGAGTACGTATTTCCCACCGACTTTACATTCATGTTCACACACACTCATTGCTATATGTCGGTGTTCATACTCTTTCACTATAATATCCATGCTAGTTTATTTTCTTTTTCCTGCTTTCTTCTTGTGTGTTTGATAAACCTTAAGAAAAAACAAAAAAATTAGTAGTAATTTATTTCTTTGCTGTAGTAATTAGAAACAAAACCCAAAAAATATTTCCCATTCTTCTTTTGCCTGTTGGGAGCTTTCCCGTGTAAATAGTTTTTATTTCTTTTCCTTTCTTTGGGAGTCGAGAAGACCATATTTAAAATGCTTAGTGGCTCTTATATGCATGATTGTTTATTTAACTTAGAGCCCATATTACTTGTCTTCTCTCTTGAGTTGAATGCTTGCAGATTCCAGCTTAGTTCAATGCACGTGCACTCTTATTATTATACACATCGTTCGGTCGTGCAAGTGAAAGGCAATAATGATGATATATGATGGACTTATTGGGATGAGAAAAGCTGGTATGAACTCGACCTCTCTTGTTTTTGTAAATATGATGATTCATCGTTCCTGAATTAGCTATTATGAAGTCAACATATTTGCAATGACATTTAGAGATTATAGTTGCTTGTGCCATGCTTGATTAGCTATGAGTTATAATGGTTTACCTTGCGTGCCAACATGCTATTAGAATGATTATGATGTGGTATGATGGGATGGTATCCTCCTCTAAATGAATTGAGTGACTAGACTTGGCACATGTTCACGCATGTAGTTGAATTAAATCAACATAGCCTTCATGATATTTATGTTCATGGTAGATTATATCCTACTCATGCTTGTATTCGGTGTAAATTTATTTTAATGCATGTTTACGACTGTTGTCGCTCTCTCAGTTGGTCGCTTCCCAGTCTTCTGCTAGCTTTCACCTGTACTAAGTGGGAATACTGCTTGTGCATCAGAACTCCTTAAACCCCAAAGTTGTTCCATATGAGTCCACTATACCTTCCTATATGTGGTATCTACCTTCCGTTCCAAGTAAATTTGTATGTGCCAAACTCCAAACCTTCAAATGAAATTTTGTTTTGTATGCTCGAGCAGCTCATGTTTCAACTAGGGCTGCACTTATCTTCCATGTTTGGCGGTTATTCTCAAGAGGAGTGGACTCTGCTCCTCATTCACGAGAAAAATGGTTGGTCTCCGGGATGCTCAGTCCCATGCTTTATGCAAACTAAATCAAAATAACTGCAAACAAAACTCCCCTGGAACCCGTTGAATGTTGGAGGCACTCGTTGTTTCGAGCAAGCCATTGATTGATGCTTGTGGAGGAGGGGGAGTATAAACTTTACCATTATGTTTGGGAACCGCCTATAATTTGTTTAGCATGGAAGATATCGTCATCTCATCGTTGTTGCGTTGACAGCAAAAGTATGCCGCTCAAAATGTTATTCAATCTCTATTTTAAAACCGAGCTCTGGCACCTCTACAAATACCTGCTTCCCTCTGCGAAGGGCCTATCTATTTACTTTTATGTTGAGTCATCATCCTTCTTATTTAAAAGCACCCGCTGGAGAGCACACTGTTGTTTGCATTCATTATTATTGGTTTATATTGGGTATGACTTGACTGGATCTCTTTTACCATGAATTACAATGTTTAGTCAGTCCTTGATCTTTAAAGGTGCTCTGCATTTATGTTTTGCGGTCTCAGAAAGGGCTAGCGAGATACCATTTTCATATATCATATTATGATTATTTCGAGAAAGTATTGTCATCCGAGTTTTGCTATTATGGCTCGCTAGCTGATTATGCTATTGATATGAGTAATTGTGAGACCTACGTGTTATTGTGAGTATGGTTAGTTCGGAATATTGCTAAAACTTGAATGCTGGCTTTTCATGTTTACAACAACAAGAGCAAACAGAGTTTGTAAAAGTTTTTCTTTTTCTCTTTCAGTTTGACAACTAAATTGCTTGAGGACAAGCAAGGGTTTAAGCTTGGGGGAATTGATACGTCTCTGTTGTATCAACTTTTCCAAACACTTTTGCCCTTGTTTTGGACTCTAACTTGTATGATTTGAATGGAACTAACCCGGACTGACGTTGTATTCAGCAAAATTGCCATGGTGTTGTTTTATGTGCAGAAAATAAAAGTTCTCGGAATGACCTGAAACTCCACGGAACACCTTAGAAAAAACAATAAAAAATCCTCGCCAAAGATGAAGACCAGGGGGCCCACACCCTGTCCATGAGGATGGGGGGCGCGCCCCCCTGGGCGCACCCCCCCTACCTCATGGGCCCCCTGGTGGCCCTCCAACGCCAACTCCAACTCTATATATTGGCTTTCGGGGAGAAAAAAATCAGAGAGAAGAAATCATCGCATTTTACGATACGAAGCCACCGCCAAACCCTAATCTCTCTCGGGAGGGCTGATCTGGAGTCCGTTCGGGGCTCCGCAGAGGGGGATTCGTTGTCGTCATCATCATCAACCATCCTCCATCACCAATTTCATGATGCTCATCATCGTGCGTGAGTAATTCCATCGTAGGCTTGCTGGACGGTGATGGGTTGGATGAGATTTATCATGTAATCGAGTTAGTTTTGTTAGGGTTTGATCCCTTGTATCCATTATGTTCTGAGATTGATGTTGCTATGACTTTGGTATGCTTAATGCTTGTCACTAGGGCCCGAGTGCCATGATTTCAGATCTGAACCTATTATGTTTTCATGAATATATGTGTGTTCTTGATCCTATCTTGCAAGTCTATAGTCACCTACTATGTGTTATGAATCGGCAACCCCGAAGTGACAATAATCGGGACCACTCCTGGTGATTACCATAGTTTGAGGAGTTCATGTATTCACTATGTGCTAATGCTTTGTTCCGGTTCTCTATTAAAAGGAGGCCTTAATATCCCTTAGTTTCCAATAGGACCCCGCTGCCACGGGAGGGTAGGACAAAAGATGTCATGCAAGTTCTTTTCCATAAGCACGTATGACTATATATGGAATACATGCCTACATTACATTGATGAACTGGAGCTAGTTCTGTGTCACCCTATGTTATGACTGTTACATGACGAACCGCATCCGGCATAATTATCCATCCCTAATCCGGTGCCTACGAGTTCCCATATACTGGTTCTCGCTTATTTACTTTTTCGTTGCTACTATTACAATAAGTACAAAATACCAAAAACATTACTTTTGCTATCTTTACTTTTGTTACCGTTACCACCACTATCATATTACTTTGCTACTAAACACTTTGCTGCAGATAGTAAGTTTCCAGGTGTGGTTGAATTGACAACTCAGCTACTAATACTTGAGAATATTCTTTGGCTCCCCTTTTGTCGAATCAATAAATTTGGGTGAATCCTTTACCCTCGAAAACTGTTGCAATCCCCTATACTTGTGGGTTATCATAGCACTGCGCGGAGGTGTCCTTTATGCTCTTCTTCATTTCTTGAATAAATAAGTATATCATCGATGAAGACGACCACGAACTTATCAAGGAAATCCACGAACACTTTGTTCATCATGTGCATGATAAAGGTAGGGGCGTTGCTGAGGCTGAAGGACATGACAGTATATTCATAAAGACCGTAGCGAGTGGTGAACGCGGTCTTGGGAATATCCACCTTTTTAATTTTGAGCTAGTAATATCCAGTCCGCAAATCAATTTTTGAGAATACCTTGGCTCCACTGAGTTGATCAAACAAATCATCAATTCTTGGCAGAGGGTATTTGTTTTTTATCATGACATCATTCAACTGTCGATAGTCCACACACATGCGAAGGCTGCCATCTTTCTTGTCCACAAAAATAGCGGGTGATCCCCATGGCGAGGAACTGGGGCGGATATATCCTTTTTGGAGCATTTCATCAAGCTGTTTCTTTAGCTCCACCAACTCAGATGACGGCATTCGATAATATTTCTTGTGTATTGGTGTGGTTCCGGGCACAAGTTCTATTGCAAACTCAGGCTCTCGTTCAGGGAGCATGCCTGGCAGTTCTTCTAGGAATACATCGGGAAACTCACTGACCACTGGGATTAATTCCATTTCTGCTATTGCTGTAAAAACCATTTCCTTGGAGGGTATGCTTCTACGAGCAATAAAATTGGTAGCTTGCCCATCTTGTCTGGTCAAATTGACTTCCCGGGTTGCACAATTTATGCATACTTGGTACTAAGTCAGCCAATTCATACCCAAGATGACATCCAATTTTTCAGACTCAATCAGTATCAGAGACGTCGGGAAACAGATTTCGTTGATCCTAACTTCCAGATTGCGGCAGACAAGATTGCTTTGAATAATAGATCTCGGGGTTTGTACCAGCATATTCTTGCCTAAAAGCGAACAAGGAAATTTGTTTTGGGCCACAAAACTCCGAGAAATAAAAGAGTGGGAAGCCCTAGAGTCAAATAAAATTACTGCAGGTATGTTATTAACAGGGAACATACCAATGACGACTTCGGGATTTTCTTGGGCTTCGTCGGCTGAAATGTGATGAATGTATCCCGTGACATCATGCTGACTTGGACCGGCTTCCAAATAACGGATTTGAGGCTTGAACGTAGCATTGGTCCGGGTGTTCTTGGGACACTTTGGCATAATGTCCAGTTTGTCCGCAACTATAACACGAATTGTTGCGTAGACGATTCTCCATAACTGGGTTGAGCACATAATTCTTCACTTGGGTGATGGTCTTGTTAACATTTTGTTGCCAACTGGGCTAGCATGCCATCGGAGTTGGCTGCCAGGTACGAACCTTTTGCACTGGTTGCATTTCCTTCTTGGGCTCAAATTTGCGTTTGTGATCATTATGGGCAGACTTAGTATCTGACACGAGCTGTGTTCCCTTTCAGCAATGAAAGCCTTGTTCACCAGGGTTTGGAGATCTGGATAATCGAACATACTGAGAGCACAGCGAAGTTGTGGGTTTAATCCACCAAGAAAGTAGTCCATCTTCCTTTCTTCAGTGTCCACGTCATATTGAGAGTAACGTGACAGGTGATTGAATTTTTGTAAATATTCTCCCACTGACTGACTTCCTTGGAGGAGTGCGAGAAATTCACGCTGCTTAGTCTTCATAATTCCCGCAGGGATGTGATATTTCCGGAATTGTTCCTTGAATCTTGGCCAGGTAATTGCTTCATTCTCAGTCCCTATGGCTTTCTCACTTTCCCACCATATGGCAGCAGTACCTTCCAGATAATGTGTTACAAATGGAACTTTATCCCCTTCATCAGTTCGAGAAACCTCAAGGTTCTTTTCCATAGTTCTCAACCAATCATCTGCATCTACGGGATCAACGGCCTGACTGAAAATGGGAGGCTTAGTCCTTTGAAAATCAGATAGTTTGGAGTGAGAGGCAGCTGATTTCCATTCTGTCCAACCATTGCATGAATACTTCTGAATATTTCCATAAGATCATTGTTTCGTCATTCCTCGAACATACGCATAATTTGCTCTGTGGAGGGCGGATTTGGCGGTGGAGGCGGTGGTGGAACGTACGGCTCGGGTGATTGTCCTGCCTGTCGAGCGGAACACCGAACAGGAGAACCCTCGCGAACATTGGTACTGCAGCCTCCCCGCGTCATCCTAATATGATTTTCCCAAGACAACACAACCGAGATGAGAAGCATTCAACAAAAACTGGGGAGAAGCCAGCAACAAAACCAAGTGAAACCGAAAAGACGAAGAAAATACGACGAATAAAATAAAGTCCAACATAATTATAGATAGACTCATACATGAAAGATAACAACATGCCAGGTCCAACTACCCTCATACATGAAATGAAACAGCATGAATAGTACGATTACAACCATACTCCATCCCGACAACTGAGAATACTCGAAAGCTCTACTGCTCGGCTGGCGCTGTGGGGTCCTCTCCTGATGCGGACTCAGATCCAGAACTAACGGGGTTAACGGAGACCTCCGGGTTAAAAGTGACACGACGACGCTGCCTCGAGGGCTCTCCCTCTGGGGCAGGTGAAGGGCGGATCTTCGGGGCTGTAGGAGTGGCGAGGAGTGAAACCCACTCTGCACTAGCACTAAGGGGACTCGCAGTCGCGGTGCCCGAGCTACTCGGGGGAGTAACCGGAGAAACAGGGGATCTAGAACTGGCAGGAAAGTAGGGAATAAATCCCGCAGATGCAGAAGTAGTGGCTGAGCGAGCAGTGACTAAAGTAGAGGCTAAAGTAGTGCGGGCACGACTCAACTCACGAGCCAGCTCGTAGATCAGAAGATAGCTAGCAGTGATGTAGCGAGAAAGGTGGCTAGCGAAACTATCAGACTCCAGATCAATGACAGGGAAACGTACACTACAATTATCGTGGAGAGAAGGGTAGTAATGGAAACCTGGGTGATTCTGCATCCAGACCTCGTTGTAGTGAAGCTCAACAAGTACCTCGAATGCAGCAAACTGGACAGCCTGAGAAGCGGAAGAAGCGTAGCCGCTACGAGAGGTACGAGTGTAAGGACTGGAATCGGAACTGGTGCGCAGAGTAACCACGGCGTGATACTCATACACTGAGTCAGCTAGGCGCTCCCGGTACACACGATAGACTGGATCATCTATGTGAGGGTACAACCGACGCCACACGTTGCGAAGGAGATGCGGCGACGTGTACGGCATCAGCCGCAACTGGCACGGATACAGCACCGGAGCCGTCTACACTCACAACCATTAGCAGGTTAGCATAAAAAAATAATATAATCAGTGCATGCAATGCAACAACCAGCTACGGCTATTACCGCCACTCAGCTACAACTCGTATCTAGCGTCCAGTTAACTCGGCTTAGTCTAAGATGGCCTACAGTCAGCGCGGCTCTGATACCAAGAGTTGTGGCACCCCGGCTCAGAGCGACCAGTTTACCCTGCATTGCCAGCCCAGAGACCTTGTCTTCTGGCAACACACAACAACATGGTACAGAAAACAACCGCTTTATTCATGCTAGCGGGACATAGTTCTTATTACAATAGTTAGCGAGGCCAAGCGGCACACACGGTGCGGCTGAACAATATGTACATTATTTAGTGAACATAAAGGGCCCTCGGTCATGACAACTACTCGGTAGCGGAACAACGTCGTAGCGGGACTTCATAGCACAAGGACAGCGACGTGGACACGGTCTAGACTCGGACAACACTCCTTTCCAACGGGACTTTCCTGAAATCTAGCATGACACGCCAGGTCAGTACATTGAATCTACTTGCAAGCTCACAATAAGCATAAACAAGATGACAGACAATATTATGATATTTATCCAAGTTAATCAACAATGCAACTATATAACCAACATGATGTGACTATGCTCAACAGGTACTCATTCTCCCGACTTGCTTACCAGGTGTGACCAACAAACATAATATTACCAACACATACTCATAATCCTTACGGCGATCACAACCCGACCATCTCATGGCCCGTGATCCTTACGGCGATCAGAACCCGACCAACTCATGGCCCGTGATCCCTACGGCGATAACAACCCGACCAACTCGTGGCCCATGATCCTTACGGCGATCACAACCCGACAACTCATGTCCAACTCAACATGATGACCTCACTGTCATCCTTAGTGAAATTTAGTGTGCATATTTATTAAGTGTTGACCCATGGTGTACCTTACTTTCGAGCGTGTAAGTATCCATGGACTCGGCTATCGATACATTAGAAACACTCTGCAGAGGTTAGTACACTGTACCCACACTACGGAACCCATGGCCTCACTCTCCCATCTGATTGGACCAACAACGTTCTCACGAAACCATTTCACTGTCATGACACTCTCCCGGCCCCTCCGACTCAGACCCCACTGGGCTAGTCCTGGGTGGCCCCGTGTCTACCTCCAGACACCTCGACCACCATCGTGGCCACGATCCACACTGGGATTCGGTACCAAACTTAACTTAACAACGGGCTCACAAGGTTATGCTTGCTTACTAGGCCAGGGTACAACACGCCCATAACCTTCCCTAAATTGAGGTACCGACCAGAGGCACGACAATGAAACGCGTTAAGGCCGTCCCATACCGGCAAATGTAGTTGCACTGGGAAAGACTCGTTTCAGCGGTACCACGACCCGGTCAACAACATGTTTAAGTTGAGTTATTAATCAGGTTCAACTTTAATGTGAAAAGAAAATAACCGGTCTCGTACTGCCATACCATGCATCACTTAACATATGCACCACATAACCGTGCAAAACTGCACCAACTACGCTCCCACGGAGCCAACATAAACTCATGCTACTATATTGGTAAAAACCTTTCTTTACTTATACCAGAACTATTTCTAGCAATTATCATCATTAAACCTCATGCAAAAATAATATCCAAATTACTCATCAATTCTATGACCATATTATTTATTTATCACTTGCAACTAAGTTCTCATAATCTTACTAACAATATTTACTTCCAACATACTGAAGTTCAAGCATTTTAACATAACAAGCATATAACAGAATATATTTATTTTATAACTAATTAAAATGCATCAATATTCATAAGTTCAAGTATTTAAATCATAAATATTGAAGTGGCACCATGAAAATGTTACTGTGGCTTGCCTTAGTACTGATGAGGTTCACAAGGCTCCTCGTGATCCTCAAGACAAGCTGGTTCCTCTGAAAACATTCAAAACCCACAAAAGAAAATATCAAGAAACATTCTGAAAATTGCTAGAAAAGCTAGACAACAAGGAAAAATCCCATCTTTCGGGAGCTGTTAGATTTTTGGACAAAGAACACAATGCAAAAAGAATCACTGCATTTGGACTTGTAGAATAAAAGTTATGGCTGTTTGAATGCTACTGGAGTTTAAATGAATTTGAAAAAGAAAAACAGAGAGGGGGTGACGTCGATGGCGTATTTTCCCGGGGCTCCACCACTCATATCGCTTCACGCGCATTATAAGTGGCTGACTAGCGAGCCCCACCAGTCAGGCCGGAGGGAGGGGGAAAGAAACAGAGAGGCACGACGCTTCGCCGAAGCTTACGCCGGCGTTGAGGCATCTTGGAGGAAAACGAGAGGGAGGGATCGACGGAGAAGGCTCTTGCGCACCTGCCCGTACCCGTGGCGTGGCAAATGGTGACCGTACGGCGTCGGATTCTTCCTCGCAAGCGGAGGCAGAACACGGTGGTCGCCGGAGATGAGGAAGACGGTGGCTAGGGGTGGCTCCACGGGCTCGGGCTTGGCGCGTTAGCTTCACGGAGGAGAGGCGGAGGCCCTGGCGGGGTCGCCTTGGCTTGGGGGTGGACGGAGCTACGGGGTCGATCCAGAGGGGATCGTCGGAGAGCTCGGCTTGGGAACGGCAGCTCGTGGCCTGCCCGGCCGGGCTGCGGCTTCTAGTGGCTATAGGAGAGAGAGGTGGAGAGGTGCGGTGCTCCAGGAGGCTGCAGAGGGGGGTTTATATAGGCGGGGTGGCTAGGAGGGCTCGGGCTCCGCCGAAGGACAGCTATCCCCGGCGCCCGGTGATGAATGGTGCCAGAGAGAGAGGGAGAAGGCGATGGGGTTCACGCTGGAGCTGTGCACGGACACGGACGAGCACAGGAGCAAGGAAGAAAGGGACGAACGCAGTGCGGGAATTGTGCCGTTGGCCGGACCGTGCCCGTGCTCACTGCGGCGAGCTCCGGCGTCGGCGAGCAGTAGGGAGGAGTAAAGGGGGTGGAGACAAGGATGGTGGCGCTGGGGGACACGCCCTAGCTGGCCGAGCAGTGTGCACGCGCGCCACACAAGCGCTGGCGGCGTGCAGAGCGCGCGTTTGGCATGCCAGCACCCTCGGACGAATGCGGTCACCACGTGGACCATGACATCAGGCCACATATGCACTAACCATGATGTCTGCCATGTAGTCCTTAGTAACTTTAGGTGTTACCACGGCTGAGTTGGTTTCCAGGTGCAGTAGAAGTGAAATGGTGAAGATGTTTAGTTACTGGACAGAAACTTTGAACAGTTACTGTGGTCAAACCATAGTGATTCAAGGGCTTATCTTTGGGTTTTTACTGACTCTTACTAAGGTGAATAAGCACAGGGAAAACCAGCTACAATGGATCTAGTAAAAAGGTACTTGCTGTAGAAACTACCATTTCAGCCCAGAAGTGAAAATATTTTCTCTAGCAAAAATACTCCAAAAAGTGGTGAAATATTTTTGCTCAGAAATGTGCCCTAGGGTGTAAAGAATATTTGAGATTTTTCTTAGGATTTTTAGGGTAACAGAAATGAGGGTTGCTTTGGAGGTCAAAGATTTTAGCTAGGGTTTAGGAGGCAAAATGAATATTTTCCATTTAAGAAAAATATTCCAAGCAATTTTGTTGGGTTGGCCAGGGGTGAAATGATGGATTAGAAGAGGAGAGGGGGCACTTGGGTGAAAATCAAAGGATACCCAAGTGATCAAGTCCAAATGGAATGATTCAAAACTCCAAATCCAAACCAACTCAGCTGAAAATCAAGCAAGGAAAAGAGGGCAAAAACCAGACTGTGACAGTGGGACACTCCATTCAACCGGACATTGAACATATTGAAAGGACTCCTGGTGGAGACTCGACCGTCGTATGGACGCCTGCACGGTGTCGGAGACGGCGCCACGTGGAAGAAGTACTACCATGAGACCACGGAGGAGAGAAAGGAAAGACGGAGGTTAACTGAAGAAAACATCAACAAGAAGGTTGAGATTGCGGTTGGGAAGAAATCATCTGAGACAGTCGCAACAGCGGTAGCTGCCGCAAAACAGGTGGTTGTAGATACTACCTTGGTTCCGGCTGTTTTCAATTGGACCAGGGAAAATCCATGAAAAAGTGCAGCGGACTTTCCCCTTGCTGACTTCTTGGGGAGCAGCTCAACTAGCGTTGCACCAGCATCTATAGCTGCACCTGCTCCCGCACCGGCTCCCACACTGGCTCCTGCACCTGCTCCCGCACCGGCTCCGGCATCGGACGTGCTCGGCGATGCTTCGTCTTTGGCTAAGCTCAACGCCCTCACGATATCTGTCACGTCGGCCCTCTTCAATAAATGTATAATCTCCCGTTTTCTTTGCCTTTTGGATGTCTCACGTCGCAGACTTCTCTTTGCAGGCCGACGAAACCCCGTGCACCTTATTGTACACCATCGGCGACCAGAAGGTGGACGTGGGGAAGACGACGATAATGGAGCCGAAGGAACCATTGTTCCATAGTCGGCCGATCCCCCGGATGTCTTCAAGGTTTCCATGGGCAGTGTCAAACCAGGCCACGAGAATTTGGCTCCTCTGGTACTAGTGGGGGATGACGACGAGACCCCGCGACAGCTTGGTGATTGTTGCAATGGGTGGGTCTTGTGGCCAAAGAGTCTGCTTCGTCTGGAGGCGGCCGGGAGCACACCCACGAGCACGCAGTTAGGTATGAACATCAACACCTCACCTACTCAATTAGCATCGGTTTTCATGCTGGGTGATAGCGGAGGGGGTGAAGAAGAGGCTCCATTAGTTGTTGGTGATGTCGCCATAGATGAGGATGAGGATGATGATGACACTCAACAATATGTCAATACTGGCGCCTACTTGGGGTTTGAGTGTCATAAGTCGGTGACTTAATTGTCGCCTCCGGAGTCTGAACGTATTATGGACAACCTTCCGGTACCAAAGAAGTCTAGGAAGAGGCCGAGGAAAGGCAAAAAAACCTGATTCTATGATCCTGCCGCCTCAGCAGCCTCGGGTTCAAGACCGTATAGATATCCCCAGTGCGGCAAAATGGCATAGCGCCGGTGAACCAATCCTACCTGAAGCAGCAATAGGGTCCAGATTTGGCGATGTAAGGAGACTTCATGACGATGTGTTGTGGAGAGAGAAAGGCCTCATCGCCTCGAAATATCCAGGATACCCACTCTACGTGGTTAACGTGCCGCGACAATTGTCGTACGTCGACACATTCCCCGCGGACAAGTTCTTCCTTCGATTCGATTACATCTTCGACATGTATCACTGGAAGAAGCTGGATTTTACGTTTGTCCGCCTTTATGCCTTGCACATGAACTACCTCATTGGGGTTGAGAAGATACATTTTATCTATGTCACTAACCCGTACTTCATGCACGAGAGCTTCTTGGCAGTCTGCGCAAAGCACCAAGAATTCGCGAGGGAGTACCTCGTCAATTTCATGCTCGCCAATAAGGACAAGGAGGCGATTCTCATGCCTTATCATCCCTTGTAAGTTATCCGCGCAGATATTCTTCCTTCGATTTCAATCATTTATTTGCATGGTGGAGGCTAATTAATTTGAGGTGTACTTATTTTGCGCAGCGGCGGGCGTGCCGTCCTCATCATCCTCTACCCCCGATACTCCCACGCTCTTTACTTGGACTCGTAGAAGAACATTACCAAAAAGGATTACACCCGCATCAAGTCTATTCTCGACAGTGCTATCTTTTACTACGGCAAAGGGGGTGGAGAGGTCAACGACAAGAAGACAAGGCACGACAGGCCCGCCTTCAGCCATAAGATCGACTTCTGCTACATCCAGCAACCGAGTGATTCTCGTAATGATGGATTCTATGTCCTGCACCACATGTTGGAGTACGGACGGGATCACCACAAACTTTGCATGTCACCTAAATCCGGCGATGCCCATATTCTGCAATGGGCAATGCACATAGGAGATATCGAGGATCATCGACTTCGAGCTGAGTTCTATCACATCCAGCGCGAACTTGCCCAAATCATCATGAAGAAGGTCCTCGAAAAAATAGGGATGTTCTATGAAGAAGGAGAAATGTCGCGGGAAGATGTCCGAACACGCGTAGCCTCTCAGCGTCTCGACATGAAGCCTTTCACTAAGCTCGGGGACTTTCTCCCTGACATGGATGGATGGCACGACATGTTGGAGTGATTGTCGATATATGTGTCCGTTTAGTCCATACTTTTTGTATGAAAAAACTTTGAGTTATGCATGGCGAAACTTTATTTGTGATGTAATTAAACCGTCCTCCTCCTCGACTAGCGAAGATCACTCTAGTTAGGGAATTTTGGGTACGATGAACTTTGTTATTTATGCTTATGATGTTGCTTCTATTTTTGCCAAGTCTGTCTCTTTCTGTTGCTCAACTATATATGTTGCATATCATCGACTCATGTGACGACGCAGGTGCATAGATCATCGATGGCAAAGAAGTGCTACGCCAGGAGTATACTACGAGTGGCTGTAGTGTCAGGCCCAGGTGTACCGGTTTTCGGTTTCCGAACGACATCCAATAGTTAGTTTAGGTTCACGCTAATGCGAGAGAGGGATATGAGCTCATGTACTTCATAGTTCCGCTCTCACTCATAGTGTAGCTCTTCTCGTGTATATCATTGTTTAGATGGATGACGATGTAGTTTCAAGTAATCGAGACTTGTATCGCTATTTTCGAGATGATGACAAGAGACCACTTTGTGTTGGATGATGATTATGGTGATGACATGATTTGATGAGACTATTTGTATGTATATGCTATGATTACATTTGTATGTGTATGATATGCTAAAGATTATTATATAAAGCCTACTCAAATACAAAACAAATATGCATAAAAAACAGAAACTAATAAAACTAGCAGTAGCGAGGGGAACAAAGTTAGCAGTAGCGCTCCCTTACCAATAGCGCTTACATCTAACAAGCGCTGCAGATATTAGCAGCAACGTTCTTAGCTAAAGCGCGCTACTGCTAGCCATGTATAGCAGTAGCGTGGGACGATAGACGCTACTGCTACACGTTAGCTATAGCGCCTTATCAGTAGCGCGACCTCCCGCGCTACTGATAGACAAAATACCCGCGCTACTGCTAGGGTTTTCCCTAGTAGTGAGAGTTCGCTGCTAGGTGTGAGTTGCATGCGCTGGTGGGAGCTCCACGTTACCGCCTTTTTGCGCCAAATAGACCCTATAGTGCAACTAGGTCGGCTCATTATCGCAATCCGATCGCTCGTCCGCCTGTCGTGATTGGATCACGTACTCGCCCGCTCGCCCTAATGGATCATGTAGTTATGAGGTATGAATTGCCCTAAAAAGGTTATGAGATAAATCTTCCACATCCACAACCTCAAAATCCCTAAAATAGTGCTCCCTATCCTTGTCCCATATGAGTGCCTACTTGGGAGCATTAGGGAGTGTGACTCAGGAACCCTTAGACACACTGATCCAAAAGGATCTAATCTGTAGACACACGAACAATGATTGGATCCATGAAGATTCAACACGTAATGTTGCGAGCCACGGGTTTAAAACATCTGTTTCAGCTCTCCATTTTGAAATCTATTTTTTTCTAGATTAAAGAAAAAAATTGGGATATGATAAACATCCATTATCTGTTTTTCAGATTACCACTCTCATGATCAACCCAGTTTAGCCACCAATAATACATGACTGGCTAGTAATTAAAACGGTCAACGGCAAGCCTCGTAACATTGTACTCTCGTGAAGATCGACAAATACATATTTGCCTTCGGACTCTTTGTCCCGTGTCTCCAGCGCTGCTCCCGATGTCTTCTGTTCCCACTGGTTCTAACATTCTGTTGTTTCTTCTCTCATTCTCTACTCAATATGTATATGTGACCGTCACTCATTTGATTTTCGAAGCTAGTGCTACGAATACTAAGAAAAGTTCTACCAACATCTTATAAGACATAAAATGGACATGCAAAGGTTGTAATCTGCTGGAGGAAGATGCAGTGGTGTATATAAAGGGCTATGGCCTAAAAGCATTATTAATGCAAGCAGAAAAGGTTGGTAGGCATTCATTATTTTTCCCATAAGCTGAATGGCATGGGGCGCATTAGTTGTGATAGTAACCAAAAATTCTGAAAACACGTTTATCCTTCAATTATCCGCCCAACTCTAGATTTGGTGTCTAAGAACAAACTGGATGGTAGTTTTCGCTAACGAGGAAAGCTTAGTAAGCAGGAAAAAAGAAAACTAGAAATCAAACTGTGAAGTTTATATCTTCCTGGCCTTTGGGCATGTAAGATAGCTTGTACATATCACACTTTTTCAATAAGTATATAATCAACATGACGCGAGTCTTCTGTACTTCTTTTGCAAA
>NC_041389.1:612587536-612608872 GCF_002162155.2 Triticum dicoccoides
AAAATCACAAACCTAATAGAGAAAATAAAATCGCTCACACATGAAGGGGCACTCATAATCCACATAAGGTTAAATATAGAGTGTAACCGAATTTGTTCACTTTCCATATTTTTCGTGAGTGTTCATAGATAATTTTAAGTTTTTTTAATTTAATAGCGTCATAATTATTTTAATATTTTCTTTTCAATACTTCAGTTTTCTTCATCTTAGTATTCCATCATAAAATCTGAGGTCCTTAAAATATTAGAAAAATATCTAAAGTTCAATACTTCCATGAGGGAGATCAAAAAATATATGCATCAGCTCCAACAATAATATGTATGTACTTAGGACCTCTACGAGTCAAAAGATTTCATAATGAAATTTTAAGATCAGAATAATTAGGGATTTTTGCTATATGGGTCTGCTGGTTTTGTAGGATTGAGTCCTATACATTTTCTTCTAATATTTTCTTTGTTCGTTGAGTAGTGTCTCTTGAAAATAATTTTTTCATATGTTATAATCAAATAATCTATAATTCAGTGTGAATTCAACCATTTAGTAGGAATCGTTTGCACATCTTACAATTTTGCTTTTTTTTCATTTTCATACTATTTTAATATTATGGATTGAATAGACCCTTAATTACTGCAAATCTTTCCGACGATGAGCATTGGTGTGATTAGTTTTGAAGAGGTGTGCATATCATGCAATGTGACACCATACAATTCCTCATGAGTTTGAATTTCTTATTGGAAATTTCATCTTCTAAGCTGGTAGAGAAAACATAAGATATAATTGTTAACCAAAAATAGAGAAAATTTCTTTCACATCCAAGTAACATTTTTTTAGAACGAAAACGCAAACAGCGTCTAGATTCAATTAAGAAAGCCCAAAATAAGCAAAGTACATGAAGCCCAACACAAACCTAAAACATACCAAGGGAGTTAAATCAAGTTAAAGATAATTCTAGAGGATTACAAGACTAGGAACGCCCAACCAGAGCACGTAAGCTCTGAACAGAGTACCGGAGATGTTATGGATGTGGTGTAGCTTGTTCAGTGCACGCTGCATGTCCTCGGTGTCCCCGTTCTTCCCCAATGATGCCCGTTGCTAAAAGAAGAGAATGCATTTGAAAGGACACACAACCGGGTGAGCCAGGAAAATGGCATTGATAGTAATTTTGTTGCGGATATGCCAAAGAGCCCATAAAAGTGCCCCAACACAATGTCATATCGTGCCCGGAATCGACCCACAGAGAGCTGAGATGATCATAAGAAACTCAGCACCCGACGAAGGGTTCCAGGGGCTGCCCGCGGCTTCCCTAACGGCAACTCCGCATGAAGCGGGCTAAGGGGTATCTGAAGGCCGTCTGGTCAGCATCTTCTAGAATAGCACAAATCACACAATTCCCATCAGAGTGCCTGTTACGATTGGCTACATTGTTAGAGGTCGGAAGTATATTCTAAACATTTGCCAGAAGAAAATTTTGATAGGCAACAAAGCTAGCTTTCCAAAGGCCCCTAGCGACGTCCAGCGAAGGACCCTTCATAAGTTGGGCGTACATCAGTTTGCCGATTTGGCGAGAAGTTGTGAGGCGCCATGAGACCGTGTATGTGTCATTAGAGAGGCTAACACACCCAAGCCTCTCACACAACATGGTCCAACGGTTACTTTTGGCGGGAGAAAGCTTGCGACGAAAAGCGATCGAAGGTGGGGGAGCGCGCAGGGCCTCGGCTATTGAGACATCCGGATCAACTGCAATGGAGTAAAGCTCCTAGAATTCCATCCAGGGCGGTCCGGTTTTATCAAGAAATAGCATTGTAGCTCTATCTTTTTTTCCAGAGAAATTTACAGTTCTTGAAGGTAGGACCTTAGGGAGGAATAACGGCACTTTAGTATGAACTTTTACAGTGCACTCATGCACCAGGATGCTACTTTATGGGTCCTAAGTAGCATAAGAGGTCACCGATGAGAGTTTTGCTTACTATCCAAGGAGTGTTGTAGGCCACGAACAATTAATCCAGTGTAATATTTGAAGTTTGTCCCCACCTTCTTAGTCTTCAGCACATTTGCCATCTTTTCGTGTTTCACCATAAGAAACTAACTTCTTTCTTCAAAAAGGGGATAGCTCTTGCCTCTACATCATCTGATGCACTGAACCATTTTATTAAATCATTACTCAAAGTATGCAACACTTATGATAAAAAGGAAAGAAACTAAGACCACTATGAGTTGATAATGACATTACATGACTTAGACACATAACCTATTACTGGCACAACAATCAAACTTGTTGAATAATTACCATGCAAACATTTCCAAATGGATGCACCCAAAGGCCATGTGCTCTTGAGTGTCCGCACGCTGAAGTAATGACCACACAAGGATCACCAACCGTAGCCTTGAAGATAATTTGCAAAAAAACGATATAGACGGTCTGCTAAAAATGGAATCATTCCAACAATTTCAAATCGCCCATAGAAGGGCCCAAACTCCCACTACTAGGAAAAGGGATATAGGCAGATTCTTAGTAGTAGCGCGGTTTAAAAACACGCGCTGCTGTTAAGTAACAGTAGCGCCGGCGATGAACAAGCGCTACAGGTAGAAAGTAACAGTAGCGTCGGGGGCCCCGACACGCGCATCTGCTAAGTGGGCTCCGCAGTGCCCCCACGGGCTGGCCATAGTAGCAGTGTGGGTTGCCGGACCGCGTTACTGCTAAGCCCATTAGTAGTAGCGCGGTGCTGCCACTCCCGCTGCTACTGTGGCTAGCCCGGGCCCAGCCCCCTGGCCCACTTATCAACAGCGTGGATTCTGGCCACGCGCTACAACTAATAGTATTAGAAGTAGCGCGGGCCCTTACCCCACGCTACTGCTAATCAAGCCCTATCTTCTTCCCCCACGACCCGTTCCACTACCTCTCTACCTCACTCTCCTCTCACACTCTCTCGCTTGCTCTCTGTGCCGCCGCCATCACCCGTCGTCGCCCCCAAGGTATCTCCCTCCCTTCCTCCCTCCTCTGGCCGTCGGCCATCCACGCCCTCCTCCCTTCTCCTCCCGCCGCACTCCTCCCTCCCCCTCATTGCCTTCCATCCTCCTCCCTCCCTCTCTCCTTCTCTCCTTCCTCCCTCCCACATCTCGGCCTCCTCCCTCTCTCCTCCCTTCCTCCCTCTTGCCTCCCTCCCTCCCTCCCGCTTCCCTCCACTACAAAAAAATCCACTTCTATGCTGATACGTGTTTGTCACAGTAGGTCACGTTTTCTGTCATGCATGTACATTCATGACGATTTTATGACAGAATTAAGATAGTCATCCCTGTGCTGTCGTAGAAGTGTTCCATGACAATACCAAAATTATCATCATGAAGTGTTCACTTGCATGACGATAAATGGCACGACATGGAAGTGTTTTCGTCAAGGGTAACCGACACATGGCATCCACCGTAACGGGCCGCTGTTAAGCTATCAGGTTCTGGTTTGGATCCAATAACCCATGAGCTGCCCAGACCATTGGGGATTTTCCACGTGTAAATTTTTTATTAGCCAAATGATTCCTCGTGTCAGCTCGGCGATGGGACATATGTCATCCACTCATTGGATGGGAGGCGCCTATGATACGTCGACATGTGGCACGGCCCAATAGAGGCCCATTCAGGTGAAAAGACCGGCCCGTTTGACTTGGTCAAAAGGTAGCAGGCCGGCGCACGAAAAGCCTATTAACGACATGTTCGCATATAGCCCATTTACAGCCTGCTAATTCACAGCTTGTCATGGCCTATCCAAATTGGACCGAGTAGCGTCATCTGGGCTGTCCAATATGATTCCAGCCCGTTGTAACTTCCGGCCCATGTATGTCCCATGTCGTCTTTCGTCCCATACGAGGCCCTTTGTAAATCTGGGCCCATTAAAGGACCGTGGTGAAACTGGCCCATAATGAACAGTGCATCCCTTTAAATCCATTAACGGCCCATTATTCCTTTGGGCCATTTCCAGACCATAATGAACGTTGTTCGGAGTCTCGGATGAGATCTCGTTCATCACGAGGAGTCTCGAAATGGTACAGAGGTAAAAATTTATGTATGGGAAGTCATATTTTGGGTTCCCAAAAAAATGCAGTTTTTTCGGTATTGTACTGTGAAGCTTCTAGAATGTTTCAGAGGATTCCGGAGGGGTCCAGAAGTCCACAAGTGGGTCCATCATGACCCAAGGGCCAGCATGAGCTGTGGGGAGGCACCCTGGCCTTATTGGGTTAGGCACACCAAGTCCCAAAAGCCCATGTGGTTAGGGAAGGAAAAAAGGAGTAGTCCTAGGAATAAGACTGGACTTGGAGTCCAAGTCCTCTCCCCCGTGGTTGCGTCCTAGGGCTTGGAGGGGTTGTTTCCCACGCCCCCACCTATATATAGAGGGGAGGGGCACCCCAAGAGGACACACCAAGCCCTTGGTGCCCCTCTCTCTCCCGTTACTCCATAGTTCCTCCGTTCTCATTGTATTAGCGCTTGGCGAAGCCCTGCTGAACTATCTCCACCACCACCATCACCACCACGCCGTCGTGCTGCTTGTGATCTCATCTACTTCTCTGCCTTCTCTTGCTGATCAACCAGGAGGAGACGTCATCGAGCCACACGTGTGCTAAACTCGGAGGTGTCGTATGTTTGGCACTAGATCGGCTAGATCGTGATCGGATCGCGAAGAGTACAACTACATCAACCACATTATATACACTTCCGCTTTTGGTCTACGAGGGTACGTAGACACACTCTCCCATCTCACTGTTATGCTTCTCCTAGATAGATCTTGGGTGTTCATAGGATTTTTTTTTTACTTTCATTTTCATGCTTCATTCCCCATCAACAGCAACGTCGAATAAATCAAAAGTAGCTAGTCCATTCGCATGAGGAATCTACATAGAAAGAACTCATTAATATCACCTAATGTGAGATCTAATACAAGTCTCCCCCTAAAATAACTCTTACTAATATGCGAAGATACTAAACAAACGACATATGCCAATAAGACCACAAACAGAGATCCATGACTAGAAATGCCCAGCTAGACCGATACAAACGGCAACAAAGAACGCGACGCAGATGACCAGAGATGAAAATGTAGTTGGGGCTTGGGAGCTGGTAGTTGAGAGGCAGAGGTATCAACTGAAGCGTGTGGACCAATGCATGAGCATGACAGGATGGCCTGGTTGAAATACAACTGGGGTATTCAGTAATAATGAAACTCAGGGAGAAGAGAATGTACCATTGGTACGAGCATGATGTGGGAGAGAAAGAACAGTGAGATACAGGGAGTGGCTCAACATACACTACCGGAATCGCCCTATGCGCCGAGTGCCATGGACACTCGGCAAAGGGCCAATAACCGCCAGCAAAGCCTTTGTCGAGAGTTGCACTCGACAAAGGCCACCCGACGTACACCTCTCAGACAAACATGAATTTGTCGAGAGCCCGGACACGGACACTCGGCAAAGAATTTGCCAAGAGCCAAACAATGCATCTCGGTAAAATAAAAATAACTTCATGGCCGCTGGTTCCATCAGCTGTTTGCCAAGAGTCACGCTCGGCAAAACTGTAATAGCCAACTGCCAGCTACTGCTAGCGCATGCCACTTTGTCGAGGCTGCACTCGGCAAAGATCCATTCCCAGTCATGTTTTTCCTGTTTTTCCTTCAGATCCCTGCAGCAAAAATAGATATACAGTACACAAACATGCATTTGAAGTCTACGACAAACTCATATAAGCATTATATAAAATAGTTCATACAAACTTCATTTGAAATCACAAAGTAGCTCTTTGGTACAAGTGCCTACTTACTAAACAATAAAGTGATCAATGCATGTCTACATGCGATCACATGATAAAAGCAACCCCACAATTATAACGAACTCAAGGAGAATTATCATGTTTTTTATCCACTGAACCCGATAAGCCATTTCTGGCTAGCACATCCACTAAACTCATCCACTGAACCCACTAATTCAGATTTTCTCTTCCGGTTAAGCCCATAATGATTGTAATGATACTCTGCCTCCTCTTTGCTATTGAACAAGTCATGGGAGTTGCCTTCATAGCGAAGCACTTGTTAATTGCATTCAGACCATGAATCGTAAACTCTTGGACACCTACCTCTATACACCGCATACCAGTTCATCTACAAAGAAAGAGAAAAGGAGGCAGAGAAGGAACACAAAGTTAAAATATCACATCATACATAATCCATCTAAGAGTTCATCACTCATACTATCAAAAGCATCGCAAGTGGCAATCTTAGTCCATATCAGCAGCTACATGACTATATCACTAAGTCAACACCAAACTATCTAAGTGGACTACTCTGAGGTGTAGTCAGTGAAATCAGTGATCGTGGACTCATAGCACGTGGGGGCATCCCCCACGATGGAGGACCAAGCGTCGTCAGGAATGCAGGTCGGTGGACTCAATGGCACCGAGTCGTCACACTCCTTACATGGTGGGGCCTTCTTCTCCTCAGCTGACGGATTCTTCTTGGCCAGATCCTCAAAATACTTTATTAGGATCAGCTGTGGGTTCTTCTCAATGATCACCACCAAGCATCCCTCGGCGCGCTTCTCCTTGACCGCGGAGTCGACCCTAATGGAAGATGCGTTGCCGGAGGAAGCCATAGCCGTGAAATCGGTTGGTACTAACATGTTTCAACACACAATGAAAATAGCATAAGAATCAAACTTAAAAGATTAATTCTAAGCAAATTAATCATGAAGGATACTCTCCCACGGATATTTCGACTTTCGGTGATGGTCGAGCTGGGCGAGTCCATCGTGCGTGAAAGATGTATATTATAGGACCAATTCGCACAGATCCACCGCCATCGACAAAAGTCGATTTTCTTTCTCCAGGAACAACTCCCATCTCTCTCACGTATATATGGTGGAACTCTCTCTGGTGGTGGTATATATGGTGGACACTCTCTCACAGTTATTTCGACTTTTGGTGATGGTTATGTTGGCCGAGTCCGTCGTGCCTGAAAAATGTATATCACAGGATGAACTTGCATACATCGACCGCCACGGCAGAAGTCAATTTTCTTCCTCCAAGAACAACTCTCATCGACACTCTCTCACGCATATATTGTGGACACTCTCTCATGGATATTTCTACTTTCGATGATGGTCGAGCTGGGTGAGCCCATCATCCATTATCGAGATAACATGAAGAGCTCACCCTGATCAACCGTCCGTCAAAAGTCGATTTTCTTCCTCCAAGAACAACTCTCATCGACTATCCGTGATGATCTCTCTTCCTTTGTTCCTCCTACTTTGAAAAGAGCACAGAGGAGGAACAGAGGAAGCGCGACCCCCTGCGACAACATTCGGCACATTCCTCCAAAACATCTCGCATCTGTCAAATATGAACGTCACTCGCTCCATAGCATCCATACAAACAACAAAAACTAATAGATGTAAGCAACAAAAATTACAAAAAAATCAACAAATATCTATGCATTATAAACAATTATCTATGCATTATCAAAAATTATCTACATTCATCCATCCTTCTATGCATCCATCTATGCATTCATATATCCATGTATTGATACATACAAAAAACTACAAAAAAATCCATACATCAATACATACATATATACATTCATACATCCATTCAAAAATCCATGCATCCATATATCCATGCATCCGTACAAGATCGGGGGAGGCGGGGAGACAAAGCTCACCGAGGGGGAAGGCAGCTCAGGGGAGGGGGCGTCGGCCGAGGCGGGGGCGTGGGGGCGCCGGTGGGGTAGGGTGGGGTGTGGCACGGGAAGAGAGAAGAGAAGTGAGAGAAGAAGAGACCGCGGGGAGAGTTAAATGTCCCACAAACCTTTATTGGGTGTCTGTGGTGCGGCTCTTGGAAAAGGTACAAACCCTAGATATAGGGTTGATACCTTTTCCGAGAGTTACGCTCGGTAAAGGATCATACCTTAGATCTAATTTACCCTTTTCCCGAGAGCTACTCTCGGAAAAATCACAAATACCGAGAGCTACTCTCGTAAATGACAGGCCTCCTCCACAAATGGCCTAGACATGCTGCAAGGACATCACAACGGATTTCCCATGCCCCTACTGGGCATGATTTCATGTGCCGCCTTGCAGATCTGCAATTTCTGGCGGCGAAACCCTAGCGGTGCAACAAATTTCTCGAATATTGCACGCGGTTCCAAAAAATGCGGGGGCTTGGCATGTGTCATGCGATTGCCTCCTTTGAGAGCATGAGAATTTTCGAGGCCAACGGAGCAGCAGGACCTACACTTCCTGCACAAACCGGAGAAGTTCCTTCTCGGTACCCACAGACTAGCTCGGTGACGGTGCGGTTTACAAGCGGCCTCAGGGTTGGCTTATTCGAAACGCCCCCAAACTTTTACCACATCCTACAGGGGCCATGTGATGACACCGTGCCAGATCCCGGGCAATCCTACCGTCATACAATTTTTTTGAGGATTTCAATGGTTGCATCAGGCATGCCACCGGGGTACTTTCGGTAACCCGGTGATAGGCATGCCCCTCCCTCGTCTGTGCAGGGCTTAGGCATGGCGCAAGGACATCACAAAGAATTTCCCGCGTCTTTACCGAGAGCTACTCTTGGTAAACGTTGCTTTTCCGAGCTCCGCTCTCGGTACACGTATGGTTGAATCATAAAGTTAATACATATTATTAATTATGAACACCGAAGTTTAAGTCAATTGTTGGACAATCGGACTATTTAAACAGGTAGGCGAGGTAGAACCAAATAGGCAACTATTACTGTTCCGAGAGCATCTCTCGATAAAGAAGTCAAACCATGGTCGTGTCGTTAACCGCTGCCGGATGTGCGACGTGCCAAAACATTGCCTTGCGGCACTACGTGGCTCTCGGTAAATAGTGCCTTTGCACTACTAGGGAAAACCTTATACACAGAATCTTACCAACAACGCGCTTCAAAATAAGGCGCTACTGCTATTTAGCAGTAGAGTGTGCCAACATAACGCGCTGCTAAAATAAAAATAGCAGTAGTGCGTCTGTAGTAAGCCACGCTACTGCAATAGCTGCCACGACCTCGCCCCCAAGCTAGTTGTAGCAATAGCTCCTTCTTTCAAACCGCGCTGCTGTTATTGATCATAGTAGTAGCGTTTATCCTAAACCATCGCTACTGCTACGGGCACCTTATCCACACCCTCCCGCGCGCGTCCTCACTCTCCCCCCTCACACTCTCACTCGCTCACTCTCCACTGCGTTCCATCGGCGCCGTCGTCGCTGTCGCTCACCGTCGCCCCCAAGGTATCTTCCTTCCTCCCTCCCTCCTCCTCTCGCCGCCCTCCTCTCTCCTTCCTCCGGTGGCCCTCCTCTCTCCTCCCTCCTCCCACCGGTAGCCCTCCTCCCTCCTCCCTCCTCCGACCGCCATGCTCCCTCCTTCCTCCTCCCATAGCCCTCCTCTCTCCTCCCTCCCCCAGCCGCCAGAAGCCATCACTCCTCCATCCTCCTCCTCCTCCTCCCACCTCTCTTTGTATAAAAATTTAGGTATATAATTTTTTAGTAAAATAATTTAGTAATAGAAAATTTTTAGGTACAGAAATGTATTATGCTATACGAGATTATTTAGTAAATGTAGGTTTTTTGAATAGAATTGAAAAAAAATAACTAAATGTAGGTCTTTTGAATAGAATAGGAAATTTTCTAAGTTATGTGAAACTAGGGCATTTTGCTATGATTCAAGAAGTAGACATTAGTTAAAAAACCAGGGCATTTTTCTAGGGTTTACGATGATATATATATAGATGGATGGATGGACAGATGTTAGGGCTGGAACTAGGGTATTTTTAATAAATATATAGGTCTTTTCATTTTTTAGGGTTAGAACAAGATATTTTTAGTAAATGGTAGGGCTAGAACTAGGATGTTTTAGACATAGGGTTTCACTAAGTCCTAAGATGATGATAAGAATGTTTTGGTTTATATTTTATTTTGCAGAAATCATGGAGCCGCTGCATCATCCCGACCGTCGTCCCCGTCACCGACCCCCTCCGACCTCGAGGTGAGACCAGCCACCTCATGTTGCTAATTTAATTTAGGTATTTTAGGTGTTTAATCTTAGAATAATGTAGTATGAACCCTACTTATGATCGAACCATGTTCAAAATGTAGGTTTTTAATTAGGTGTAGTTAATAGAATTTAGGTGTTTTAGGTGTTATTTTGAACATGTCACATTTGTTGTTATTTTTTTAGTTAAAGCAATTATTCTCGCATCGACGTCGGCGATGCCTATGCCGCATCCTCATCGTCGACTCGGCGGAGGAGGCCTGCTTGATCATAGGGGTCGTGTCCGGGACTAGGCTCCGCCGGTTGGTACCGGGATGTGCTACCTTCCGAGGGGCGCATCTTGGTGAGGAGCCAACCCCTCGTTGACCCAAACCTTCTTTAGTGGCGTTCGTGTGGACCAGTGACGGTGCGGAGGCTTCAGGACCCCGTGGAGGTGGTACGTCACCGTGTTAGCGAGGACGACGAGCACGTCCGTCGCTACGTGGTTGCATTGGAGGGCAGGTTCTCCAATACCTGGCAGGTTCTTCAGGGATTTCACTGGAGCTATGATCCTATGATGGTTCCTTCTCTTTGGGTGTCCACCGCCCAGGCCGATACCCGTCGTTCGCTAGGTTTTTAGCTGTATTAGTGAGTTTATATGTATGATACTATTCAAGATGTATTAGTGATAATACTCGACGATGTACAGACGCAAGAGATGATTTAGTTTTTCTTATTGAATGCATGATAATTTGAATACTAATTTATTTTATGATTTAGTTTTGCTTATTGAATGCTCAAATTGGAGAACTACTCCTATTTTGAATGCTCAAATTGGAGAGCACTATGCAAGCCTTATGCATTTGATTGGTTGATAGCTTATAGGGTTTCACTAAGTCCTAAGATGAGGATAATAATGTTTTTATTTATATTTTGTTTTTGCAGCCAAATCTCCATGTCGTCACCGCTGTCATCACCGTCACGGACCCCCTCCGACTTCGAGGTGAGACCAGCCAAATTTCCATGTCAATATGAGTCCTATAAGATATTTTGAAATGTCTTTGTTCATATTTTCAACCATTGAAATGCAATGACCATCAAGTTCGAATGCAATGACCATCAAGTTTGAATGCAAATAGGATATGTGCTTGCCCAAGTGGCCATGTTTGCAGGTAACACCTCCGAGTGGCCTATGTTTTGCCGGAGTGTTGATTAATTATGTTCCGGCAAATTTCAGGCGCTCCATATGTCCTTTTTTAGCAACGGTCATACCGGATTTTTCGGTGAATTTTGGCATGACTTGTGTCAGAATATGTAGGAAATATCGAGTGGCCTGGATTTTCTAGAAAGATAATTAGACGACATTTCGGGTTGACTTTAAGTCTATCGAGGCTCCATACATGACAATCAAAAAATGAGTGAGGGAGAAAGTCTGCACCATATATAAGAGAGGAAGGATCCCAACTGTTGTTGTGGGGGTCGTTTCTCCTTCTTCTCCTTGTGCTAGATATTTGTTATGCACTAGGGGAAGGAGGAGTAACGACCATCACCGACGGTCGAAAAATCAGTGAGGGAGTGTGTCCACCATATATGAGAGAAGAAGAATACTGACTGTTCTCATGGGGTCGTTTCTCCTTCGTTCCCGTGTGCTAGCCATTTTGGTTTAATGCACTTGGGGACGAAGGGAGGAGCGACCATCACCAATGGCCGAATATATACACCACGTGAGCTGAGAGTTTTCAAAAAAAGACTCGACGGACCGACAGTCAACCCGTGCTGAATAATAGTGATCTAATTTAGTTTTTGTAGTACATATATTGAATTTTAGAAGTTTAATCTTTGAAGTATGAACATAGGAAATGTCGTCGGATGACGAAAGTCTCGTGGAGTGCTCCTGGTGCGGCGACAACCGGGGTTTCTACGACATGCCTCACTTGGTAGAAGGTCGGCACTTCATCATTAAGCTCCAAGAGACCTTCGATGTTGAAATGGTACGCTACGTCGCAAAGTGTTTTGTTCGTAATTAAGCTTGACTTCTTCTTCAAGGTGTAATTTTCGTCTTTTACAATTCGACTAGCTTATCCCATGCCATGCAAGACGCTATGTCTTCGAGAGGCTGAATATTCAAGATCATGAAAATTGGGAAACAAAGATAGTTCACCTAAGGACCCATCATGGTTTTGATTTTCCTGTAAATCTATGCAATTTTGTGAGCGTATCCCATTTTGGTTGCCCGAATTGGGAAGCACTTTGCAATGCATATGATTTCCATGAGGGTATGCTTGTCACCATGGATCTTGGTGATCCTGACATCGAGAAAGACAATATGGAAATTTGGGTCCTTGTTGATACGCTTCAAATTCTACCGCTATATGTGAGTTTCTCAAACATAGTTATTAAATAATTTATATTTTTTATTCTAAAATAGTTGACAACTTATTTTCATCGATAGCTTATTTTCATTCTTCAAAGAATGTGCGGAAGATGGTAAACAGAACCTACTACACCGATAGCGCAGAATTAACTTATCAGGAGAAAAATCATCTGATCTCATTTATTAATGATCTTGAGAATTACAATATCTATAATGAAACTCCTGCACATTATGGTCAATACATGTCACTAGTGCACGTGTTGGACTACGGTAACATCCATGGAGATGGCATGGTAAGATTTTTTACTACTACGACATCCGTGCATCTTTTGCATAAATTCTTCTAAAACTAAACTACATTGCTAACTACGAAGTTATTACTATGTTTTTCAACAGAAAATCCCGAAGGATTGTGTGCCTCGTGTGATATTTCCGAAAGGTCGCCTTGATGTTATGAGCTTACGGCCAGGTCATCCTACGCATCACAACTGTTCATACCGGATTTCTAAAACCAATGAATACATGACAATCAAAGATTGGAAAAATGTATGGTCAGTCGTACGGAGGTACTTAGAAGCAACATTGTGTGACGCACGAGAATTGGAGACAGGATAATCCCCATTCTTCATAATGGAGAGTCGGGGCCTATCTTGTTTTATGCTATTTTTACCTAAGAGAGTGTAGTAGGTCCTATATATTAGAGAGAAGTAGGTCCGGTACAATGTGTTATTATGTGGTACAATGTGTTAGAGTTGATGATGATGATGAGTAGGAGGAGTTGTGATTATGACTAGTGACCAACTTGCTATATGATGTCTCATTAACGAAAATGATGATCATGAGATGTTATATGACAGTGATGTATTATGATGATAAGTTGTTAATGATATGATGATAATGATGATTTACTATATCATTGGGTGAAAGAACCGCAAATTAGTTTCAAGTGGATGGATCCATCCACTTGAAACTAGTCCATGGTTCTTTCACCCAGCGATGTAGTAACTCATTATGATGTAAAACAATCTCTAAATTGCTGCTGTATAAAAACTTGTATAAAGGTGTATTAATACAACATGAAATAAAAAAGAACTAGAATACAGAATAATAGTATAATAGCGGGGGCTGTGGGAAGCGCTACTAGTAATTACCAGTAACGCCCTTTCCAGGAAACGCTATTACTAAGTGGATATAGTAGTAGCACTGGTAGACCCACGCTACAGCTAACCTTTAACTGTAGCGCCTTATCCGTAGCGCGGCACCCCGCGCTACTAGTAGGCCAAAAACCAGCGCTGCTGCTAGACTTTTCCCTAATAGTGTTACCAAGTGTTTCCTCTTTTCCGAGGTCCACTCTCGGCAATATCCTCTGTTTGCCGTGGTGCTACTTTTGTCGAGAGGTACTCTTGGCTTATCTTACTTTGCCGAGTGCCTATGGTTTGGCTCTCTGTGAAGAGCCTGGCACCCAATCTATAGGGAAATTCCAGTAGTGATAAGATCTTGGAAATGATCCCGATGTAGGTTATGTATGGGATGGCATGAAACACTACTCTCCTTTGTTCGAACACAGCCCATGAATTAACAAACAAGTAGTAAGACCCATGATATGAAGACATGTCAGCTCTTGAGAATTCCTTAATCCTCATGTATCGAGTCCCGCTTCGGTACAACCCCCCTCCACAAAACGTATAAGGGCAGAATGGTCTTTTGAGAGGAACGTATACCCACCTCCCTATGGGTCTCGGGACGTATACATACGTGTTTGCACGTCCTGGCCGCCTCTCCTCCATCACTTACCTTTTGCTACACTTTTTTCCCTAGAGTTCAAAAAAGGTATGCCCACATGGGATTCAAACACGCAACCTCAATGTTCACAACTACCTGCCACAACCAACTGGGAAGCCTACATATTGTTGTATAATGTACTTGTTTTTTCTTACTTTTTGTTTGCTGTCATTTATTTATTTATTTTCCTTTTTCCAGGTTTAGCTTCTTTTTTCTTTTTTTCTGTTTTAGTCAAATTCGTGAATTTACAAATCCCTACACTTTTTCATTTTTGTTTTTCTTTTCAAATCTTTGCGATCATTTTTGTTCCAAATTTCGTGAATCTTTTTAAAATCTCATGATTTTTTAAAAAATCATTACCTTTTTCAAAATAGATCAACTTTTTTTCAAGCTCAATGAACTTTTTCAAATTGTGTTTTTTTCTTAGATTGATGAACTTTTTTACAAAATCGAAGAACTTTTTCGACTTTCATGAACTCATTTTCAGTATTGATGAACATTTTCCCAAATCTATGACCTTTTCTTTGTTTTTCAGTGAAGTTTTTTTATTTTTTGCGACCTTACTTTATTTCCTGATTTTTTCAGCAATATTAAAAACTCGGCCGGTTTTTCCCTACCAGACCAACAGAAAAAACCCAAGAAAAACTCGTGTGAGCAAGTGGACGAAGCGAGCGGGTGGATGAGCAAGCGAGTTGTGAGCACCTTATTTTTCAACATTCGTCAAATGACCTCATTTTTTTCATCACCTTGTATCACCAATTCATGCCACAATGCGAACTTGTTTCCGTTTTTCACAAGTTTCATATTTTTTGGAGTTTTTTTGTTGAAAAAAGGCTGATAAATGACCGAACGTGTCGCAACGTGCAAACGGATTCCGAATTCATTCGAACCAGGCATGGATGACTACCATGGGCACGCACTCTTGGTGGCAACAGTTGGGGTCATTCCTCACATGTCCAAAAAAGCAAGTTAGATAGGGGTTGCTCGGGTAGATCAGAAGGGTCTGTTTATGAACACGTGGTTTTTCACATCCATCAGATGGTCCTAAGTTTTTTTCATCACCTTGTATCACCAATTCATGCCAAGTTGTTTTCGTTTTTGACAAGTTTTGTATTTTTTAGAGTTTTCTCGGTGAAAAAAGGTCAGTAAATGGCCGGACCAGTCCCAACGTGCAAACGGTGTCAGAATTCGTTCAAACCAGGCATGAATGCCTACCACGGGCACACATCTTGGTGGAAAATTTGGGGTCACTCTTCACATGTCCAACAAAAATCATGTTAGACAGAGGGTGTTTGGGTAGGCCAGAAGGGCCAGTTTGTGAACACCTGGCTTGTTACATCCGTCAAATGGCCCCAATTTTTTCCATCACCTTGTATCACCAATTCATGCCACCATGTCAAGTTTTTTTCGCTTTCGAAAAGTTATGTATTTTCTGGGGTTTTCTCGGTGAAAAAGGCTGATAAATAGCCAAACGCGTCGCAACGTGCAAACGGTGTCCGAATTCATTCAAACCAAGCATGGATGCCTACTATGGGCACACACACCATTGGTAGAAAAATCTAGGGTCATTCATCACATGTGCAACAAAAACCATGTTAGACAGAGGGTGTTTGGGTGGCCAGAAGGGTATGTTTGTGAACACCTTATATTTTGCATCCGTCAGATGACCTCATTTTTTCCCCATCACCTTGTATCACCAATTCATGCCATCATGCCAGGTTGTTTCCGTTTTCGACAAGCTTTATATTTTCTGAAGTTTTCTCGGTGAAAAATGGTTGATAAATGGCCGGACATGTTGCAACATGCAAACGGTGCCCCAATTTATTCAAATCAGACATGTATGCCTACCATGGGCATGCACTGGGTGTACAAGAAAACATGTTAGACAGTGGGTGTTCGGGTCTATTGGTGAACACCTCATTTTTCGACATCCGTCAAATGCACTATTTTTTTTCCCATCACCATGTATCACCATTTCATGCCACCATGCCAACCAGTACTTTCATAAGACAAGTTCCTGATATTTTTGATTATTTCAGTGAATAATAGCCTATATAATGGCTACACATGTCGCAACATGCCAACAGTGTCGTAACTCATTTGTATCGGGCATGGATGCCTATTATGTCCATTGCAAAAAGTTAGGGTCATTTATCCATAGTGCAAAAAAAACACCAGTTAAGAATAGGCTGCAGGACTAGTCCAGACGGTTGCATCCGTGAGCACGTAGTTTTCTTAAATTCAATGCTTCTTTTATTTCAAATATGAAATTTCCATAACTATGAATCAACATGAACAAATTTTTATGTTCTAACCATTTATTTTTAATTTATCAATAATTTTGGAATTTCAAATTATTTATGAAAATGTTAAAAATATTAACAATTTTATGAAAATTGCTAACAAATTCCCAACAGTTGCTGAAATTGTGCATGAAAAAAAAACTAAACTCAAGAAAGGAAAAAGTGAAATAACGAAAAAAATAAAAATGAATTAAAAAATGCGGCGGCCATGGCCCGACACGCCGTCGGGCTTGTTGGGCCGGCCAAGCATGCCACTTCGTTGTGTACAAGAAGCAGAAAAATGAAAATCACACACAAATGTAAATTGTCCCGATTGGTGACTGCTTTGTGTATTAGAATTGGAAGTTCCGAGTTCGAACCACGTTGCATGCATAATTTTTTCGAGGTTACGTACATCGGTTACTCAAAAAAAAATCACCAAACTTGTTTGAATATGACCATCATGCCCCTTAGTATGAAAGGATACGGAACTCAAAAAAAATTACGAAACTTGTTTGAATATGACCATCATGCCCCTTAGTGTGAAAGGATACGGATTAATCTCAGCCTTTTTTGTGTTTAGGGGGTTGTAGTGAAGCGAAAGTGGTATCCTTGTACTAGCTGCGACACCCCTATTGAAATAAACACAGGAAAGACCAAGTATATACAGATAAAGTAGTTGTATCTAGGTGGGGCTCCGTTCCTGACTTGCAGAAGGCACGCCAGGACTAGCGTGCCTTCTTGAGAGCAACCTAGTGATTAAAAAACGGCCATCCTTTATAAATCAAAACTACAATATCACTAGTAGAAAAAGGGTCAAATGTGAAGCACAATAATGCCGGTTTGAATTTCAGTGCTGGTTCGTGGCGGCAATCAATAGCACCGGTTCGTGGCGAACTTTTAGTACCGGTTCATGCCACGAACCGGTACTAAAGAGGCTGTGTCAGCCTGCGGTCAGGCTATGGCCCCACCATCACCATTTAGTGTCGGTTCATACCACAAACCGGTACTAATGAGGTTATGGCAAGCTGTTTTTAGTCCCACCTCGCTCCCCTAACAAGCCTTTTACCATCTTAAATATGTTATTTCTCAAACTATCACAAGCACTTGGTCTTCATTGAACTCTATGTGTAGAATTTGTGGCCGCAATATGAGTCTTCATCGGTTTATAAATCGTTGATGACTCATATTGACAATTCAAATTGTACACACAAAGATCATTGATGATCAAAGTATTTTTGATGTTATAAGATCATATTGACAATTTAGACTGTAAAGAAATATAAGATCATGATCTAAATGCTCTTATATTTTTTGCTTTCAGTATGCACCAACTGCTAGGCGGGAGGAGCTGTTTAGTACCGGTTCGTGGCAAACCTTTAGCACCGGTTCGTGTCACGAACTGGTACTAATGAGGTTGTGTCAGGTAAGGCTGGGGCCCCACGAGCACCTTTAGTACCGGTTCATGGATGAACCAGTACTACAGTTTCTTAGTAAGCTGTTTTTTAGTCCTACCTCACGAATAGAGAGGGACTAGGAGCGGTTTATAAGCGCTGAGTGCAGAGACGATGAAGAAGAGGCTCAATGCTCACGTTTCTTAGCTTCAAGCCTTCAGGAATATGGTAGACTGCACGGAGCTATGCGCAGTGCAGTTTACACTATTCCGAAAGGTTTGAAGCAAATTAACAAGCATTGCACCTCTTTTTTATTTTTAATAACTTATTACAACTCCGGACTTCTTCTGTTATGGCAAAAACTAATTGCACGTCGGCATTTCTTTTTTTTAAACTTTGCTTATAACTCCAGACTTTGACCATCAAGTTTTGCAGAAAAGAAAAAATAGCAGGAAAAAAAACTATAGCTAAAAAGAAAAAAACTATATAAAATGACCGTGAATTGAAAATCACTACAAAATGAACTCAAAAAATGTTGAATTTTGGCAAACTAGATGAAAAACTACTCAGAAATAAATAGAAGAAAATAAATATAACAGAAAAAAAGACTATACAAAAAACTACGCAGAAATAAATAGAAGAAAATAAAGCAGAAAAGAAAAAAAACTATAAAAAAATTGGGGCGCTGCCCTGTGGGCCTGCTAGGCCACGGGCGTGCAATTACAGGCCTTCAAGGCCCAGCAGACTCACAGGGCAGTGCGCAGAATTTAGGCCCACAAGCCTGCTATATAGAGGAGTTCAAAGAGGTAGCCGCGGCTGGGTTTATAAACCAGTGCGGCTGCCCTTCACTCGGCAAGGTGGGACTAAACTTTGGGGTGGCAGCGCGAGGCCTTCAGTACCGGTTGGTGGCTACAACCGGTACTAAAGATCACCCTTTAGTACCGGTTGGAGCCACCAACCGGTACTGAAGACCTGCTCTTCCCGCCTCTTGGCCTGGCCAAAGTTGGCCTTTAGTACCGGTTGGTGGCTCCAACCGGTACTAAAAGCCCATCCTATATATATAGCATTTACGAAAATTTCAGTTACATCTCCCCACTTTCGTCTCCAACCTCTCGACATCGCCGTGCGCCGCTCGATCCCGTCGTCGCCGCCCGTCGCCCGTCGTCCGTCATCGTCGTCGCTGTCCCCGCCGCCGCCCGTCGTCATCGTCATCTCGCGCCGCCGCCCCGAACGCCGCCGCCGTCCGTCGTCGTCGCCGCGGTCCCGTACGTCTCTCGCACCCGCGCGCCGGCGCCCCCGCCCCGTACGCCGCCGCCCTCGCCCCGTACGCCGGCGCCCCCGCTCGTACGTACGGGGCGGCGGCGTACGGGCGGCGTACACACACATACCCATATATACACACACTATACACATACACACACACACACACACACATTTTTTACTTATTTTCTGTTTTCTGTTTTTTGTTTTTTAGAAAATTTAATTAGATATTAATTAGCTAGGTATGTGAGATTTGAACTAGTTGAATAATTAATATAACTAGTTTATTTTTAGTAAGAAAATTGTCGAACTAGTTTATTTAGGTATATGAGATTTGAACTAGTTGAATAATTAATATAACTAGTTTATTTTTAGTAAGAAAATTGTCGTATCTGAGATTTGATTATCTAATTAAAATATTATTTGTTAATGAGTTTTTCTGTTTATTTAATGTTTTTATATATTTTGAGTTTATATAAATGTTAGATTAATGTCGAATGTTAGATGAATTAGATAGAAAAGTTAAATATATAGTAATGTCAATTGTTAGAGATGAATATAGTTAGATATATATTTGAATTGGCTAGATATTAATTAATGTAAGATAGTAATAAATGTTTAATGTTTCACCTAAGTGGGATAAGTCTGAGAAAGTGATGAAGGATTAGAACTAGTTTATTTTTAGTAAATGCTTAGTTGAACTAGTTGAATTAATATATAGAACTAATTTATTTGTAGTAAATGCTTAGTTGAACTAGTTGAATTAATATATAGAACTAGTTTATTTTTAGTAAATGCTTAGTTGAACTAATTGAATTAATATAACTAGTTTATTTTTAGTAAATGCTTAGTTGAATTAATAGAAGTAGTTGAATTAATTGAATTAGTAAGTGTTTAATGTTTCCTTGTTGATGGTAGGCGATTCAGCATCAAGCTGGATGAGACTTTCGAATTCGATACAGTAAGTCACAACGACAAGTCTGTTTTCGTAATTAAGCATGACTTATGTATGCTTCATTTGCCTGACTTATAATTTTTAATTTTCACTATTCTACTAGCGCATCCCATGCCATGCAAGAATTTTTGTCTTGGATAAGATAGGTTTCAAAGATATGGAAACTATGGAGGTGAAGAGAGCTTACCTGAAAACTGAGCATGATGGTTATACTTTCAACGTCAAAGTATACAATGCACACACGTACACCTATTTTGAATGCAAAACTTGGCAAGCACTATGCAAGGCTTATGCATTTGAGCCTGGTATGGTTATCACCTTTGATATTCGTCCGGAAGATGATATTGAAGGTAATAGAGACATATGGGTCGATGTGCAGACGCCTCTTGTTCTACCATTATGTGAGTTCTTCTCAAATATATTTTTGACTTTGATATTGCTTATTTCAAAAATAACTGACAACTAATTTCTATTGACAACTTATCTCCATTCAACCAAACATGTCCGACGCTTGGTAGACAGGACCTTCTACTGTCCCGGAGCTGAACTAAACTGCGAGGAGATAAGTCATTATGTTTCATGGCTTGAGGATCTTCATACTGTCAAGACAAAAAAATTTCCTGCACTTGGAAATGTTAGTACTCAAAACGTGCGACCAATAGTGATGGTATTGAACTACGGTCACATCTATTTAGGAATGATGGTAAGATATTTACTATTTGTCCTCAGTGCATATTTTGCATACATATTTTTTTAAACTTTCATTGCTGAGTATATTAATTAAGTACTATACGATGTTCTTCAACAGGGACTCCCGATGACAGTTGTGCCTCAGGGGATCGGGACTAAAGGTTAGATGTCAATTGTTAGCTTAAGGCCAAGATATCCTGCATTGCACATGAATGCATTCAAGATTTCTAGAAGCGATGAATGCTTAATAGTGAAAGATTGGAGGAAAATTGTTAATGATTGCAGAGAAGTACTAGGGGGCAGCAATGAGAAGCGCAGCCCACGATTAGGAGACAGGTTCATCGGCATGCTCCAGTATGATCAATCAGGAGAGCTATACATGTTCTATGTTATTTTACCAGAGAGAGAGAGTAGCTAGCAGGAGTGATTTAGCTAGTTCTTCATGCTGCTCTTAATTAGTACTTGGCCTTTAATGTCCGTGTTCTTCGTTCTGAACTTAAGTGATTTGCTTTTGTGGTGTTATATATGAACGCTTATAATATCATGACAATCATGTTGAACTCGATGATTGGTTCTACTAGAAATTCT
>NC_041389.1:612609252-612610250 GCF_002162155.2 Triticum dicoccoides
AAGAATTAAAATGGAAACACAAAATTAAATGAAAAAGAAATCATAAAACTAAAAAACCCCAAACCTTATAGTACCGGTTGGTGTTACCAACCGGTACTAAAGGGCTCCAGGCCCCCGGAGCTGGCTCGTGCCACGTGGTTTCCCTTTAGCACCGGTTCGTGCAGAACCGGTACTAAGGGGGGGGGGGGGCTTTAGTGACCACACTTTAGTGCCGGTTATGGAACCGACACTAAAGGGCCTTACGAACCGGTGCTATTGCCCGGTTCTGCACTAGTGTATGAAATAAAGTAAAATTAACCAGAAAATACGCAAGGATCAAATACATCTGAAAACTTACTATGCATGTTCGTTGGTGGATTCAATATTCCTTCTACTAAGAAAGATGTAGTGCATTCATCGAGAAGGTAGATACGGAGGGGCAGGGGCGAACCCAGAAACAAGATGGAGTGAGGGCAAATTAGTAGAGTGGATCCACTTCTTCTCTAAATATGAAAAAATCTGTATTTTTCAATGAAATACAAGCAAACTCCAGCGAAGTTTAAAAAATTGGTGGGGCATGGCCCCGCACTGGCTTTCTTCTATGTAGGTCCGCCCCTGCGGAGGCCAGTAAGAGCATCTTCAATAGCTTGTCTATATGGTTGTCTATACTACTTTTTCACAATGTGAGCCTAAAATCGAGGTCCCACAGCTTGTGTAAATGGATGTCCAAACATGCACATATTCTAAATCCACATCCACAATGTCCAGGCCTGGACGTTTCTCCCTCCTACCAACTCCGTCGCCCTATCTCCCGCCAAGTCGCTTGCTCTGGAGACGAAGAGGACGCCGCTGCGAGGTCGTCGTCGCGCCACACCACAGCATCCCGAGGCGAGGTATGCTCAATTTCTCATCCCGGCGAGAGAGGGATGAGAGGATAGGATCCAACCTTTGTGGATCTGGCCGTCGCCGCCGCCGCATATGGGTCACCGCCGCCGCCGCCGCGGCGTATGGGTCGCCAC
>NC_041389.1:612610460-612654127 GCF_002162155.2 Triticum dicoccoides
TCGGGGATTGGGGTGGAGGGAGGGGCGCTGCGGTGGGGGGTTTGGGTCGAGGGCGGGGTCGCTGTCGCCGCCGCGTCTGGGTCGAGGGCGGGGTCGCCGTCGCCGCCGCGTTTGGGTCGAGGGAGGGGGCTGCTACTGCTGCTGCTAAATATACGTGCATGCTGAATTTTGCTACTAAACATGTGTGCACACTGAAGATTGATATTGTTGATGCTAGTTTGGTGATGTATTGTCATATGAAATTGTATGCTGCTACTGAAGATCAAGAGTGAATTTTGCTGCCCCTGTATGCTGCTATTGCTGATGTATTGTCATATGAACTTTCTGCCATTTTTGCAGATGGAAGGAGACGAGCGTTTTCTCAACATGTTGAACTTCGGTGTATCACCACAAGTGCCAGAGATTCTAGTTGGGGAGCAAGAGATGCCACCAACTCAAGAAGTGTCTGCATCTGCCAAAGCAAAATCCACTAAAGGAAAGAATTGGTCTAGTCAAGAGGGTGAATTGTTGGTGGCAGCATGGTTGCACACCAGTTTGGATGCTGTGATAGGGACAGATCAATCATCAAATTCTTATTGGGGTAGGATTTATGATTACTACAACACGCGCAAGAAAGTGTCATGGACGGTGCGTGTTCAAAATGCAATCACTTGTCGTTGGAGCACTATTAATGAACAAGTCAGTAAGTTTTGTGGATAGTATCAGCAAATTCTTAATAGAAACCAAAGTGGGGTGACTATCACTCAGCAGGTACGCATCCATCTTTTTAGTTTGGTTCTAAACTTTCATATGTTTTGTGAGAGTTTAATAGCCTTTTTATGTGTGCAGCAAGCCCAGGCACTTGTTTTATACAAGTCCAAAGATCCAAAAACAGGCCATTTGCTTTAATGCATTGCTGGTTAGAGTTGCAAAAGCATCCGAAGTGGGAGAATCGTGTGGTTTCGAAGGGGCCTCCAAAAAAGCAGAAGAAGACCTCGGATGCAAGTCCAGGTACAACTTCTAATGATGAAGACTTCGGATCCACTGATGCTCTTGATACAGAGATAAGGCCTGATGGTAATAAGCGAGATAAAGAACGTTTACGGAAAGTTAAAGCTTCTGCTTCCGATGCTCTTGCTCCCAAGTTATCATTAGAAACTGTGTGGGCACAAAAGCTAGAGAAGGCCGAGGTGAAAGAGGCCGCGAAGAATGCTCATTATGAGTGAGCATTTGAATTGCAGGAGAAGCAAATTGCATTGCAGGAGAGGCAGATGGCAAACCAGGAGAGGGAGAGACAGATGGCAAACCAAGAGAGTGAGAGGCAAATGACAATCAAGGAGAGGGAGATGGCACAGAAACAATTTGAGTTAGAAGAGAAGATCATGTCCATGGACACTACTACTATGAGTGGGGCACAACAACAATTCTACATCAACAAGCAGAATGAGATTGCTGCTTGCTGATAGAACACATCAGGTTTCTCATGTGAACTATTTGTCATGTCAACTATTTTCCGTGTGAACTGCTTATTGTCTAAACTAGTTGTGAAAGCATTGCAGTATATTGGAAACATTGCATTATGCCATAAATGAAATAGTACATGATAAGATTCAACTACATTATTACAACTGTGTACATAATCATTCATCTCCAAACTTCTGCCATATGTGCTCAACTAGATCATCTTGAAGCAGAGAGTGAAATGCTCTGTTTGTGATCCGTTGATTCATTTGAATAAACACACTCAGTTGTTCCGCATGAGAACGAGATGGGACCACCTTCACTCCCATAGAGTCGTAGTTCTAGTCTCGTGGACCGCTGTCTCGCTCGTCGTCAACTATCATATTGTGCATTATGATGCAAGCTTTCATTAGATCACCAATTTCTTTGTGTTTCCAACCTTTGGCAGGTCCCCGAACAATAGCAAAGCGGGATTGCAGAACTCCAAAGGCTCTCTCCACATCCTTTCTGGCTCCCTCTTGTCTTTTGGCGAAATGTTTCTTTTTTCTGCCTTCTGGAGATGGTATGGTCTTCACAAATGTTGCCCATGGTGGGTATATACCATCTGCAAGGTAATACCCCATTGTGTACGGATGACCATTGATGGTATAATTCACTTCTGGAGCTTGACCTTCGGATAGCTTGCAAACAGAGGTGAACGTTGAAGAACATTTATGTCATTGAGAGACCCTGGTAAACCAAAGAATGCATGCCAAATCCAAAGATCCTTCTATGCAACTGCCTCCAGAATCATTGTGGGCTTATTCACATGACCTTTAAACATGCCATGCCATTTTTTAGGACAATTTTTCCAAGTCCAATGCATGAAATCTATACACCCTAAGATACCAGGAAAACCTCTTTGCTCCCCTATGTCAAGTAATCTAGCAGTATCTTCTCCATTTGGAGATCTCAGATACTGGTCCCCAAAGACTTCACAAATAGCTATCACAAACTTTTTGCAAGATGCTAGATTAGTAGATTCTCCAGGCCGACAATACTCATCCGCGGCATCAGCGGCATATCCATACGTTAGCAGTCGCATTGTAACTGTCATCTTTTGCAGAGGATGCAATCCAAGAGCTCCAGCATAATTTCTTTTTTGCTTAAAATAACTATCATGCTCAAGTACTGCTTCAGCTATGCGATTAAATAAATTACGAGACATTCTATACCTGCGCACACATATGAGATAGGGAGATGAAAATAGGCAGATACAGAATATTCTAGTAATACTAACCTTCGACGAAAATAACTTTCGGGAAAGGTGGGATTTTCTTTGAAGTAGTCGTCCCACAGTAGAACAAATCCCGCATCTCTTCCGCGATACAAATACTGCCGTCCCAGCGTGGAACCGCCATGATGTCGAGCATTTGCCTCCTCTTCCTCATCGCGCTCCGCAAATGCTGCAAGAATTAGTTCATCGTCATCCGATGAAGATGACGACGACGAATTCATGAGCATATCCAAAACAAATACTGTTTCACTCATTGTGTTGTAGGAGAGGAGACAAACGGACTTGGAAGAGAGATGAGACAAGCACAAGATGGAATGATTTGAGAGAGGTGAGAAGGGGTGGTATATATAGGCTTGGAATATAGCCGTTGGAATAGAGCTGTTGGAATAGAGCCGTTGGAAATAGAGCCGTTTGAAAAGTGTCTATTGAAAATATAGCTGTTTGAAAAGTAGCCGTTAACATTATAATAAGTAAATTGTTGAATTACTGTTAAAATGGTAGTTGAATTGGTAGTTACAAAATAATACTAAAATATTAGAGAGAGAATATAGATGTTCTGTATATAGACGTTCTGTTGCAAAACTGGATGTCTATATGAGGGAATCTTTTTAGACCATTGTCTATAAAGATATATAGACATTCAAATATACACAAGCTATTGAAGATGCTCTAAGGGGTTCTTTCCACAGAAGAGAATCAGCGCAAGCTGACTGTACTTGTGACTATGACGAGCCATGAGATGTACTCCCTCTGTTCCGAAATATTTGTCTTTCTAGAGATTTCAACAAGTGGCTACGTACGGAGCAAAATGAGTAAATCTACATTCTAAAATATGTCTACATACATTCATACGTTGTGTCCATTTAAAATGCCTAGAAAGACAAATATTTGAGAACGGAGGGAGTAGTAGTGCGGAATGCCCACGTGAAGATGTCGGCTGGCGCGCCGTCTTGACTGCTAGCATGCATGCAGCATGCCAAGGAGAGGCGCATGGGCTCTCGGTCAATGAAGTTGGCCGTTGGTGGCAGAGGATAAGAGGGAGCTACATGGATACTAGAGCTACAATGGTGGCCTCTGATGGTGATGGAATGTTGAAAGAGAAGCATACTTTTTAGCTTAATGGTCAAGGTCTCTGACCCACCTAAAGATATTGCTCTCCTGGCTAATCCAGATGTCTCTCATTCTCACGCATATGTTGTAATATCTGTCTGATGCTTCTCTCATCCTCCCTTCGATTTTATCATCTCATCATCACCTATCTAGTTCACTAGGCTAGTGCTATCAATATGTTCAAATGAGTTGAACGGTAGTGGTCCGTGGAGTGCCATATATATACGAGGGAAACCATCATTCACATGAGCGACGGTCGGTGAACATCTAATTATTTTGCCTCGAATGCACATGAACTGAAACTTATAATAGATAGGCTAGTAAAAAGAGGACAATATAAATATGAATCCTAATTTATGTCCTGGAAGAGCTCAACTTGGATGCTCCCACTCGAGTGAGCTTTGCTCATCTCTTATATGGGCTAACACAAACTCTAGCAGAGTCCTATATGGCCCCGATCACCATAATAACTGTTAATATGATGATTTTAAGTAAACTATCATTCAAACAGAGCCACCATACATGGGTGCCGATCGGCATAATTTATGGTTCTTGCTCCATAAATGACCTCTTAGCCTCCATTTTGAAGGTCGGGGAGGCGCCCCGGTATGCATCTTGTTCCATACCCAACCACTAGGCTGGGAGGAAAATTTCAACGTCATCTTCCTTGCGCCACGGCCTGGTTTGAAGTATCGCACCGCCCATAGAAGTACCTACCCGTTCTGATTAATCACGGGCAAGTGGGGCAACATGACCGATAACCACCCTCTCATTAATGGCATCCACATATCCACCGCTTCCCCGAGCCCAAATAGGAAGACGAACTCTACAAAATGCAATATAAGGTAAAGGCCCCACACTTATAGGCATTTTGCGGGCAGCCAGGATGTCAACCACTCAAAACCCTGAACCCTAAACATATACACTTAAACATAGTGGGGTTGGCTTGCTAAGCACATTTATGTGATATCTCTTGACATCACAGACTACATGTAGCTTCACCACGGAGATAGTGGTCCAACGGACATGGTGAGGTCCCCGGCCGATGAGTCACACTCAAAACCCATCGGATCTGCCTCTTGCAGTTGACCGTCTAATCGGCCCAAAAAGTAGCGATCTTTGCATGTAGTTTCACCACTTGAAGACATCCCATCCCTCTCTTCTCCGGCGGCGATGGTCTTCTTTGCACAAGATCCTCTAGGGGTGTGCTTGTAATTTTCTTCCTTTTGTTGAGGGCCTTTATTATGGAGTTTGTGCTGTGGCACCTTCTTTCTGGTTTCTTTTGGGTGTGTACGTGTGTGGGTTCTGTAACGTTGACTTGGAATGAACAGGCGCCATGATATCAGCTACTACGACAAAAAATGCATCAGAGAGCGGGTCATATCTTCACCAGGAAGATTAATTAAGGAACGAGAGAGGAGGGGTAACAACCCACCAATCGTGCAAACATTAATTTTTTTGACGGTGCTACGGCGGGCTTACGCCGGCCTGAACCTTTTCATTAATAACCAGAGAATATTTACAGCAGAGAAACAGGAAGGGGAGGAGGAGCAGAGGTATCCGGCTTAGTTTACAATCTCATAGACAGGTGAAACAACATGGTACCCCAGTCGCGCAGCAAACCACACGCTTGCTCATTATTATATCTGTTAGACCAAAGCAGAACATCATCAGCGGCAGAACGAGCGATTAGGTGAACCGGTCGAGTGTCGTCCCTGAAGACTTTTGCATTCCTTCTTTTCCAAATGTTCCAAAGGATGGCGATGATTATTGTAGAGAGAACTTTATTCTGCATGTCGTTGGCCCAAAGATCCCAAAGATCTGCGGGTATACCTGGAGTGAGAGAGGAGAGTTCTCCCCACAGAGTATTGAGCTCCGCGCAGTGCAGAAGCAGGTGGTTTACAGACTCCGTCCCTGGGCAGAGAGGCAAGTCGGAGACGTTGCGATGCCTCTGCGAAAACGCCGTTCGTTGGTGAAGAGACGATTCTTGTTTGCCGGCCAGAGGAAAATTCTACATTTGTTGGGTGCGTAGTTCTTCCAGATGGCCATTGCCAAGTGATCGACAGGCTCTCCCACCCACATAGCCTTGTATGCCGAATTGCAAGTCAGAGGCTTGCCATCAGATCGTCCTGTTCGTCAGTCAGGTTCCTGCAAATTCAAGGAAACGGAAGCCAGGAAGTTGCGTAGGTAGCCCAGTTCAAGGTCAGCACCATGAGTGAGGCGTGGAGCGAGGTCGAGGCACAGATCCGGCAAGCTTAGGACCCTGGCAACAGAAGCCGAGGGTCGGAGAATATGAGAGAACAGAGCAGGGTACCGTGAAGCAAGATTAATTTTGACTATCATGACTACAGGGAAAGAGACAATGGCAATACCGGTGCGACGATTTAAGCCAGGTGAACTCTCCAAGAGACACAGCAGCAGAACCAATTCCTATCCTAGCCATGGAACCCTTGTCTCACCATACTAATGATTTCTACTACCACACTCGTCTCAGCCGCTGGAGCGCTGCCATCACTCGAACAACACTTTGCGACCACCATCTTCCTGCCGGGGATGCGGCTGAGGGGGACACTTGAGTCTCTTGACATTGCCGCTTTGTGGACCTTGCATTGGTAGCCCTTGAGCTCTCGCACGATGAGCTAGCTTCCTGGGAGCATCCCAGTGAATATGCAATTGAGATGGGCACACAATGTGCAACAAGCAGTTACCTTGCCACCATGATTGGCTTCCTAGGCACAATGTGCATGCAGGCAGTATGCAATAGCCAATTCATCGATCACAATCGCATTGCCTTGAGATGAATCCGGTAAGATGCCTCGCAGGTTTGATGTAAGAAAAATGAATCTTAGATACCCCTTGCGGTATACATAAGAGCATCTCCAACAGCCGCGCAATTCCCGCGCACGCTAAAAACCGTTTGCAGCGCTGAAATAGCGCCTTTTAGTCCGCTGGCTCCAGCGGCTGCCGCAAAAAAAAGCGCGCGCGAGCCGCTCCAGCAGGCGCTGCAAAAAATTGACGCGCGCACACATACGAACGATATTTGGACACATATGAACGTTCAAACAAACTAGATAGCATAGTTCAAGCAAACAAACTAGTCCGATACAAATTAAAATAGATAAACTACGATGCAACTAAACCTAGAACGTAGTCCGATACAAATTAAAATAGATAAACTACGATGCAAATAAACCTAGAAACTACTCCGAGCCGTCCTCCTCCTCCTCGGTGGTGTCATCCGACGTCGACAGAAACACGTCCACCCACTGTTCATCGTCTTCGTCGAAGAACGACGCCGGTCCTAGATCGCACTGCGATATCGCCAGTGCCTTCCGCCGGCGCCTGTCCGCCTGTTCCGCGCGCCAGGCTGCCCTCCTCTCTGCCCACAAGGCGTTCTCATTGGCGACGTCCTGCGGGAAGCGTTGGCGCCGCTGTGCCATGGCCTCCTTGTCCGTCTCGGCGCTCCTGCCTCCATGTGGAGTGGCATATATACTCCCTTCGTCCGAAAATACTTCTCATCAAAATGGATAAAAAGAGATGTATCTCGAACTAAAATATGTCTACATACATCCCCTTTTATTGTATTTTCGGACGGAGGGAGTACAAGGAAAGCATCATTCACATGAGTGACAATTGGTGACCATTCAATTCTTTTGGCAGTCGGCAACACATGAACGGGAAACTTGTTATAGATGTGAGTAAATGCTACTCCCTCCGTCCCAAAATAAGTGTCTCAAATTTATACTAACTTTGAAGGGGACATCAGGGAAGGGAGTGGGGGCGCTTACCATTAAAGATATGGCTTCAGACAAGGACTCTAGATAGGTGTTTATGTTTTGCACCCGCATGGAGTATACATGCCTTCCTAACTAGAACCTTTTATCTATCAAGATAATATTCAAGAGAATATCTATTACTCTATTCTGCATATTTGCATAGAACATGGACACACAAGATACCATTGCTCCATATGTTAATAATTCGTGCAAAAACCAAAGCACGTCCAAAGCACTTCACATCAGAATGAGATCAAGATAATTGTTAATCTTAACAAAATAGAATCTGATGCCTGCTCTACGATTAAGCCTATCCTCCTCGAAGAACTCGGTGTGCTCTCCTCCTGCATCACAATGAGACAAGGGGTTGGATTGCAGCAAATCTCACAAAAGAGAGGTTCTTGAGGGCACGGAAGAGAATCAGCACAAGTTCAACATACTTCTGGCTATGACAAGCAATGATGTGCGGACTACCTTTATGAAGAAGATGCTGACGTGCCAGCTAGCCGCCATGACCGCCGCCAGTATGCACACTTGTCAAGGAGAAGCGGATAGGCTCGTGGTAGATGAAGCTGATCGTCGGTCCGAGGGGATAAGAGGGAGCTGCATGGCGACTACAGCTCCAAAGGCAGGCTGTAACGGTGGTTAAATGTTGAAAGCGAAAGATACAATTTAGCTTAATGGTCAAGCATCGCCCTTGGTCACTGACCAACCTAAAGATATTTCTCTCCTGGCTATTCCGGATGTCTCTCATTCCCACGCACATGTTGTGACATCTATGTAATGTAATTCTCCTCTCATTCTCTGCTGAATTTGATCATCTCATCACCATGTATAAAGTGTACTAAGTTAGTGCTACCAAAACGTTAAAAATGAATAGAACGGCAATGGTCCATGTGGAGTGGCATATATACTCCATCCGTCCGAAAATACTTGTCATCAAAATGGATAAAAAGATATGTATCTCGAACTAAAATATGTCTACATACATCCCCTTTTATTCATTTTGATGACAAGTATTTCCGGACGGAGGGAGTACAAGCAAAGCATCATTCACATGAGTGACAATTGGTGACGATTCAATTCTTTTGGCAGTCGACAGCACATGAATGGGAAACTTGTTATAGATGTGAGTAAATGCTACTCCCTCCATCCCAAAATAAGTGTCTCAAATTTATACAAACTTTGAAGGGAGCAGGGAAGGGAGTGGGGGCGCTTACCATTAAAGAAATGGCTTTAGACAAAGACTCTAGACAGGTGTTTATGTTTTGCACCCGCATGGAGTATACATGCCTTCCTAACTAAAACCTTTGATCTATCAAGATAATATTCAAGAGAATATCTATTATTCTATTCCGCATATTTGCACAGAACATGGACACACAAGATACCATTGCTTCATATGCTAATAATTCCTGCAAAAACCAAAGCACGTCCAAAGCACTTCCCATCAGAATGAGATCAAAATAATTGTTAATGTTAACAAAACAGAACCTGATACCTGCTCTCCGATTAAGCCTATCCTCCTCGAAGAACTCCGTGTGCTCTCCTCCTGCATCACAATGAGACAAGAGGTTGGATTGCAGCAAATCTCACAAAAGAGAGGTTCTTGAGGGCACGGAAGAGAATCAACACAAGTTCAACATACTTCTAGCTATGACAAGCAATGAGACATAGCAGTGCGGACTACCTTTGTGAAGAAGATGCCGACGTGCCAACTAGCCACCATGACCGCCGCCGGTATGCACACTTGGGAGAAGCGGATAGGCTCGCGGTAGATGAAGCTGACCGTCGGTCCGAGGGGATAAGAGGGACCTGCAGGGCGACTACAGTTCCAAAGGCAGGCTGTAACGGTGATTTAATGTTGAAAGCGAAAGATACAATTTAGCTTAATGGTCAAGCATCGCCCTTGGTCACTGACCAACCTAAAGATATTTCTCTCCTGGCTATTCCGGATGTCTCTCATTCCCACGCACATGCTGTGACATCTATGTAATGTAATTGTCCACTCATTCTTTGCTGAATTTGATCATCTCATCACCACGTGTCCAGTGTACTAAGTTAGTGCTACCAAAACTTTAAAATGAATAGAATGACAATGGTCCATGTGGAGTGACATATATACTCCCTCCGTCCGAAAATACTTGTCATCAAAATGGATAAAAAGAGATGTATCTTGAACTAAAATGTGTCTACATACATCCCCTTTTATTCATTTTGATGACAAGTATTTCCGGACGGAGGGAGTACAAGGAAAGCATCATTCACATGGGTGATGATTGGTGACCATTCAATTCTTTTGGCAGTCGACAACACATGAACAAGAAACTTGTTATAGATGTGAGTAAATGCTGCTCCCTCCATCCCAAAATAAGTGTCTCAAATTTATACTAACTTTGAAGGGGACACCAGGGAAGGGAGTGGGGGCGCTTACCATTAAAGATATGGCTTCAGACAAGGACTCTAGACAGGTGTTTATGTTTTGCACCCGCATGGAGTATACATACCTTCCTAACTAAAACCTTTGATCTATCAAGATAATATTCAAGAGAATATCTATTATTCTATTCTGCATATTTGCACAGAACATGGACACACAAGATACCATTGCTCCATATGCTAATAATTCCTGCAAAAACCAAAGCACGTCAAAAGCACTTCACATCAGAATGAGATCAAAATAATTGTAAATCTTAACAAAATAGAATCTGATACCTGCTCTATGATTAAGCCTATCCTCCTCGAAGAACTCCGTGTGCTCTCCTCCTGCATCACAATGAGACAAGAGGTTGGATTGCAGCAAATCTCACAAAAGATAGGTTCTTGAGGGCACGGAAGAGAATCAACACAAGTTCAACATACTTCTGGATATGACAAGCAATGAGACGTAGCAGTGGAGACTACCTTTGTGAAGAAGATGCCGACGTGCCAGCTAGCCGCCATGACCACCACCAGTATGCACACTTGTCAAGGAGAAGCGGATAGGCTCGTGGTAGATGAAGCTGACCGTCGGTCCAAGGGGATAAGAGGGAGCTGCAGGGCAACTACAGCTCCAAAGGCAGGCTTTAGCGATGGATAAATGCTGAAAGCGAAAGATACAATTTAGCTTAATGGTCAAGCATCGCCCTTGGCCACTAACCAACCAAAAGATATTTCTCTCCTGGCTATTCCGGATGTCTCTCATTCCCACGCACATGCTGTGACATCTATGTCATGTAATTCTCCTCTCATTCTCTGCTGAGTTTGATCATCTCATCACCATGTATCTAGTGTACTAAGTTAGTGCTACCAAAATGCTAAAATGAATAGAACGACAATGGTCCATGTGGAGTCGCATATATACTCCCTCCGTTCAAAAATACTTGCGATCAAAGTGGATAAAAGGAGATGTATCTCGAACTAAAATATGTCTACATACATCCCCTTTTATTCATTTTGATGACAAGTATTTCCGGACGGAGGGAGTACAAGGAAAGCATCATTCACATGAGTGACCATCGGTGACCATTCAATTCATTTGGCAGTCGACAACACATGAACGGGAAACTTGTTATAGATGTGAGTAAATGATACTCATGTCCATCCCAAAATAAGTGTCTCAAATTTATAAACTAACTTTGAAGGCGACAACAGGGAAGGGAGTGGGGGCGCTTACCATTAAAGATATGGCTTCAGACAAGGATTCTAGACAGATGTTTATGTTTTGCACCCGCATGGAGTATACATGCCTTCCTAACTAAAACCTTTGATCTATCAAGAGAATATCTATTATTCCATTCTGCATATTTGCATAGAACATGGACACACAAGATACCATTGCTCCATATGCTAATAATTCCTGCAAAAACCAAACCACGTCCAAAGCACTTCACATCAGAATGAGATCAAAATAATTGTTAATCTTAACAAAATAGATTCTGATACCTGCGCTACGATTAAGCCTGTCCTCCTCGAAGAACTCCATGTGCTCTCCTCCTGCATCACAATGAGACAAGAGGTTGGATTGCAGCAAATCTCACAAACGAGAGGTTCTTGAGGGCATGGAAGAGAATCAGCACAAGTTCAACATACTTCTGGCTATGACAAGCAATGAGACGTAGCAGTGCGGACTACCTTTGTGAAGAAGATGCCGACGTGCCAGCTAGCCGCCATGACCGCCGCCAGTATGCACACTTGTCAAGGAGAAGCAGATAGGCTCGGGGTAGATGAAGTTGACCGTCGGTCCGGGGGGATAAGAGGGAGCTGCAGGGCGACTACAGCTCCAAAGGCAGGCTGTAATGATGGTTAAATGTTGAAAGCGAAAGATAGAATTTAGCTTAATGGTCAAGCATCGCCCTTGTTCACTAACCAACCTAAAGATATTTCTCTCCTGGCTATTCCGGATGTCTCTCATTCCCATGCACATGCTGTGACGTCTATGTAATGTAATTCTCCGCTCATTCTCTGCTGAATTTGATCATCTCATCACCATGTATAAAGTGTACTAAGTTAGTGCTACCAAAACGTTAAAATGAATAGAACGACAATGGTCCATGTGGAGTGGCATATATACTCCCTCCGTCCAAAAATACTTGTCATCAAAATGAATAAAAGGAGATGTATCTCGAACTAAAATATGTCTACATACATCCCCTTTTATTCAGTTTGATGGCAAGTATTTCCAGACGGAGGGAGTACAAGTAAAGCATCATTCACATGAGTGACGATTGGTGACCATTCAATTCTTTTGGCAGTCGACAACACATGAACGGGAAACTTGTTATAGATGTGAGTAAATGCTCTCTTGTGCCGCACAACTTTCGCCGGTACCATAAACTCACCATTTACTTTCCTCAAAACAACCACCATACCTACCTATTATGGCATTTCGATAGCCATTCCGAGATATATTGCCATGAAACTTCCACTATTCCGTTTACTATGACACACTTCATCATTGTCATATTGCTTTGCATGATCATGTAGTTGACCTCGTATTTTTGGTAAAGCCACCGTTCATAATTTTTCATACATGTCACTCTTGAATCATTGCACATCCTAGTACACCACCGGAGGCATTCATATAGAGTCATATTTTGTTATAAGTATCAATTCGTAATCCTTGAGTTGTAAATAGATAGGAGTGTGATGATCATTATTAGAGCATTGTCCCGTGTAAAAAAAAACAGGCCAAACAAAAAACGAGAAAAAGAGAGAAGGGGCAATGCTACTATCCTTTTTCCACACTTGTGCTTCAAAGTAGCACCATGATCTTCATGGTAGAGAGACTCTTATTATGTCACTTTCATATACTAGTGGAAATTTTCGTTATAGAACTTGGCTTGTATATTCCATTGATGGGCTTCCTAAAAATGTCCTAGGTCTTCGTGAGCAAGCAAGTTGGATGCACACACATTTAGTTTCTTTTGTTGAGATTTCATACATTTATAGCTCAGGTGCATCCGTTGCATGGCAATCCCTACTCACTCACATTGATATCTATTGATGGGCATCTCCATAGCCCATTAATATGCCTATTGATGTGAGACCATCTTCTTTTTGTCTTCTCCACAACCACCACCCCATTCCACCTATAGTGCTATGTCCATGGCTCACGCTCATGTATTGTGTGAACGTTGTAAAAATTTGAGAATACTAAAGTATGAAACAATCACTTGGATGAAAACGGGGTTGTGCATGATTTGAATATTTTGTGTGACGAAGATGGAGCATAGCCAAACTATATGATTTTATAGGGATGAACTTTCTTTGGCCATGTTATTTTGAGAAGACATGATTGCTTTGTTAGTATGCTTGAAGTATTATTATTTTTAAGTCCACATTAAACTTTTGTCTTGAATCTTTCGGATCTGAACATTCATGCCACAATAAAGAGAATTACATTGATAATTATGTTAGGTAACATTCCACATAAAAAATTCTATTTTTATCATTTACCTATTCGAGGACGAGCAGGAATTAAGCTTGGGGATGCTTGATACGTCTCCAACATATCTATAATTTTTGATTGTTCCATACTATTATATTATCTGTTTTGGATGTTTAATGGGCTTTAATATGCTCTTTTATATTATTTTTAGAACTAACCTATTAACCGGAGGCCCAGTGCCAGTTTATGTTTTTTTGTGTGCCTATTTTAGAGTTTTGCAGAAAAAAATACCAAACAGAGTCCAAACGGAATGAAACCTTCGCGATGATCTTTCTTGGATCGAAAGCGAACCAGAAGACTTGGAGTTGAAGTCAGAAACGCCACGAGGCGTCCACGAGGCAGGAGGGCGTGCCCGGGGGGTAGGTGCGCCCCCACCCTAGTGGGCCCCTCATAGGCACTAGTGAAACCTATGGCCCCCAAGTCTCTTTTCCATTATATTGCATATCTTTGAATCTCGTTTACTATTTTGCAATCTTTACTTTCCAATCTATACAATAAAAATGCCAAAAATATTTAATTTATTATCTCTATCAGATCTCACTTTTGCAAGTGACCGTGAAGGGATTGACAACCCCTTTATGCGTTGCTTGCAAGGTTCTTGATTGTTTGTGCACATACTAGGTGACTTGTGTGTCGTCTCCTACTGGATTGATACCTTAGTTCTCAAAACTGAGGGAAATACTTACGCTACTTTGTTGCATCACCCTTTCCTCTTCAATGGAAAAACCAACACAAGCTCATGAGGTAGCAACGGCCTCCTCCGCAGCCCTTCTTCAACAGATTACTCTCCGGCTGCGTGATGAGTTTGCCATCAAGGACCTGGGCGCTCTACATTATTTCCTTGGCATTGAGGTCGTTCGGCGACCTGATGGCTTCTTTCTTCATCAGCAGAAGTATGCGCACGAGCTACTTGAGTGTGACGGCATGCTCAACTGTCAACCTGTTGCTACTCCTGTTGACGCGAAGGCCAAGGTTTCTGCTCTTGAGGGCTCTCCGTGTCGGATGCTCCGTTCTACCGGTCCATTGTTGGTGCTCTTCAATATCTGTCCCTCACCCAGTCGGATTTATAGTATGTCGTTCAACAGGACGCCCCTCGTGACTCATATTGGGCCCTCCTGAAGCAGATTCTCTGTTACATCCGCGACACGATGGCTCTTGGGCTTACTCACACGGCGTCCACTTCTCTGGAGATGGTGGCCTACTCCAATGCGGACTGGGCCGGCTGCCCCGACACCCGTCGGTCTACCTCTAGCTACTGTGTTTACCTCGGTCCTTCACTCGTCTCGTGGTCGTCCAAGCGACTACCTCCGTTTCATGCTCTAGCGCTGTCATGGAATTGTCACGTCAGATGTCCTAGCGTAAGGACTTAGTCGTGAGCCATCACAGTTAGGAATCTTAAAGGGGTTAAATAGGATAAAGGACACAAGGTTTATACTGGTTCAGCCCCTTACGGTGAAGGTAAAAGCCTATGATCCAGTTTTGGGTGGGATTACTTATGAATCGATAACCAGGGAGCGAATCCGCTTGACCTAGTTTTCGATCTGATGTTACTTGCCCTGAACCACCGCCGGGTCATCCCTTTATATACAGAGGTCGACGCCCAGCGGCTCTACAGAGTCCCGACCGACTCATAAACAGTGTCTGACTCGGTCTCTTAACTATCCTTGCCTTACAATACAAGTCACACATACATGGCGGTTTATCACTACGGGCCTTAAGTCGCCTCTGGGCTTTGGGCCCTTGCTTGAACCGCCATCTCTATCTTGGGTCTTGGGCTTCAAGAGTATTTGTAAGTATAACCCGGCCCCTCCTGGGTGGGTCATACCAATAGTTATATCCCCAACAAGCGCGGAGGCTGAGTACCGAGCTGTGGCTAACGCTGTCACCGAGTGCACCTGGCTACGACAATTACTTTAGGAGTTGCATCATGATGTCTCCCAGGCTACGGTTGTCTACTGTGACAACGTTTCTGCGGTGTACCTTTCCGCCAACCCCGTTCATCATCGTCGGACTAAGCACATTGAGCTGGACATTCACTTTGTGCGCAAGGAGGTGGCCCTTGGACGTATTCGGGTCCTCCATGTTCCGACTACACAACAGTTTGCCGATGTGATGACTAAGGTACTGCCGACTTCCACCTTCGAGGAGTTTCGCTCCAGTCTCTGCGTCTCCGGCGCCATTTCGACTGTCGAGAGGGGGAGGGGGGGTTGAATATATTGTGTAGGTGTATATTGTGTCTTGGGCCCACCTCCTAGTTCCTCTGTATAGTTGAGGTTGTGGCCCCTTCTGTACTCATATATACGTGCCTGATGCACCGATCAATGCATTGTGTTGCACAACCTATTTTCCCCTTCTACAATAAACATCATCCACACAAGCAGGCTACTCTTTTTTTAGAGAAAAGGCATACACCCGACTTTATAAATAAAGCCACCTGGCAGAGTCACACAACTGTAGCAACCAACACACGCAGCACAAACAAACACAGTGTGGCCCGAAAGTCTAAAGGAAATACATGGCAACCAAGCCAGCGCACGGCACGCAGGCCGGAAGGAAAGGAGGCAACCAAGCCAGCAACTGGTCGAAGACATGTCGAACACCATCTAAGCAACTTGCTCTTGTCTTGATAAGGAAGACGCAGAGGCCCGCATTTTGGAAGTCAGAAGATCAAAAGCATCATGGTTCACCGCCCTAGTCAATGATCTCCACTGCTGCAAGAAGATACATGATTTAAACAAACAATCAGCAGGTTTGTTAGGAAAAACATGTTCAATGGTAAACTTATTCCTAGTCGTCCAAAGAGACCAACAGATAGCTCCAAGCCCAACCCAGAACACCCTCTTGGTGACACCACTCAAAGACTTAGCCATTGTACGGACACCAGCAAAGGAAGAGGGGTCCCATGAGACATGGAGCCACAATCTAACGCAACTCCAAACCAACTTGGCTAAAGCACAATGAAAGAAAATATGAGTCGTGTCCTCCCTAGCGCCGCAAAGGGCACAAAATTCCGATCCCGGGCCATTCCGCTTCCGAATCTGGTCCGCCGCCGGCAGGCGACCCCGGCCCTGAAAGCTTGCCAAAGAAAGATTTTGATTTTCGGTGGGATGCGGGCCCACCAGACCCGAGAAAACCTGTTGGTGGGAGAGCCACCGATAAGCCTAGAGTAGAGAGACTTAACCAAAAAGCAAACAGAAGAAGAGTGAGGCCACAACAACGAGTCCACAGTCTCCGAGAGCGTAGGGAAGAGAGCAGAGAGCCTTTGCCAGTCTTTGAACTCTTCAGGAGAGAGGGAGCGTCAGAAAGCAAGGTCCCAATTAGTAGCCACGAGCTAGGCGATGGAGATGTCTGGGGAAGGGCAGTAAGAGAAAAGGCTAGGGAAACTCACGGAGAGCGGTGAGTCACCACACCAACAGTCAAGCCAAAAACGAACAGAGGAGCCATTCCCGACCACAAACTTAACATGGGCCAAAAAAAGAGGTCTAACTCTAACCAAATCCCTCCAAAATTGAGAGCCACCACGGTTCGACGCAAACAACGGACTGATAAGAGTGAAATACTTAGCTTTGAGGATGGAAACCCAAAGAGTCCCAAACCCAGTAGTCATGATCTTCCACCACCATTTAATTAAAAGGCATTTGTTCATGACAGTAGTGTTAATAATGCCCAGCCCCCAAGGCTTTTGGGCCTGCACATAAGCCTCCATCTGACTAATCTATATTTGCGCTTATTGTCAGCCGAGTTCCAATAAAAAGCCCCTCTATGCTTATCGAATCCAGCATGAGTATCAGCCGAGAGAAAGTAGAATCCCATTAGGAAGATATGTAGGGAGGAGAGGCAAGCATTGATCAGAGCAACTTTGCCAGCGTTGGTGTTGTATCTACCTCTCCAAGGTAAAACCCTGTTACCCACTTTGGCCACAGCAGGAGCAAAGTCTTTCGCGAAGAGAGTGTCCTGGGAAATGGGAAGACCTAGATATTTGAAAGGGAATGCTCACAGTTCGTAGTTGAGAAGGTGGGCCACTCTCCGAGCCTCAATATCATCCACTCCAGTCACAATGACTTCACTTTTAGAGAAATTGATCTTCAAACCCGACAGAGCCTCGAAACACATGAGGGTAAACTTAAGGTGGGCAAGGCAAGATTCATTCAACTCCACCATAATGATCGTGCCATCTGCATATTGGAGATGGGTAACCCCTTCAGGAATGAGGTGGGAGACAACAGGAGAAATGTGGCTATGGGCGGCAACACGGGAAAGAATACGGGATAAGGCATCCACAACGAAATAAAATAAAATAGGAGAAGCATGCTACTCTTCTTCAAGAGACAACATAGGCAGCAAAGCAATCAAAAGATGATGAGATGGAGAGCCATTTCAAGCCGACAACCCGAAGGCGCCGATGGCCAGCACGGACATCCCAGCTCGCTGGGGCGCGGTGGAGGCGCGGATCTGGCGATCCCAGTGCAGGCTAGCCCAGCCACAGCAAAGAAGAACAAGTGCACGGAGAAGAGGACCATTATGGTCTTAATGTAATTTTGTCTTGTCTTTTGTTTGTACTGTCTGCTTTTTTGATAAATATGACATGTGCGATGCTCCGGTGGGTGTGTTTTCTCAAAAAAAAACCAAGGAGGGGCCAATTCAGCACAAATGGGTCATTCGATGTTAGTTCCCCAGGAGCCAAAATTTTGGCGGTTAGAGCCGAAATTGGCGCCGGTAGATCCAGACCGAACCCAACGCGCTAGAGGCTGACCGGGGGCGCCAGGCGAAAGGAAAATGCACCAAAACCTTCCCGCACCAGATTCCTACCCATGGGCCCACCGAGTCGGCGGGTGCATTGTCATCCTCAGCACCCCACCTTGGCTCCTGCGCGAATCAATGCGAAGGCTGCCACCGGTCAGCCTTCCATTGATCATAGGGGCGCAGTGAAGGCGCGCCGCCGTGCATCTCGCCCCCTCCCCGCATGCGTCCACATTGCTGCCGCCCCTCGCCCCTATAAAAACTGTCCATCGTACCCGCTGGCCGCACTCCGCCTCCCACAGCTCTCTCACCGCCGACCACCTTCTTCCCCCTCGGTGCCCTTTGCTCACCCTCTCTCCTTCCCAGATGGCCGAGCATTTTCCCGGCAACGGAGCGGCGGCCAACGGTTTCGACCGTTGCCATCTGCATGGGTGGGAGACGCGCCTCCTCCACGAGGCGGACTACCCGGCACCACTCGATATGCGCGTGCTGGGCTCGTGGAGGCTCAGCGCCAAAGGAGTCCCCGTGCCCGCGCCGCCCACCGGCGTTGAACGTCGCGCCGAGATCGCGCTAATCCGGTCGATGTTGCCGGAGGAGGCACGACAGCAAGCGAGGTATGCCCCCGACAACAACACCCTGTGGACGGCGTACTTTGATGAGTTCACCGCTCGACGATGTGGCCGCGACGATGAGGCGCCGGCGCCATCCAACCATGTCTGCCTCGGCGACCCAGGGATGCAACAGGGACAACGACGTGCAGGACGATGACGACGACAACGACTACACCGCCTTCCACAAGCTCCTCGGCATGTAGAAGACCCGGGATGGCAGCGTCGTAGTTTTTAGGGTTTTAATTATGTCTTTTAAATTATGTACAAGTATGAATGAAAAACGCCTGAATTTTGTCCAAATTCGCCGTGGGCCTGTGTCATTTTCTTCAAATTTTAGCCGAACTGTGTTTCAAAAAACGGCGTCTGGGGGCCAACTTAGGGCGGAGGGTGGGAACCCAACCGTCCCCACGACGAAAATAGCGCCGGCTAGCCCCCAGGAGGCGCTATTTCAGTCCCTGGGGCGCCAAACGGATGGAGATGCTCTTAGGATCCATATTTGCACATGTCTTTTTTAAGTAACATTTACATCCATTTACTAGCCATATACTACAAGTTTACAGCTTGTGTTTTATTTTGCAGGGGTACAACTTGTGTGTTTCGACTGGCGAAAGAATTGAATGCAGCCTAACCGTCCCTAGTGTGAAAGGATGTTTCCCCTTGTATATATATATATATATATATATATATATATATATATATATATATATATAGACCTCCAACCAGTCATTCTATTCATTTCAACATATTAGTAACCTAGTGCATTAGATACGTGGTGATGGGACTATCAAATTAAGGGGAAAATGGGAGAAGAATTAGACAAATGTTACAACATGTACGCCGGAATGAGAGACATCAGCAACAATGTCAAAGCAGGGTATCGTTGTGGCTCGGAGACGAAGGGAGATGCTTAACCATGAAGCTAAATGACTTGTCTCTCTTTCAACATCCCACCACCGCTAGAGCCCACCGTTGCAGCGGTTTGTCAATGTGCAGATCCCCATGATTCATGTGCTCTTTCACCAATGGTACGCTTCATCAACCGTCGCTTGGAGCTGCTGCGCCTTTGGTCCACGTGCACGCGTGCTCCTAATCGTGACGGCCCGCCGGCGCGCCCACATATCTTCCGCAAGGGTATCCTACGCTACCGCGTCGTCCGCTGCAGCTACGCCGAGCTCTTTCGTGGTCTCAAGCACCTCTCTCCTTGGAAGGAACATTTCAAGATGGCCAATCCATGTAATATCTTTAGTAAACTGTTGCTAATCAGAGTAATTAGTGTCCAATAACATACAAAGATGGCCCAATTGACAAATGTTGCTGACCTCACCCTAGAAGGAACATTTGAATCTATGGATGATATCTTTTTAAAGTGGTTGACCCGGCCTCCATATCATCATAGTGCACACAAAACCATATTATTAGGATGTATCCACTTTATTATGACTGATTTCGTTGCTACTTCCCATAAAGAAGAAAGAAGTAGTAGTAGGTAGGGATGATATGATTTGAACCCATGAGAACAAACGCACTACCAAGATGTGATGCATCCCTTTTCCAAGAGTCTTGACATCACATGACGAGAAAGAGTCTGAGTCGCATAGGGTGACCGATTCACCTTGAGCTCAACAACATATATCATGAGGGAAATGGAACCCAACACGAGTAGAAAAAGGGCCTAATGTTCTATAGCTGCAAAATGGAGGATAATAGTTCTGTCAGTGAACACATACTCAGAATGTCTGGGTGCCATAACCACTTGACTCAGCTGGGAGTTGGTCTTCCATTTGATTATGTCATTGACAGAGTTCTTCAATCACTGCCACCAAATTATAAAGGCTTCGTGATGAACTATAATATGCAAGGGATGAACAAGACTATTATCGAGCTCTTCGCGATGCTAAAGGCCGCGGGGGTAGAAATCAAAAAGGAGTATCAAGTGTTGATGGTCAACAAGACCACTAGTTTCAAGAAAAAGGGCAAAGGGAAGAAGGGTAACTTTACGAAGAACGGCAAAAAGGTTGCTGCTCAAGAGAAGAAACCCAAGTCTAGACCTAAGCATGAAACTGAGTGCTTCTAATACAAAGGGACTGGTCACTGGAAGCGGAACTGCTCCAAGTATTTGGCGGATAAGAAGGATGGCAAAGTGAAAGGTATATTTGATATTCATGTTATTGATGTGTACTTAACTAATGCTCGTAGTAGCGCCTGGGTATTTGATACTGGTTCTGCTGCACATATTTGCAACTCGAAACAACGGCTACAGATTAAGCAAAGATTGGCTAAGGACGAGGTGACGATGCGCATGGGAAATGGTTCCAAAGTCGATGTGATCGCGGTCGGCATGCTACCTCTACATCTACCTTCGGGATTAGTTTTAGACCTGAATAATTGTTATTTGGTGTCAGCGTTGAGCATGAACATTATATCTAGATCGTGTTTGATGCGAGATGATTATTCATTTAAATCAGAGAATATTGGTTGTTATATTTATATGAGTAATATCTTTTATGGTCATGCACCCTTGATGAGTGGTCTATTTTTTGTTGAATCTCGATAGTAGTGATACACATATTCATAGTATTGAAGCCAAAAGATATAAGTTCAACAATGATAGTGCAACTTATTTGTGGCACTGCCGTTTGAGTCATATCGATATAAAGCGCATGAAAAAACTCCATATTGATGGACTTTTAGAATCACTTAATTATGAATCACTTGTTGCTTGCGAACCGTGCCTTATGGGCAAGATGACTAAAACTCCGTTCTCCGAAACAATGGAACGAGCTACTGACTTGTTGGAAATAATACATACCGATGTATGTGGTCCAATGAGTATTGAGGCTCCTGATGGGTATCGTTATTTTCTTTCCTTCGCAGATGATTTGAGCAGATATGATTATATCTAATTAATGAAGCATAAGTCTGAAACATTTGAAAAGTTTAAAGAATTTCAGAGTGAAGTGTAAAATCATCGTAACAAGAAAATAAAGTTTCTACGATCTGATCATAGAGGAGAATATTTGAGTTACGAGTTTGGTCTTCATTTGAAACAACATGGGATAGTTTCACAATTAACGCCACCTGGAACACCACAGCGAAATGGTGTGTCCGAATGTCGTAACTGTACTTTATTGGATATGGTGCGATCTATGATGTCTCTTACTGATTTACCACTATCATTTTGGGGCTATACTTTAGATGGCTGCATTCACTTTAAATAGGGCACCATCAAAATTCGTTGAGACAATGCCTTATGAACTATGGTTTGGCAAGAAACCAAAGTTGTCGTTTCTTAAAGTTTGGGGCTGCGATGCTTATGTGAAGAAGCTTCAATCTGATAATCTCGAACCCAAATTGGAAAAGTGCGTATTCATGGGATACCCAAAGGAAACTGTTGGGTACACCTTCTATCATAGATCCGAAGGCAAAATCATTATTACTAAGAATGGATCCTTTCTAGAAAAGGAGTTTCTCTCGAAAGAAGTGAGTGGGAGGAAAGTAGAACTTGATGAGGTAGTTGTACCTTCTCCCTTATTGGAAAGTAGTTCATCACAGAAATCGGTTTCCATGATTCCTACACCAATTAGTGAGGAAGCTAATGATGATGATCATGAAGCTTCAGATCAAGTTACTACCGAACCTCGTAGGTCTTCCAGAGTAAGATCCGCACTAGAGTGATACGGTAATCCTGTTCTGGAAGTCATGTTACTAGACCATGATGAACCTACGAACTATGAGGAAGCGATGATGCCCAGATTCCGCGAAATGGCTTGAGGCCATGAAATCTGAGATGGGATCCATGTATGAGAACAAAGTGTGGACTTAGGTGGACTTGCCCGATGATCGGCAAGCCATAGAAAATAAATGGATCTTTAAGAAGAAGACCGATGCAGACGGTAATGTTACTGTTTACAAAGCTCGACTTGTTGTGAAAGGTTTACGACAAGTTCAAGGAGTTGACTACGATGAGACTTTCTCACTTGTAGCGATGCTTAAGTCTGTCCAAATCATGTTAGCAATTGTTGCATTTTAAGATTATGAAATTTCGCAGATGAATGTCAAAACTGCATTCCTGAATAGATTTCTGGAAGAAGAGTTGTATATGATGCAACAAGAAGGTTTTGTCGATCCAAAGGGTGCAAAGAAAGTGTGCAAGCTCCAGCGATCCATTTATGGACTGGTGCAAGCCTCTCGGAGTTGGAATAAACACTTTGATAGTGTGATCAAAGCATATGGTTTTATACAGACTTTTGGAGAAGCCTGTATTTACAAGAAAGTAAGTGGGAGCTCTGTAGCATTTCTGATATTATATGTGGATGACATATTGTTGATTGGAAATGATATAGAATTTTTGAATAGTATAAAGGGATACCTGAATAAGAGTTTTTCCATGAAAGACCTCGGTGAAGCTGTTTACATATTGGGCATCAAGATCTATAGAGATAGATCAAGACGGTTAATTGGACTTTCATAAAGCACATACCTTGATAAAGTTTTGAAGAAGTTCAAAATGGATCAGTCAAACAAAGGGCTATTGCATGTGTTACAAGGTGTGAAGTTGAGTCAGACTCAATGCCCGACCATTGTAGAAAATAGAGAGAAAATGAAAGTCATTCCCTATGCTTCAGCTGTAGGTTCTATCATGTATGCAATGATGTGTACCAGACCTGATGTATGTCTTGCTATAAGCATAACAGGGAGGTACCAAAGTATTCCCGGAGTGGAGCACTAGATAGCGGTCAAAAACATCCTAAAATACCTGAAAAGTACTAAGGATATGTTTCTCGTTTATGGAGATGAAAAAGAGCTCGTTGTAAACGATTACGTCAATGCAAGCTTTGACACTGATCCGGATGACTCTAAGTCGCAAGTCGGATACATTTTTTTATTGAATGGAGGAGCTGTCAGTTGGTGCAATTCCAAGCAAAGCATCATGGCGGGATCTACGTGTGAAGCAGAGTACATTACTGCTTCGGAAGCAGCGAATGAAGGATTTTGGATGAAGGAGTTCATATCCGATCTAGGTGTCACACCTAGTGCATCAGGTCTAATGAAAATCTTTTGTGGCAATATTGGTACAATTGCCTTGGCAAAGGAATCCAGATTTCACAATAGAACCAAGCACATCATGAGACGCTTCAATTCCATCCGTCATCAAGTGTCGGAGGGGGACATAGAGATTTGCAAGATACACACGGATCTAAATGTTGCAGACCCGTTGAGCAAAACATGATCAGCACCAAAGCTCCATGGGTGTTAGAATCATTACTATGTAATCTAGATTATTGACTCTAGTGCAAGTGGGAGATTGAAGGAAATATGCCCTAGAGGCAATAATAAAGTTATTATTTATTTCCTTAATTCATGATAAATGTTTATTATTCGTGCTAGAATTGTATTAACCGAAAACTTAGTACATGTGTGAATACATAGACAAAACATAAAGTCCCTACTCCCTAGTATGCCTCTACTTGACTAGCTCGTTAATCAAAGATTGTTATGTTTCCTAACCGTAGACATGTGTTGTCATTTGATGAACGAGATCACATCATTAGGAGAATGATGTGATGGACATGACCCATCTGTTAGCTTAGCATTATGATCGTGTCAGTTTCATTGCTACTGCTTTCTTCATGACTTATACAAATTCCTCAGACTATGAGATTATGCAACTCCTGAATACCGGAGGAACACTTTCTGTGCTACCAAACATCACAACATAAATGGGTGATTATAAAGGTGCTCTACAGGTGTCTTCAAAGGTGTTTGTTGGGTTGGCATAGATCGAGATTAGGATTTGTCACTCCGTGTTTCGGAGAGGTATCTCTGGGCCCTCTCGGTAATACTCATCACTATAAGCCTTGCAAGCATTGTGACTAATGAGTTAGTTGCGGAATGAAGTATTACGGAACGAGTAAACAGACTTGCCGGTAACGAAATTGAACTAGGTATGATGGTATGGACGATCGAATCTCGGGCAAGTAACATACCGATGACAAAGGGAACAACGTATGTTGTTATGCGGTTTGACCGATAAAGATCTTCGAAGAATATGTAGGAACCAATATGAGCATCCAGGTTCCGCTATTGGTTATTGACCGGAGACGTGTCTCGGTTATGTATACATAGTTCTCGAACCCGTAGGGTCCACACGCTTAACGTTTGATGATGATTGGTATTATGAGTTTATGTGATATGTTGTGCCAAAGGTTGTTCGGAGTCCCGGATGTGATCACGGACATGACGAGGAGTCTCAAATTTGTCAAGACATAAAGATTAATATATTGGACGACTATATTCGGACACCGGAAATGTTCCGGAGAAGTTTCGGATAAAACTGGAGTGCCGGAGGGTTATCGGAATCCGCGGGGGAACTATTGGGCCTCGATGGGCCTTAGTGGAGAGAGAGAGAGGGGCGGCCAGGGCAGGCCGCGCCCCCCTCCCCCTTGAGTCCGAATAGGACAAGGAAGGGGGGGGGCTTTCCTTCCCCTCTCCCTCTCCTTCCTTTCCCCTCTCTCCTTTTAGGTGGAAACCTACTAGGAATTGGAGTCCTAGTAGGAATCCCCTCTTGGGGGCGCGCCAAGGAGGGCTGGCGGGGCTCCCTCTCCTCCTTTATATACAGGGGAGGGGGCACCCCATAGACACACAAGTTGATTGTCTAGCCGTGTGCGGTGCCCCCCTCCACAGATTTCCACGTCGGTCATATCGTCGTAGTGCTTAGGCGAAGCCCTGCGCCGGTAACTTCATCATAACCGTCACCACACCGTCGTGCTGACGAAAGTCTCCCTGGATCTCAGCTGGATCTAGAGTTTGTGGGACGTCACCGAGCTAAACGTGTGCAGATCGCGGAGGTGCCGTACCTTCGGTGCTAGGATCGGTCGGATCGTGAAGACGTACGACTACATCAACCGCGTTGTCATAACGCTTCCGCTTTCGGTCTACGAGGGTACGTAGACAACACCCTCCCCTCTCGTTGCTATGCATCACCAAGAGATAGATCTTGCGTGATCGTAGGAAATTTTTTAAAATACTGCGTTCCCCAACAAATTGATTGTCAAATTTCTTGGATTTAGGTACACTATTTTTCTTACAAACAATGTATACCCCTATTCTGCAACATTGCTTTTTTTGCAAGATTTGATGGTTCTCGGATCATGTTATATTATGATCACTTTAACAAATACACTACTCACTATAGATAATATTTCAGGATGTCCTTTCGCACTGGCGTATCAAGTTTGCCCCATTGAACTGACAAACAACACATGTTATCTGGGAGGAGAACTTCACTAGGAAAGTGAAGCAGGTGCTACATGAGGGAAAGTGACAAACAACACATGTTATCAATAGATTACAGAAGAAGGAACATTTTTTTAGAAATGGAGGAGGACCCCCGGCCTCTGCATCTAGACGATGTATGCAGCCTCTTTATTAATTATTCACACAAGACATTACAAAGTGATACAATATTAAGACTAATGCCACTGTCTAGGCAACATCTGTGGCTACTCCTATCCAATTGACGAAGGGATGCTGATAGTCTAGGCCTAATATCAAACAGACCTCGCAGCCAAACCTAACATCTAAGACCTGAGGTTCCATCCAGGACGCCTGCCGGGTATGGGTCACCTACCGGTCCGGCGCACTCCTCAGCCAGGATGCCTCCCGGGTATGAGGCCGCCGCAGCCACATGCCATCAATCCTTCTTCAGAGCTGTACTGCTGCATCTACCTTGCCCGGTCTAGCTGCCGTCGAGGCCACCGCGACGCCATACCGCGTCACCCTCATGCGCGAGTCCATCTCCGCGCATCAAACGCCGAGTCACCACAGCACCATGCCACCGAGACCCGCCTCTATCAATGAGTGAGACAACGCACCGCTCCACCAAAGAAACCGTCCTCTGGTCCCTTGATCATGTGTGTACCTGCAAGAATGACGCCCCCAAGGGGGGAACGACACCAGAGCGCCGCTGTCATCCGATCATCTGATCTAGGGTTTCCCCCGAAGGTAGCAGAGACTGGCCTTGAACTTCTCCATGGTGATGCCTTCAAGAAGGGGACGATGCAGATAGCGCCGCCACCGCCTGCCTTGGCAGTATCCGTAAGCAGGTTTTCACCTAGATCTGTTCGAAGGAATCCAACTCCCATGCACGGCCGCCGCCACCACCAGGCTAAGCACACGCCGCCGGCGGCACCTCCACAATTCCCAGAGGCCGCGAGATCACCGGCGGAGCCTGGCCACCAGATGCACCACCACCGCCATCCCGCAGGGCCACCGGCCAATCCCATCTCCAAAGCCTCCATCCCTGATCCAATCTGGGAGTATCCAGATCCGCCGCCAGGAGGCAGCGCCCATGCTAGGGACGCCGCACCACCGGAGGGATGCCATGCCGTCGAGCTAGCAGGGTGTCAGGGGAAGGCGTTGGGGACGGAAGTGACCTGTTGCTCTACGGCGTTGTCGAGGAGAAGGAGCCCTGCATCCCACCTCGCAGAACAGGTGACGAGCAGCCCCGCCGCCGCCAACGCCAGGAGGGCTTTGCCCGGTGGCGCCCGTCGGCGGCGGCGAGGGGAAGGGGAGCGGGGAAGGGAACCGCTAGGCGGCGGCGGTGCCCTCCCGGGTCGCCCGCGGGGGTGGGGGGACGACACGGGAGTCGAGTCCCCACTCTGGATGTGTGGATGATGAAGAAGGGACATGTGCTTAGGGAATTAATGAAAGTTGATTAGGGGGGCAACCACTGGCCGACAAAAGGAAGCTTCAAGTTCTTCTAAGCCCGTTGACTTTGGTACGGATTGTTGGTAGCGTCTACTTTGTGAGCATTGAAGTAGTTTTGCATTTGTAAAGAAATCTTCGACAACAAGAGGAACATACTTGCATTGTAGTGGTGAGATAAGCGTTGTCTATAAATGCCAATTTTCGGTGATCTTTTTTCTGAAGCATCTTTCTTACATATTACTCCCATCCATTCCTAAATGTAAGTCTTTTTTAGAGATTTCAATAAGGACTACATACGAAAGTATGTAGACATATTTTTAGAGTATAGATTTACTCATTTTGCTTTATATGTAGTTCGCATTGGAATCTCTAGAAAGACTTATATTTAGGAACGGAGGGAGTACCATTGAAGAAGAAAGTTACATTTATATTGGATTATGTTTCGGAAATTGCCTTTGGTGGCCGAGCTTCACTGCAGGCCTCCAGATTCAAAATTCAAATTTCAACGGAATTCATATTTTTACATTTCAAAAATTCTGACAAAAAGTACAGATATACATGAAGGCATAACACCCATGTGTGTAAAATTTCAGGGCAAAACATGTTGAAATGAGGGCTGTGCAAAAAAGAAAAAACTGTGGCTGTTCAACACATGACACTATTCATCCTCCCAGGCCATGAATTTGTCTTTTTTGTACAGGTTGCATTTCAATGTATTTCATCATGAAATTTTACACACATGTGGGTTACATCCTTACATACACGCATATTTGTTTTTAGAATTTTTTGAACATAAAAGTTTGAATTTGAATTTTTCAAAAATAAAGGCCTCCATGAAGCTCGGCCTCCAAAACGCCAATCTCATTATGTTTATCACTCTTAAAATGTAGAAATTGGACGGACTCTCGTGGAGAAGGAAGAGGAGGCGCCTCCTTCCCCTCAGCTTGGCATGTGTCGTCCCGACTCCGCCACTCTGGGCGATTTCGTCACTTCAATGCTCCTCTTCAAGCCACAAGAGTGGTAGTAGTTGGAGCCCACCGAGAGGCGTTCACTCTGGGTGGCCGGAGCTCGTCGTTCTGATCGTCACTACCTTCAGGTGGTGACACATCCCGAAGTTTGTCACATTTGCAACCTTGTTTCGCCAGACCCGCAATGTGGTTGGGACCTCGGAGACCAGAGTGACTATGGCTTCTCGTTGCCAGCCTCGCGAACCATGTCACCAGTTGGCTCAGTGCAGCCTCGAAACTGGGCAACGGACAGACATCTCCCGGGGGAGATGGTGGGGGTGTGGTGTGTCGGTCCACTAGAGCGGCGTCCCCCGACCAAGTGCATGGTGGAGGATCAGCAAGATGGGAGGAGTGCCTCCTCGTTGTTTTGGGTTGGACCACAAGTGGCGGCCCTGATTGGTGCGTTCTGCTTGACGCCCGAAGGAGTTGGACTCCCATTGACTGGTACGCTCGTCATGTCCTTCTTCACCCGCTATTGGGCCCACTACCCCTCTATTTGGCTTTGCATATGAAAGGGGATATTGTGCCCCTACCTAGAGTTAACCAACTTCCTATCGCAAAAAAAAAAAACCAACTTCACCTAGTGAAGTGCGCTGATGAGTTCACCTTGCTTGTTTCGTCATTTGCAGCCCTCCTGGCAAGACCCTGCTTCCTCATTCACCAACAATCGTGAACTAGGAGCGCAACCATGATCAAGATCATGACCAAGTTGGGCGGTGCTCCAAGCGAAACCTTGCCGCGCTCTTGGTGGCTGACGGTGTCCACACCCATGGACGTCGTTTCACCTCCTTGGAGGCACAACATTGATTCTCTACTAAATAAAATGAAGCAAAACATCCGCTGATTTAAAAATGATGATGTAATTAGATTGCAGGCGCCTGTTTAGGCGGTGTTTGCTATCGCTATGCTGTCATGCAGGAGCACACGTGATTTTTGTTTCTAAAAAACCCAGAATTTGTAGAAGAGCTGGAATTAAGCTTAATTATCAGTAGAGCTCACTTAGTTGAAAGAGTAGAGGTACAATCCTATCGGTACCGTCATCTAAGTCGAACTCTTTGATTATGCAAATTGGGATCCATACTTCTACCGTCTTCTTTAAAACACTAACATTTACCAGCCCATCTGTTACATGTTTATAACCCATGCACCTTCGACCGAATTGAGAATTGAATGCTCACCGGTAGTCGCTCGTGTGTGAATGGTTGCTTCCCGTGTATATATACCGATGTTGTTCAACCGATGTTGTTCAACTCATTTTAACATACTTGGAGCACTAGCCCAGTATACTAGATACATCACCTTTTTGGGAAAAAGAAGTACTAGATAGGTGGCATTGAGATGATCAAATTGAGGGGATGATGAGAGAAGAATCAAACATATGTTACAACATTTATGCGGAATGAGAGATGTCAGGAACACTAGCAGAGCAAGGCTGTGCTGAGGTTGAGAGATATAAGGGAGATGTTTGACTTTAACGTGAAGGCTTCGTTAAGCTGGGATTCCTGACTATTCTCGATGTGAAACTCGAATCCCAACCAAACACGATTTTGCCCAGTTGCAAGGCCACATCCCAAAAGCGGCTTTTGATTATAAAGCCCATAACCATCTCTCGATGTACTTCAGTACCAAAGCCGCTACTTTTTTCCCAAGTATCTTGTTAATATTCCATGAGAGTCGCATATAAAATTGTCACCAAGAACCTCGATAATCACCGAACATACTTATTTGAGGTGACTTATTGTTAGCCTTGAGTTTGACACGCCTGGTCTATCTTCACAAACTGTTGTGTTTTGGTACACTTCCAAATGAGTGTACTTTTTCCTACATTAAGTACGGTAGACCTATTATTCAAAATTCGCTGAACTTTTATTACACTTATGTCTTTCCCATTGTTCGGTGGCCGTATTTGTACTACATAATCACTACTATTCCTATGATATGACTTGCTAGGAAGAATCGGTAATGCAAGAAAGTACAATGAAGCTTCATTCCTTATATTTACATTTTGCAACAAAAAACAACACTATGGCAGAGTGTATTCATTTCTAGAGTTGCAAGGTCACAAACAATACAAGCAAAAGCTGGATTGAAATGTCCGCTGATTTCAAAGTTGGTAGACATTGATTCTCTGCTAAATAAAATAAAATAAAATAAAAATGCCCGCTGATTTGAAACGATGATTTAATTAAATTGCAGACACATGTTTAGTCGTTGTTTGTAATCGAAATGTTGCCATGTGGAAGCCATGTTTTTTTAAGACAGCACAAACGCAGATGCTCACATATACTCACCCCTTTGAACGCACATAGGCACACCCTATTCCTATGAGAACCTCTGAGATACTGAGTCGGCACAACATCTTGGGATTAACAGAAATAAATTCAGAAAAATGTGAGCACAAAGTGTCAAGTGTAGGACTTAAACACTAGTGGGTTGGTTCCACCACAAGGAACCTAACCATCTAAGCTAGACTCAGTTTGCATGTGGGAGCCATGTTTTCTAGTTTATTGTAGGTGTACAAGCAACTTGTAATTTGTGTTCCCCAAAAAATATAATTCATAATTCATAAAATAGATGGAATCCAGTCCTATCATTACAATCTAATAAGTTAAACTCTTCGAGTACACAAATTAGGATCCATACTTATACCGTGTTCTTTAAAATAACGTTTACTAGTCCATATGTTGCATGTTCACAAATCACAACTCATATGTGTCTTCAACCTAAGCAAGAATTGAATGCTCATCGATGGCCACTCGTGTGAACCGTTGCTTCCCATGTATATATACCACAGATGGATCTTCAACCGATGTTGTTGTACTCATTTTAACATACTGGATGCAGTAGCCTAGTATACTAGAAAGGTCACCTTCTTAGGACAAGTATATTGGATAGGTGGCATTGAGATGATCAAATTGAGGGGAGGTTGTGAGAGGAGTCAACCATATGTTACAACATGTATGTGAAACCAGAGATGTTAGGAACAGTAGCAAAGCAAGATTATCCGTTAGGTCAGAGATGAAAGGGAGCTGTCGTTAAGCTAGGCCTCCTTTTTTTTGAAAAAATGATGCGCTTTATTCATTTAAAATAATAGTTACATCCTTAATGAGGATAGGAACAATATCATTCACATGCTCCTCAAACCAATCACAAGTCAGACAGACTACTAACCTAGCTAGCTCATGAGCAACTTTATTTGCTTCTCTATAACAATGTTCAAATCTAGAAATAGTGAAATCACAAGCAAATCTAGAAATAATGACCACATTACTCTAGTTGTAACATCACTCACACGCAGGCTAAAGGCTATGTCACCGTAGAACAAGTTGAGAAGGAGTTCTTAGGGTCAACTAGCCGTGCAATCGATGCCCTTGAAACTTTGCTGAAGGTAAACACCGCCTCTGGATTTACTCTTTATGGTAGAAATCTACATGATTCATTCCGGCGCCAAAAGGAAAGAAAACCAGCTTTGTTTTTTAGACCGCAACTAGTTATGTTGGAACTCTGATATACTCACTCTGGACAGAGACCTAGACTGCGATTTTCTGGAGCCATGTGCATGCCCATGGACAATTCTCATGCCCAGATAAAAATTAGCTGTAAAATTCTTTGCCGCGTCTATAATATCGGCAACTTCTAACCCATGAAACTCTGTTGCGCAACCAGGAGTGACTTGGTATGATCGACGACGGACACAGGGATGGCAAGCATAGATACTGGTTCCCGTGCGTCACCCACAGCTCCGATGCCTCCGGTTGCGAAGCAAAGTCATAATGTACCCATGCTGTTGTATTTTTACCCTTGTGTTGATGAGAGCTGGAACCACCTGTGCTACTGGAGCAGTTACATTTTTGGCTCACTAGTACATTTTTAACAACTTGAACGCATTGTCCAAAAGGTTCCAAGAGGAGTTGTCTTCTGACCACTTACTCTCCTGAGATGATTGATAGCGTGCCTGTTAAAGCTTCCAAGTATGAACGTGCAGGTCATTCTTTCCATGCGGTGGCATGGAAGCTCCGTCCATGGTCTTAATGAGAAACAAGGCACTGAAACTGAGAATCAGATGACAAGATCCAATATTTTTCTGCTGGCTCAGATAACTTGAGCAGCGAAGGAAAGAAGTCTGGTTCTGGAAGTCAACAGCAAGATCACTATGCATTGCTTGGGTTGGGCAACTTGCGGTTCTTGGCCACTAAAGATCAGACTCAGAAGAGTTACCGTGACATGGCTCATAAACATCATCCACATAAGCAGGCTACTCTTCTTCATGAGACAACAGAGGCAGCAAAGCAATCAAAGAATGATGAGATGGAGAGCCATTTCAGGCCGACGAACCCGAAGGCGCAGGTGGCGAGCACAGACATCCCAGCCCGTTGGGGCGCGGTGGAGGCACGGATCTGGCGCTCCCAGTGCAGTCCGGCCCAGCCGCGGCAAAGACGAACAAGCACACGGAGATGAGGACCAGCATGGTCTTAATGTAATTTTATTTTTCATAGGTCTTTCTTTGTCTTGTTGTTCTTTGTTTGTACTGTGCTTTCTTGATAAATAAATATCACATATGCGATGCACCTGTTGTTAAACACGTTAGCTTCTGTATCAGGATACGGTAGTTAGTATCTCTTATCTACCCATAGTCATTACCCCTTGTAACAAACTTGTATATACCGGACTGCCGGCTATGCCCTAGGGCATCGATATATATAGACCCCGAGGCCACCCTTTGGGTTGTGCCGTTCCAATCTCTCAATCTCTAGTTTTACATGGTATCAGGCCATCTCGCTTCATAGCTCGATGGGTTCTCCTTCTGCCGGCGCCATGACCAACTCTGCCACGCCCTCGCTCACCCTGCCGGCGCCTCTCTCGGCTCCCTCCACCTCCGCTGTGCCTCCTCCATCTGCTAGCCTCATTACGGCAAAACTCACCACCTCCAACTACCTTCTCTGGAAAGCCCAGATCCTTCCTCCCCTTCGCATCGCCAACGCCACCGGCTATGTCGATGGCACCTCCCCTACACCTTCTCGGCTCCTTCCACCTGATGACAAGGGGGAACGCGCCGTCAATCCTGACTATGCCGTCTGGTACCGACAGGACCAGATCGTGCTCAGCTATCTCCTCGCCTCTCTCACCGATGACGTGCTCATGCAGGTCATTCGTTTTGACACCTCATGTGCCATCTGGTCACACCTTGAGGAGATGTACTCTGCTCATTGCCGCGCTAGTGTCGTTCAGATCAAACTGGACATGGCAAATTTCCGCAAGGGCAATCTCTCCATGGTAGATTACTTCGCCAAGATTCGCTCCTATGCCGATCAGCTAGCGGAGGCCGGTCGCCCCATGCGTGACGACGACATCATCACCGCCGTCATCACTAGGCTCGAGAGCGACTACGAGCCCCTCATCACCGCCGTTACCACTCGGATTGATGAGATGACCCTTGGGGAGCTCTACTCGCACGCTCTCTCCTTTGAGCGTCGGGAGTACCACGCTGCGCGTCTTCACCTCCACGCTGGCGGATCTTCTGTCAACTACGTCACCCGCGACAAGTCCGGCACCAACAACAACAATCGCGACGGCAAAGGCAACTACCATGGCAAGGGCTGCGGTATCCAAGGTGATCGCGGTGACTACAACAACAATAACCGCGGTGGCGACCGCGGTGATCGCGGTGGCAATCGCCCGCAAGGTGACTACGGTGGCAACCGTGGTGGTGGTGACCGCGGTGACTATGGGGGTGGCGATGACACCCGCGTCCAATGCCAACTCTGTCGTGGCCCTGGGAACTATGCGTGGGAGTGTGCTCAACGCTACAATCATGCTTTTCAGCCACAGCACTCCAAGATGGCGGGTCTCGCTGCTGCCTCACCTCCTTCCATCCTCGGTGACCCTGCGTGGTTCACGGACACGGGCGCCACCGACCACATCACCTCTGATCTGGACCGCCTCACCATACGGGACAAGTACCCTGGACGGGACCGCATCCACACGGCTGATGGCTCAGGTTTGCACATAGCTCATCGTGGTCATGCGATCCTTCCCACACCCTCTGCTAATCTTCAACTTCGCAATATTCTTCATGTTCCCAACGCTGATAAAAACCTACTTTCTGTCAATCGTCTTGCTGTTGATAATAATGCCTATCTAAAATACTATCCTACTCATTTTCTCATGAAGGATTTGACCACCAAGAGGGTACTTCTTCAAGGCAGATGTGAAAACGGGCTCTACCCCATTCGGCCAATGCAGTCACGTGTCTTGTCCTCTGTTCGGCTCCCCGCAGAAGACTGGCATGCCCGGTTTGGCCACCCGGCGTCTCAAGTTGTCCAGCATATTTTGGCGTCCAATAAATTAGCATCATCGAGTCGGTCTTTGACCAATGTGTGCCATGCATGTCAACAAGGCAAAGCACATCAGCTTCCCTTTCCTAGATCCTCGAGTGTGTCTTCTTTTCCTTTGGAAATAGTGTTTTCAGATGTGTGGGGACCTGCTAAAACTTCATCTAGTGGGTTCCAATATTATGTTTCGTTCATTGATGATTATAGCAAATTTGTTTGGATTTATCTCCTCAAACGAAAATGTGATGTGTTTGACGTTTTTCAGGATTTCCTTGCACATGTTGAACGCCTCTTATCACGTAGAATTTTATGTGTCCAGTCTGACTGGGGCGGGGAATACGAAAAACTTAGCAACACATTTTTTCGCCAACTTGGCATTGCTCATCATGTTTCTTGCCCACACACGCACCAATAGAACGGTTCCACTGAAAGAAAACACCGCCATATCGTTGACATGGGGCTTTCACTTTTATCTCATGCGTCTATGCCTCTCCGTTTTTGGGATGAGGCGTATCTCTCTGCGTGCTATCTCATAAATCACCTTCCTAGTCGTGTTATTGGTAACCTTAGCCCTATGGAAAAACTATTTCAACAAAAACCCGACTATGTTTCTCTTCGAACTTTTGGATGTGCATGTTGGCCTAACTTACGCCCCTACAATACTCATAAACTCGCTTTTCGGTCTCAACAATGCGTGTTTGTAGGGTATAGCATCCGGCACAAAGGGTACAAATGTCTCCATGTGCCCACTTCTCGCATCTACATCTCACGGGATGTTGTGTTTGACGAGAAAGTTTTCCCCTTTGCTCATAAACAGAGCTCACCCATTCCACCCCGTGTCTCCGAACATACCATTCTTTTGTTCCCGCATGACCACATGAAATATGGCACATCTGTTTTGGATGCCAACGTGGATGCAGGTCCTCCTTCGGCGCAAAAAATCCCGTCCTCCGCCATCCCGGGATCCCATGCAGATTCTGGCACGGATCCTGGTGTGAATTCGCCCTCGGATCACGCGCCAGCCAATGATTGTGCGGCGCCAGAAACGGAGTCGACCGACAGCGACGGGTCGGCCTCCCCACGCGCCCACCTGTCGGCACTGGGTGGGCCGGTTCCCTCCACCCCCGCCTCGCCTGTGCGTGGGGCGCGCCTTCCCTCGCCCGTGGTTGGACCCGCTTCCCGGTTGTCTCCTGCTGCGCCCGACATGGGTCGGTCCCCGGTCCACGTGGCGCCCGCGGGATCGCCCGATCAGGACTTAGGCGCGGGGTCGCCTGGCGTGGCGCGGTCTGGCCCGGAGCGGCCTGGCGTGACGCGGTCTGTCACTGCTGATGGCACGCGCACCGAAACTGATTTGGAGCCCAGCGCTGGATCCCAGGTGGCGGCGGCTGCTGGTGCATCTGCATGCGCCTCCCTCAGATCTTCTGTGGCTCCCGGATCCGCTGGACCTACATCTCATGTGATGGTCACCCGGACTTGTGATCACACCCGCTATGTCAAGCATCGCACCGATGGCACGATCACCTATGATCCGTCCAAGCGTGCGTTTCTTGTTCACCGTGAACCTGAAAATCATCGTGAAGCCTTTCGGTCCCCAGAGTGGCGTGCGGCCATGCAGACTGAACTTGATGCTCTTCATCAAAATGGTACATGGACTCTAGTCCCTCCCCCACCGCATGTTAATGTTATTGACTGCAAGTGGGTTTACAAGATCAAGCATAAATCTGATGGTTCTGTTGATCGTCTCAAGGCTCGTCTTGTTTCTAAGGGATTCAAGCAAAGGTATGGGTTGGACTATGATGACACTTTCAGTCCAGTGGTAAAACCTGTTACTGTACGTCTTGTTTTCTCCATCGTTGTTTCACGTGGTTGGTGTCTACGACAATTGGATGTTCAAAATGCATTCCTCCATGGCATTCTTCAGGAGGATGTTTACATGCGGCAACCTCCTGGTTATGAGGATCCTGTTGTGCCTCGTTATTTTTGCAAGCTTAACAAGGCCCTTTATGGTCTCAAACAAGCTCCTCGTGCGTGGTACTCTCGGTTAAGCTCTCGGCTCCAACAACTTGGTTTTATAGCCTCTAAGGCTGATACATCACTATTTGTGTTCAACCATGGAAGTGTCACTATCTTCATGTTGGTGTATGTTGACGATATCAAGCTCCTCTCCGACTGCCACAACCAAGTTGCTTGCGGCTCTCCAAGTCTCTTTTTCTCTCAAGGATCTTGGTCCCTTGCATTATTTTCTTGGAGTTCAAGTGACGTCATCGCCAGGGGGCATTGTTCTGTCTCAACAGAAATATATTGGCGATATACTTCAGCGTGCCAACATGGAAAACTGCAAGATATCAACCACTCCCATGTCTTCAAGTGAAAAACTCAGTAAGGACAGTGGATCACCTCTTGGACAGGATGATATCACCAAGTATCGAAGTCTGGTTGGGGCACTTCAATACTTGACACTCACGAGACCGGATATCTCGTTTGCCGTTAACCGAGTTTGTCAATTCTTGCACACACCAACCACAGTACATTTTTCAGCTGCTAAACGCATTCTGAGGTATTTTAAACACACACGTGATATGGGTCTTTCCATACGGAAGTCACCCTCTCTATTACTAAGTTGTTTCTCGGATGCGGATTGGGCTGGATGCAGTGATGATCGCAGATCCACAGGTGGTTTGGCAGTATTTCTTGGGCCAAATCTTGTGTCTTGGAGCTCAAGGAAGCAAGCCACCGTTTCACGTTCAAGTACTAAGTCTGAGTACAAGGCTTTAGCAAATGGAACAGCTGAAGTAATCTGGATACAGTCTGTCCTTGGTGAGCTTGGTGTCTTCATGTCGCGATCTCCAGTTTTGTGGTGTGATAATTTGGGAGCTACGTACATGTCAGCCAATCCAGTATTTCATGCCAGAACAAAACATATAGAGGTGGATTTTCACTTTGTGTGTGAAAGGGTTGCGGCTAAAGCACTTGATGTACCGTTCATCTCCTCCAAGGAACAGACTGCCAATATCTTCACGAAGCCATTAGCAGAAGCGGCGTTTGTCTCAAACAGACACAATCTCAATCTTCTAGCACGAAGTTTGGATTGAGGGGGGATGTTAAACACGTTAGCTTCTGTATCAGGATACGGTAGTTAGTATCTCTTATTTACCCGTAGTCATTATCCCTTGTAACAAACTTGTATATACCGGACTGCCGGCTATGCCCTAGGGCATCGATATATATAGACCCCGAGGCCACCCTTTGGGTTGTGCCGTTCCAATCTCTCAATCTCTAGTTTTACACCTGTGGGTGTCTTTTGTCAAAAAAAAAAACCAAGGGGCCAATTCAGCACACAATCGGTCATTCGATGTTAGTGGCCCAAAACAATACTATAGGGAAATGTGCAGAGCTCACTTGGGTGAGAGTCATCTCAGTTGAACACTTCGAGGACGCGAATGAGGATTCATATTTGCACATGTCTTTTTAAATAACTCCCGCGTATTCTTGTTTAGCCTGATGTAACATCCCTCCCCTTCCTTCTATCTCTCTTTTCTCTCCCTTAGGCTGCTTGTGGCCTTGCACCTTGGTGCATTTTGCAAGCTCCATGTAACCGGTACTTAGTCCTCAGGCTTTAGCCTATTTCGAAATATAAGGTTGGCGCTGTGCCACCTACTTTATTTTCAAAAGAAAATAAAGTACTCCCACATTATGGGACGGAGGGAGTAACATTTACTTCCATTTGCTAGCCATCTATTAGAAGTTTACAGCTTGTGTGTTTTATTTTGCAGGGGTACTACTTGTGTGTGTCGACTGGCGAAATAATTGAATGCACCGCAACTGTCCTAATGTGAAGGATGCTTCCTCTTGTATGTATATATATATAGACCTCCAACCAGTCATTCTATTCATTTCAACATATTGGTAACACTAGCCTAGTACATTAGATACATGGTGATGGGATGATCAAATTAAGGGGAAAGTGGGATTTTCTTTTGACAAATGTTACAACATGTACGCCGGGAACGAGAGACATCAGGAACAATAGCAGACCAGTTTCTCGTTGTGGTTCGGAGACGAAGAGAGATGCTTAGCCATGAAGCTAAATGGTTTGTCTCTCTTTCAACATCCCACCACCGCTAGAGCCCACCGTCGCAGCCGTTGTCAATGTGCAGCTCCCCATAATGCATGTGCTCTTCGTCCGATGGTACCCTACATCAACCGTCTCTCAGAGGTGATGCGCCTTTGATCCACGTGCACACATGCTCCTAGTCGGGACGGCCCACCGGCACGCCGGCATATCTTTCGCAAGGGTATCCCGCGCTACTGCGTAGTCCACTTCAACTACACCGAGCTCGTGTTAATTCTCTTCCATGGCCTCAAGCATCTTTTGCTCTAGAAGGAACATTTCAAGATGGCCAATCAATGTAATATCTTTAGTAAACTGTTCCAAATCAACAGTAATTAGTGCCCAGTAATATATAAAGATGTCCCAATTGACAAATCTAGCTGACTTCGCCCTAGAAGGAACATTTGAATCTATCGACGAGCTTATTTTTAAGGGGTTGACCCGGCCTCCATATCATCATAGTGCACACAACCATATTATATAGGATGTTTCCACTTTATTATGACCGATCTTGTTTCTGCTGCCCATAAAGAAGAAAGAAGTAGTAGTAGGTAGGGATGACATGATTTAAACCCATGACGAACAAACCACTACCAACATGCAATACATCCCTTTTGCAAGAGTCGACATCACATGACGAGAAAGAGGTTGAGTTGCATAGGGTGATCGATTCACCTTGAGACCGACAACATATATCGTGAGGGAAAAGGAACCCAATGTGAAACATTGTACAGGTTCACCAGACCGACTTATTGGATACTTGGAGTTGACACATTTTGCTAGAAGTTGCTTCCGACTATTGGAGCTGGATATTGATCCGACTTGCGACCAAATGTATGTAAACCTAAGGGGTCACACGCTTAAGGGAAGAAACCTATGAGATCGGATCTGACTTCCACTAGTAGAAAACAGGGCATTTGTCCCGGCTGGTGAGGGCCTTTTGTCCCGGTTCTTGAACCGGGACTAAAGGGTCGTTACTAATGCCTCCCCCATTTAGTCTCGGTTCTAACACGAACCGGGACAGATGGGCCTCCACGTGGCCATTGCGAGTAGCCCAGGCAAGGGGGCCTTTGGTCCCGGTTGGTGACATGAACCGAGACCAAAAGGCTTCCACGTGTCAGCAGCTGGCTAGAGCTGAAGTTTTTCTTTTTTTAAAAAAAAAAGTGGCTGGTTTAGGGGTTTTGGGGGTTAATTTTAGGTTGTTATTAGCTAGCTAATAGAGAGAAGTGTCCTCTCTTATATCTTCGTCCTTGGTTTACCAACGCTACTGCTATGTTCATTTCACCCGCTGATATATAATAACTCATGCATGCTCGCATCATACATCACCATATATAATAACAAGTCGTACTAATCATGCATCATCTTACAACTTCTACTCGTTATTAATAACAAGTCATACGATCATCATCCTCATAGTCATCGAACCCAACCCTACATAATTGTTCTTAGCACATGATCATCAGTATCACGTAGGACCTAAACACCCTTAAGGTAAAATAGCATAAAACAATATAGACCCTGACTCTTCATTATGAAGAATGGAGATCATCCTGTCTCCAATTCTTGCGCTTTGCCTCCTTTTGCTTCCAAGAAGCTCCTTACGACTGTTCATACATTTTTTCCATTCTTTGATTGTCATGTCTCCACTTCTTTTAGAAATCCGGTATGGACAGTTGAGATTCGTAGAACGACCTAATTGTATGTTCAAAATATCAAGGCGACCGTGTGGGTATACATCAGACGAGGCACACAATCATTCGAGATTATCTGTTAAAAAACATAGTAATAACTTCGTAGTTAGCAATGATGTACTAGTTTTAGAAGTATTTAAAAAGATGCAGGGATGTCGTAATAGTAAAAAATCTTACCAGGGTATCTCCATGGTAGTTACCGTAGTTCAACACGTGCACGAGTGGCATGTATTGACCATAATGTTGAGGAGTTCGATTGTAGATATTGTAATTCTCAAGATCAGTACAAAATGCGATTAGATGATTTTTCTCCTTATAAGTTAATTCGGAGCCATCGGTGTAGTGAGTTTTGTCTACCATCTTCCGCACATTCTTTAAAGAATGAAAATAAGTTGTCAATGGAAATAAGCTGTCAACTAATTTGAAATAAACAATATAAATTACTTAATAACTATGTTAAGCTCACATGGGGGAAGAATTGGAGGTGTATCCACAAGGACCCAAATGCCTTTATTGTCTTGCTGGATTGTAGGATCACCAAGATCCATGGTGACAAGCATACCCTCATCAAAACCATACATCTTGCAAAGTGTTTCCCAAATTTTGCAACCAAAATGGGTTACACTCTAAGCATTGTACAGCTTTACTTTAAAATCCACACCATGATGGGTCCTTAGAAGAATTTTTTTGGTTTCCATACTTTCATGGTCTTCAAAACCCATCCTCTCCAAGACATAGCGTCTTGCATAACATGGGATAAGCTAGTTGAATTGGAAAAGATGAAAGTACATGTTAAAATAGTTGAAGTCGTGCTTAATTACGAAAAAAAAACTACTGTCGTTGTTGCGTACCGTATGAACATCGAAGGTCTCCTCAAGCTTAATATTGAAGCGCCGATATTCGTCCAGCTCAATGAACCTGTCGCACATACCTCGGTCATCGTGGCACCAGTCGCACTCCCCCAGGCGGTTTTCGTCGTCCGAGTACGACATTTCCGGCCTAAGTTCATAATTCAAATATTAAACTTGTACAATTAAATATATGTACTAAAAATCCTAAATTAGATCATTATTATTAATCACGGGTTCACTATCGGTGATGGTACGTAGCTCCTCCTTTCATTCCCGAGTGCATTATTACACGAAATTGTCTAACACACGGGAATGAAGGAGAAGCTACCCCCACAACAGCATGGATGATGGAGGGGGCTCCTAGATTTCTGCATAAAGTTCTCTTCAATTTTAGCATTCAAAGTAGGAGTACTTTTCCAATATGAGCATTTAATAAGCAAAACCAAATCGTAAAACAAAGTAGTATTCAAATTAGCATGCATTCAATTATAACCAAAAGTACATCATCTCTTGTGTTCGTACATCATCGAATACTCCTCGAATACTATCATACATATAGCATCGCTAATTAATACAGCTAGAACCGTAGCGTCCGACGGGTATCGTCGCAGGCGGTGGACACCCAAAGATAAGGAACGATCACAGAATCATAGCTTCAGTGAGATCTCTGAAGAACCTGCCAGGTATTGCCGAACCTGCCCTCCAACGCAACCATATAGCGAAGGACGTGCTCGTCTTCCTCGCTGACACGGTGACGTACCACCTCCGCGGTGTTTGGAAGCCTCGGCACCGTCACTGGCACACGCGACCGCCACCAAACAAGGATCGGGTCAACAACGGGCTGCCTCCTCACTAACCTACGTCCCCCAGAAGGTAGCACCTCCCAATACCAGCCCGGCGGAGCCCAGTCCTGAACATGGCCCTGATCAAGCAGGCCTCCACCGCCGAGTCGACGACGACGAGGATGCGGGATAGGCATCGTCGACGTCGATTCGGGAACTACTTCTATATATAGTTAAATAAAGTAGTTTTATTAATTAAATCAACTAGTTCAACTACTAAGCACTTACTATAAATAAATAAAGTAGTACTTACTAAAAATAAACTACTTCTATATATAGTAAAATAAATTGGTTTATTAAGTCAACTAGTTAGTTCAACTATATATGAAGCACTTATTATAAATAAAATAAAGTAGTACTTACTAAAAATAAACTAGTTTAACTATAGTTCTATTATTTTTCTAACTAATTATATTAAACACTTTCTCTTCTTATTTTTCTTTTTCTTTTATTCTAAATATGAACATATTCATAAATGACTTTGATCATGCACAATTTTCCTATACATACACAATATGAACATATACATAAATTGAGAAAGAAAATTCTATAAACAAAAAAATCATTAAAATTCTATGAACAAAATTACAACAGAAAAAAATCATAAAAATTATATGAACAGAAAAAAAATCATAAAAAATTGACATATTCGATCTTTGCATATATATGAACATACAAACATGCATATTCAACAATAATATCACCAAAAAAATGTATTAACAGAAAACAAATCTAACAAAATATGAACAAATTACACAATATGAAAAAAATCTATGAACTACACATCTAAATTACTACACATCTAAAAAAAATCTATGAACTACAAAAAAATCTAACAAAAAAATCTAACAAAAAAATCTAACAAAATCTAACTCAATTAACTACACATCTAAATTATACTACACATCTAAATTAACTACTACATCAAATTAAATTAGCAAAAAAATTGGGGCATGAACTACAAAAAATTTGCTCACGGGATGGCCACGGCGTGAGGGGCGTGGCGACGGCGACGGGCAGGGGACGGCGACGGCGACAGCGACGGGGCGGCGCGGGGCGGCGGCGACGACGACGTCGGGGCGGGGCGGCGATGGCGCGGGGCGACGACGGCGCGGGACGGCGACGACGGCGCGGGGCGGCGTGGGGCGACGACGACGACGACGGCGAGGCGGAGACGGGCAGCCTGACGGCGTCGGGCGCGGGGAAGAAGGAACTGAACCAAAATTTCACGAGTGCTGC
>NC_041389.1:612654419-612655422 GCF_002162155.2 Triticum dicoccoides
CTAAAGGGGGCATTGGTCCCGATTGGTCTCACGAACCGGGACCAATGCACCCCTTTAGTCCCGGTTGGTGCCACCAACCAGAACCAATGGGCCTTGCACAACGGCGTGGTGGTGGGAGTTTATTCCCACCTTGCTAGCTGAGAGAGAGCCGCTCCTGTTTATAAGGTGCGATGCGCCAACCCTCTCGAGGTCCTCTCTAAAGCAGGCTTTCGGGCCTAGTTTGTCTCTATGTGTCTGTAGGCCTACTGGGCTTACTACGGGCCTAAATCCTGGCCCATTGTTGGGTTTCTAGTCGTATTCAGCCCGTGGGGGCCAAGTAGGGGGCACTTTTTTTGTTTTCTTTACTTATTGTTGCTATTTTTATTTTTATTTCTAGTTTTTTTATTTTGTTTTCTGCATTGTGGATGAAATGATGATAACATGCCAAAATAAAAGAGAGCCGCAATGCTCACCTGCACGTTGCTTAGCTTCAGGCCAACGTGCAGGTGAGCACTGCGCTTCTTCCTTCGTCGTCTCTACACTCAGGGCTTATAAACCGCTGCGAGTGCCTCTCGCTTGTCGAGGTGGGACTAAAAAACAGCTGCAGAAAGAATCAACTAAAAAACTCTTTTACCGGTTCATGTCACGAACCAGTACTAAAAGGTGCTCGTGGAGCCCCAGCCTTAAAACCTGTACCAAATAAAATGCCTTTGTAACAGCCTTAGAACTGGTACTAAAGGAATCAACTAAAAAGCTTTTATAAACCTCTAGTATTATTGAAACTAAAATTATATAGAATTTTGTTACAAACTTTAATAGCAAAAAGAATTATCATAAAACAACATAAATAATTAATTAGAATTTAGTTCAAAACATTAAAAGCAAAAAGAATTATCATAAAAGAAAATAAATAAGTAATTAGAATTTTGTTACAAACTTTAATAGCAAAAAGAATTATCATAAAAGAAAATAAATGAGTAATTAGAATTTAGTTCAAAACATTAAAAGAAAAAAGAATTATCAT